>NC_059426.1:24212460-24519960 GCF_021028975.2 Sphaerodactylus townsendi | reverse complement strand
CGGTGGATCGGCCTGGCCGGCCGCGGGCAAGAGATGCGCCCGCCCTGCAGGAAGCAGGGCGGGCGAAGATGGGCCCAGCGGCTCGGCCTCGCCGGCCGCCGGGAGAGCACCCGCCCGGGCAGGAGGTAAAGCCCACGGCATGGCCTGGCCGGCTTTGGGCGAGAGGTGCGCCCGCCCTGCTTCCTGCAGGGCAGGCGAAGATGGGCCCGGCGGCTCGGCATGGCTGGCCGCCGGGAGAGCGCCCGCCCCACAAGCAGCGGGGCGGGGAGGAGGTAAAGCCCACGGCGCGGCCTGGCCGGCCGCGGGCGAGTGATGCACCCGCCCTGCTTCCTGCAGGGTGGGCAAAGATGGGTGCGGCGGTGGACCGGCCTGGCCGGCCGCCGGGAGAGCGCCCGCCCCGCAAGCACCAGGGCGGGCAGGAGGTAAAGCCCACGGCACGGCCTGGCCGGCTTTGGGCGAGAGGTGCGCCCGCCCTGCTTCCTGCAGGGCAGGCGAAGATGGGCCCGGCGGCTCGGCATGGCTGGCCGCCGGGAGAGCGCCCGCCCAGCAAGCACCAGGGCGGGCAGGAGGTAAAGCACACGGCATGGCCTGGCCGGCCGCGGGCGAGAGATGCGCCCGCCCTGCTTCCTGCAGGGTGGGCGAAGATGGGCCCAGCGGCTCGGCCTGGCCGGCCGCCGGGAGAGCACCTGCCCGGGCAGGAGGTAAAGCCCACGGCATGGCCTGGCCGGCTTTGGGCGAGAGGTGCGCCCGCCCTGCTTCCTGCAGGGCAGGCGAAGATGGGCCCGGCGGCTCGGCATGGCTGGCCGCCGGGAGAGCGCCCGCCCCACAAGCACCAGGGCGGGGAGGAGGTAAAGCCCACAGCGCGGCCTGGCCTGCCGCGGGCGAGGGATGCGGGGCGGGCGAAGATGGGCCCCGCAAGCCGCGGGGTGGGCAGGACGTAAAGACCGCGGCGCAGCCTGGCCGGCCGCAGGCGAGGGATGTTCCCGCCCTGCTTCCTGCAGGGTGGGCAAAGATGGGTGCGGCGGTGGACCGGCCTGGCCGGCCACCGGGAGAGCGCCCGCCCAGCAAGCACCAGGGCGGGCAGGAGGTAAAGCCCACGGCACGGCCTGGCCGGCTTTGGGCGAGAGGTGCGCCCGCCCTGCTTCCTGCAGGGCAGGCGAAGATGGGCCCAGCGGCTCGGCCTGGCCGGCCGCCGGGAGAGCACCTGCCCGGGCAGGAGGTAAAGCCCACGGCATGGCCTGGCAGGGTGGGCAAAGATGGGTGCGGCGGTGGATTGGCCTGGCCGGCCGCGGGCGAGAGATGCGCCCGCCCTGCTTCCTGCAAGGCGGGCAAAGATGGGACCGGCGGCTTGGCCTGGCTGGCCGCCGGGACAGCACCCGCCCCGCAAGCAGCGGGGCGGGCAAGCGGTAAAGCCCACGGCACGGCCTGGCTGGCCGCAGGCGAGGGATGCGCCCGCCCTGCTTCCTGCAGGGTGGGCAAAGATGGGTGCGGCGGTGGATTGGCCTGGCCGGCCGCCGGGAGAACTCCCGCCCAGCAAGCACCAGGGCGGGCAGGAGGTAAAGCCCACGGCATGGCCTGGCCGGCCACGGGCAAGAGATGCGCCCGCCCTGCTTCCTGCAGGGTGGGCAAAGATGGGTGCGGCGGTGGATCGGCCTGGCCGGCCGCCGGGAGAGCGCCCGCCCCACAAGCAGCGGGGCGGGCAGGAGGTAAAGCCCACGGCACGGCCTGGCCGGCCGCGGGCGAGAGATGCGCCCGCCCTGCTTCCTGCAGGGCAGGCGAAGATGGGCCTGGCGGCTCGGCATGGCTGGCCGCCGGGAGAGCGCCCGCCCAGCAAGCACCAGGGCGGGCAGGAGGTAAAGCATACGGCATGGCCTGGCCGGCTGCGGGCAAGAGATGCGCCCGCCCTGCTTCCTGCAGGGTGGGCAAAGATGGGTGCGGCGGTGGATCGGCCTGGCCGGCCGCGGGCAAGAGATGCGCCCGCCCTGCTTCCTGCAGGGTGGGCGAAGATGGGCCCAGCGGCTCGGCCTCGCCGGCCGCCGGGAGAGCACCCGCCCGGGCAGGAGGTAAAGCCCACGGCATGGCCTGGCCGGCTTTGGGCGAGAGGTGCGCCTGCCCTGCTTCCTGCAGGGCAGGCAAAGATGGGCCCGGCGGCTCGGCATGGCTGGCCGCCGGGAGAGCGCCCGCCCAGCAAGCACCAGGGCGGGCAGGAGGTAAAGCCCACGGCGCGGCCTGGCCGGCCGCGGGCGAGTGATGCACCCGCCCTGCTTCCTGCAGGGTGGGCAAAGATGGGTGCGGGAGAGCACCCGCCCAGGCAGGAGGTAAAGCCCACGGCACGGCCTGGCCGGCCGTGGGCGAGAACTGTGATCGCCCTGCTTCCTGCAGGGCGGGCGAAGATGGGGACGGCGGCTCCGCCTGGCCGGCCCCCGGGACAGCACCCACCCCACAAGCAGTGGGGCGGGCAGGAGGTAAAGCCCATGGCACGGCCTGGCCGGCCGCAGGCGAGAGATGCGCCCGCTCTGCTTCCTGCAAGCCGGGCAAAGATGGGCCCGGCGGCTCGGCTTGGCCGGCCGCCGGGAGAGCGTCCGCCCCGCTAGCACCAGGGCGGGCAGGAGGTAAAGCCCACGGCACGGCCTGGCCGGCCGCGGGCAAGAGATGCGCCCGCCCTGCTTCCTGCAGGGTGGGCAAAGATGGGCCCGCTTCCTGCAGGGCGGGCGAAGATGGGCCCGGCGGCTCCGCTCATGGAGCCGCAGAACAGCGGCGGAAGAGCCGCAAGCGACTCGCGAGCCACGGGTTCCCAACCCCTGCCTTAGTAGGAGAGCAGGAACACCACGAAATAATTCAGCCTGTTCCTCCTGGCTATTAAAGTAAGTAACTGCTTTTTTTTAAACGTTCTACCCTTGTGGCATGGGGATGGGGAGGGCAGAATTTGGCCAGTGTTTGGTTTCTGTGGGCAAATCTTTCTATCCTGGTGGCATGGGGATGGGGAGGGCAGAGTTTGGCCAGTGTTTGGTTTCTGTGGGCAAATCTTTCTACCCTGGTGGCATGGGAATGGAGAGTGCAGAATTTGGCCAGTGTTTGGTTTCTGTGGGCAAATCTTTCTACCCTGGTGGCATGGGAATGGAAAGTGCAGAATTTGGCCAGTGCTTGGTTTCTGTGGGCAAATCTTTCTACCCTGGTGGCATGGGGATGGGGAGAAGAGTTTTTGCTCAGTGCTTGGCTCCGTTTTGCAAAACTGTCTACCCAGGTGGCATTGGGGTGGAGTGGGGAGATTTTGCCCAGTGCCCCTGCTGCAGTACCGCCCACCCTGCTCTGGAAATCCCTTCACCCAGAACGCCCAGACCATGCCCTCGCCATGTTGTGCCCCACCCTGCTCCGTTTGGCACTATGCGACTGTTTGAATCCCACCACCATCGGAACCTGTTGTTAAAATTTTTGAATCCCACCACTGCATGTTCGGCATCATTACCGACTGCCCTGTTTGCAGTGGGGCAGGCACTGCCCATTGGCTGGCTTTTTACTTGTGTTCAGAGGAGGGAGACCTCTGCTTGTTTTTGTGGGTCCTCATCATGCATGCATAGTTTAATTTTTAATGTAATGTAATTTTTAAATCTTCATATTGATATATCGATATAGAAAAGTGAACTATTACAGAAAAGTCTTGAGTACAGCATCTGCACACTGGGCCTGATCACTGATCGTTTTCTATGGGGAGAAGTGATGGGGGAGCAATAGTGACATGCAAACTGGAAAAGGACAATGTGAACCCCCTTTTCCCAAGCTCCCCAGGTTCCCTACTGTCTCCTTCCCAATGTGCTGTAAATGCAAAGTGTCGAGATCGACGTCCTTTTCGTGGTGTGGTCGTGGGAGTGGGAGAGGTGAGGCTTGGCAGGCTGGTCGTGGGTGGAGAGAAGAGGTCCCGGGCAAAGCTGTGTTCAGTGGCAAATCTGTCCTGCCCTGGCGGTGAAGAAAATTCAAATCGTGCTACAAGTGGTCTTGCTTGCTATGGAGAGAATGGAAAGTGAAAGCGGGACTTGAGGAAATACGTCCGTATAAGAAATCTTGCTGCGATGGACATCCACCCCTATCATGTGGCAGACACCTTGTGTGTAATCAACCATGGAGCTTCACCTTGTTAAATCACTTACACATTATGTAGCATGTTTTTCTCTAAGACGTGTTCCAAGCCTGAAATGCAGTCTAGTAAGCAAGCATGTAAAATGAGAAATAACAGGTTGTTATCATATCCAATCAAACTGAAGGAGAGTTCTCTTTGTGGAACAGAACTCCCCCCCCTCCTCTTTCTGAAGCTTGCTGAATCCCTCCATTAAATGCTGCTACCAGTGTCCAAGGAATCTTAATGAACACCATCCGACATGACAGGGGGTCTGCTATGGGAGAGGGGAAATGACTGCCTGTCCTTTAATGGTAGTAGTATCTTTCAACAAGCTGGAAACCACCTTTGGATGCAACCCAACAGCTTTAACCAATGGAAAACCCTGTGATTCTAAATCACATGGTTCCTATTTGGACAAAGCGTTTCTAAGATGGAAGGCACTGCTTTTTCTGAGCAGAACTCTCTCCTCTCAAATCGCTTCAATGATAACTGCACATGTTTAATCTCTATCTATCTATCAATCATCAAAGGCTCAGGGGGCCCGCCAGAAAATAAAGTAGCGACCCTTGTCTCAAAACTATTGCATGTATTTGGCTGTCACATTTTTCACTGAGTGATTCTTTGGTGAGAAGATGTTTGAAATTATGTCAGCTTGTACACAGTAAAAGTAATCCTAGAGCTCAGATCTCACACTGATGGGTTATTCTAGAAATGCTTTTTAAAAAAAAAATTAAAACTTCAGCAGTCGCAATAATGACAAGCAGATATATTCATTTGCACATGTAACAATGTGGTTACTTAGCAACAGGAAGTAATTTTTCGTAGAGAGGAAGAAAAAAAGGGGGAAACAAAAAACATATTTTAATGGAGAGCAAACAATGGGTTAAGTGTAAGGCCAAGAAAGCTTTTAATGGTTAGGATCCACAACAATATTTTTGCAGGTGCAAGATTTCCTCCTATGGAGTGTGACTTTCTCACCTCCCCAAAGTCCCCCAGGAATAGGGTTTGGGGTGAGATTTCAAGCTGCCACGGAAAGGGGGCAATGGAAGATTCATGTTCCCCAGTTGACAATACATGCACTCATTGAAATGCCATTCTGGATACAAACTAATAGCTAAAATGAAACTACCATCATCAAGTGAACTAAAAGATGAGAGCATTCACACGAGGTATTAAAGGATTTTGTTTTTGTTTTTTTTAAAGGTAAATTATAATTTTATTTATTTGCAATATTTTAACTTGCATTCCTCCCTTCCCCAAAGGACTCAGGGCAGCTTCCAACACATTATGAACAATAAAAAATAAATTAAATTACAATTATAGTTAAAATCCCAAATGGCGGCTAGTCCAAAGGCATTAAATATACTGAAATCCTGAACGATAAATTACCTGATAGGAACAGAATACGAATGCAGAAAAAAGAGGGGTAAGGGGGAGGGAGGCCAGTTGAATGATAAAAAGCTGTAGCTGCCTTAACCATATGCCTGGTGAAACAGCTCTGTCTTATTGTTAGGTCTCGAACCTTGAAACAAGAAACGGACTCTGTGTTGTTGATCAGTAGCGTTTATTGATAGGCATCGAAGAACTCAGCTTGTCAAAGCCAGTTCTGGTGAACCTGACTTTTGCTACCCTCTTTATTCTGGTGTTAGTCCCCCCCCTCCCATTTTCCCAAAGAATGTGAGAAAGAGTTAGTTTGGAACTAAGGCACCCCAAGGTCGGTGATAGATAGAGATAAAGCCACCTGTCATCCTGCCCCCACGAGACGACGGAAACATCCCATTTCCCATTACACCAAAAGTGTCAGGGGTAAGTCTAGGTATCAACTTGGCATGTGAAGCCATAAAGCAAAGATCAAGGAAAGGATGTTCCAAAGCATCAATGGTAACATATAGCAGGCTGGTTACATATATCGTGTAGCAATTACTACGCGTGGTAAATATCCTAAAAATTTATTTATTTATTTATTTATTTATTTATTTATTTATTTATTTATTATGAGATTTATAAGCCGCCTCACCCCCGAAGGGCTCGAGGCGGCTCACAGAATGGCTGCACATTCAATAACAATCAATTGGGTAACATTTGGATTTGGGTAACATTTGGGTTTGTTGGGTATTGGGTAACATTTGGATTTGTTTGGGCATAAAATTATTTGTATGCACTAATAAGACAAATAACATATTCGGATATATACGAAAATTCGGGTATATCTGAAAAATCCGGGTCCATTTGAATTTTTTTTGTATTTTTGGGGTGTTTTTTCATGTTTTGCGTGGAATAGGAAAATGCTGTGGGCACCCAGTTGAAGGTGAACCTGATGCCCACAGCATTTACACCTCCCAAGCAAACTTTAGCAAAGTTGGCCGATTCCTTTCAGGGGACTCACAGCAGCAGCCCTGCAGGAAATGCCCCCACCCAGAGCAAGACCCCCACCAGAGTGTCTCCTGTTGAAACCTCTACGACAATTACTTTTCCCACCACAGAACTTGCTGAAGAGCCTGGCAGATTCTGGGGAATTTCTGAGTGTGTAAGCACTGGATGCACATTTTTGAAGATAAAGGCGCCAGACTTTCAGGGTGGCTCCAAGAGGCCTCCTGGTATAATAGCATACAAGCTTGGTGAACTTTGCTTCTGGGGGTGGGTGAGTGGCATGAGTTGAGAGAGTTCTGAGAGAACTCAGCCAGCAGGCTTCACGTGCAGGAATGGGGAAACAAAATAAGCCTTTTGAGGGCCCATAAAATTGAACCCCCAGAACGAAAGTTCATCAAGCCTGGATGGTATTACCAGGAGGGCCTCCTGGAGCCACCTTGAAAGTCTGGTGCCTTTATCTTCAAAAATGTGCAGCCTGCTTACACACTGAGAAATTCCCCACTGGCTACAATGGAGCCAAGGCACTGCAGAACAGAGAATCTTGGGCAAATTTATTGGGGTGCCTGGAAGGGGTGTATTTTTAAAGCTAGTGACACCAAAATTTCAGGGTATCACCCGGTAACTATTCTTATTATACCACCCAAGGTCGGTGAAGTTAGGTTCGGGGGGGGGGGGCAAAGTTATGGACCCTCAAATGGGTAACCCCATCTCCTGTTATCTCCCACTGGAAACAATGGGGGATGGGGCACCCTGTTTGGGGGTCTATAACTTTGCCCCCCCTGAACCAAACTTCACCAAACTTGGGTGGTATCATTAGGATAGTCTCCAAGTGATACCCTGAAATTTTGGTGCTGCTAACTTAAAAATTGCGCACCCTGCAGGCCAAACGTGAAAAACACCAAAAATACCCCCCAAAAGCCTGAATACCTTGCATTCAAATTCATTCATGTTTTGACAGGACATATTTGGACAATTTTTGTCCAAATATGCCAGAATTCTCCCAGATTCAGGCCAAATCTGGTATTTGTTTCATCCGAATCTCCAACCCTAGCAATTACATTGAGTTAGGAATGCATCTCAATCAACTGGATACAATCCCCCTGACATTTATAGACCTTGCAGAATTGCATCAAGTCCTGCAGGGCCTGGTCTCACTGGACAGAGCCCTCTACCCAGTTGGAGCCAGGGCCAGAAACATTCTGGCTCTGATCGAGGCCATCAGACATCTTTCGGGCCAGGGACCACCAGTAGATTGTTACTCGCTGATTGCAGCGTCCGTAAGTTACCAATCATATATCCTTTGCTGTAGGAAAACATATGCTGGGGCTACAAAGTTATTTCTACATTAAATGTGCGAATACACATTTTCAAACTTTTGAAAACAATTTTTAACAGATGACCTGGTGGCCATTTTAAATTGTGCTTAATTATTATTCAGTCCTACGATTTATAAAAGCTAGACATCCTTGGAGAAAACACAGTTTCACTTTGGTGTGTGCTTCTGTTTGTTTAAGTCAACCTTCTTCTGTTTTTTTTTGTTTGTTTTCACATTTCTAAGGCTGAGATATTGCATTTGTTCTTCTTTTATATGATTATTATTTCCACCGCATCTGACCTTTCTCAAGGGAATCTCCTTCTTGGTGTAAATTAACAGGAATATAAATAACACGATATACACTTGGAATCCTACATAATAGAAAATATAAACAGTTTTCCAGGTTACATGATAGCAAGTGAGAAAGAGAGAGAGAGAGAGAGAGAGAGAGAGAGAAAGAGAGAGAGAGAGAGAGAGAGAGAGAGAGTGTATCCTGTTTGGGTGAAAAGAACAGAGAATTACATCAAAGTTTCTTCAACCAGCTGTCAAGGGACTAAGTTTTAGAATCAATTTTTTGTGTGTTAATCTGTGATTTGCTGTACAATCCTACACAGAGATACTCCAGTCTACACTACCCTGATTTAAGTGGATGTAGAGTGGAGTAACGGTGCATAGGATTACACTGTTAATCTGTGGGCCAATTTATTTTCTTTAAGGCTCCTTTCAAACTGCCCATATAATTCAGTTGAGCAGCCGGTTGGTAACAGATTTTTTGTGTCAATTTGCACCCAACGGGTTTGGCTCCCGGCTGCTAACGCATTTTTAAAAACCTGTTCAGACAAAACTGCTTGCATCCTGTCAGCATCGTGGGGCTCTGCTGCTTCGTATGAAAACTGCTTTCTCCTGTTTTCCATTCTTTCTTGCGCTTCTGAGTCTCTTCAGAATGCTGTTGGAACTATCTGGAACACTTCCAAAAGGACAGCTATCCCCCCCACACACACACACACACTGTGTAGTTTTCCAGGTTTTTGAAAAATGTTATAAGATTTGCCCTTTAGAGTTATCGTGCTATAGAGCTATAACAGCTCCACTGACACGCCTTACATTATTTGGAACAAGTCATGGCTGTGTTTCTTTGAGTATTCATCTCCCATCCCTCAAACCAATCAATATTGTTACCTCAGGGAAGGAAGGGGAGAGTTAACATTGTCTCAGATGTCCCACCCCCTTCTTACAGCCCCTCAGACTGTAAGAAACTTCACACTAACTTAATTCATGCCATAGTATTCCCCATTACCATGTATGTGTGTGAAAGTAGGACAATGAAGAAAGCTGACAGGAAGAAAGTAGATTCCTTTGAAATGTGGTGTATTGCAGAAAAATATTATGCATGCCATTGACTGCCAAAAAGAAAACTAAGTGGCCTGGAGATCAATTCGAGCCTCAACTGTCTCTAGAAGCTAAAATGAGCCGAACAAACACGAAATACAGGATCCTTAAATTGCCATTTGGACATAAAGGCAAACTATAGTTTGCAGCAAATCCAGAATTCTGCAATTCCTGAACTGTGTGCCAAGGAGACTAGGGAGATCCCAACCAAACCTGTTCCCTTTTTAATAGACTTGATAGATTATGAGAGCCTTACAACATTTCCTTCAGATACACACTCATATGAAAACTCTGTAGACAGAGCTGCTTTAATTCACGTTGATTAAACAAAAAGTAAGAACAGGGCAGACAGCTTCCACCTGTAGCGTGAATAACTGTAATAAGATGTTTTAATAATTCAAAACATCTAATTGTAAAATGTTGACATTGTAATATGCAATAAGTTCTTCTGTAAATGTCAGCAGAGCTTCTTATTATATTTTTAGGAACTACATGCGAGGATTTGTAATTCGCCCTCCATAAAGGTCGGGCAGTCCAATCTGGGGGGGGGGGGGAGCATATCCTCCTCGGGAGGCAACGCAGGCCTTCGCCGGCAGAAATGCCCTTTCTGGGGCACTAACCCCAGCTGAGGGGCAAAACTGCCGATGCCCAACTGCTCTGTTCTCCTGAAAAGTCTGGCCACAGAGTCCAGCTTCATGCCAGTGTGGTGGAGGCATAGTGGGGGTGTTCCTGGGGGTGGAGCTTTCACCCCAGGTTTGGTGCCAGTTGCACCATGGCCCCAGCCCCACACTTATGCCACCCTTTACGGTGGATTATGTTTATATGGCTCCATTGGAGGAGTTCCAGTGATGGGGAGGGTTTTTGAGTTTCTCCCCTCCCTGAGCTGCCAGGGAAGCTCAATGGAGGTGGTGCCTGCACCATTTGTCTGGATTGGGCTGTTAGTAATGATAAATGACAACAGCCTTTAGTTTTATGTGCCTAACACTTATTTTCTACAACTAGAGCAGCGGGGACACTGAAGGGAAAAGCACACAAGTAATATGAAGAAGAGGAGGAAGAAGAAGAGGAAGAGGAAGAAGATGAGGAAGAAGAGGAAGAAGAAGAAGAAGAGGAAGAAGAGGAAGAGGAAGAAGAAGAGGAAGAAGAGGAAGAAGAAGAAGAAGAAGAAGAAGAAGAGGAGGAGGAGGAGGAGGAAGAGGAAGAAGAAGAGGAAGAGGAAGAAGAGGAAGAAGAAGAGGAAGAAGAGGAAGAATAAGAAGAGGAAGAGGAAGAAGAAGAAGAAAGGAAGAAGAAAGGAAGAAGAAGAAGAAGAAGAAGAGGAAGAAGAAGAAGAGGAGGAGGAGGAGGAGGAGGAGGAGGAGGAGGATTTATATCCCACCTTTCTCTCCTGTAAGGAGACTCAAGGTAGCCTACAAGCTCCTTTCCCTTCCTATCCCCACAACATACACCTCGTGAGGTAGGTGGGGGTGAGAGAATTCTGAAGAACTGTGACTAGCCCAAGGTCACCCAGCAGGAATGTAGGAGTGCGGAAACACATCTGGTTCACCAGATAACTTTTACTAGCAAAGTTGTTGACTGAGAACATTAGAAAAAGTAGTCAAAGAAGAAAAAATGCAACACACAAGGAAAATAGAAGAAAGCCGTTTCCTTCTTTACTGAAGAGACTGCAGAGATATCTGACTGCCACCTTCCCCCCTCGGAGGTGTTGGCTTCCCAGAAACCTACCTCTAATGTAAAAATCATAATACAGTGGAACCTCGGTTTTCATTGCCTTCGATTTTCATCGGTTTTGGTTTTCATCAAGGTACTTTCAAATTACGAGTTTGTCTTAGTTTTCACATCCCGACTTACCTCGGTTTTCAGCCGATTTACAGTAGGGTGCAGGAGTTTGTAGAGAAAGCATCACCCGGACAAAGCTGTTGCAGGCCGTGTCTGCAACTTGTTAAATGACAATGTCTTGCCCCATTTTAGACAAATCTTAAAGAGGCATCAGAAACAGAACTCTTTGGGCAACTTTCTACTCGCGACATTGAGTCCACTAAACTGAAGCTGGTCCTAGTGTTATTGTTTGTTACTGTTTTCAGCATTAAACACTATGTTTACTCACCAAAAAATGTGTTTTTGGTATGTTTTTTGGAGTGCCTAGAACGGATTAATTGGATTTACATTGATTCCTATGGAAAAGTTTGCCTCAGTTTTCATCGGTTTCGGTTTTCATCGATTCTTTTTGGATGGATTACCAATGAAAACCAAGGTTCCACTGTACTTACATGCAGTGGTGGGATTAAAATAATTTAACAACCGGTTCCGATGGTGCGATTTAAATAAGTTATCAATTGGTTGTTTACAAGCACCATTTTAACAACCGGTTCTGCCGAAGTGGTGCGAACCTGCTGAATCCCACCACTGCTTACATGGCTACATGTATGTTTCGCAATGGCTCTTCAGGGTCTCAGGATGAGGCCTGTCACATCATCTACAGCCTGGTCCATTTAAATAGAAATGCCTGAGATTGAACCTGGGAACTTCTGCAGGCCTAGCAGATGTTCTACCACTGAGTCACAGCCCCTAAGTGTGGATAGAGCCTGAGTGGAAAGAACCCCCCCCCCCCGAAAGGTTATGCTAGCAGAGGTGGTGGTGGTAGGGAAATCGCTAGAATATCACTTTACCACCCCAAGACAAACACGGCCTCCTCATAGCAGATTGTAGGTAAAACTAAATGCCTCTGAAAGACAGGCAGATGCACCGAAAATCACAGGATGAGAACCTCTCTCCCATCAACACTGGCAGCCTGTCAGCCTCTTTTAAGTGACCTCATTCCCACACAGACAAGTTTAGAAGGCCTGTCACTTTTCATATGAAAGCTGTAATAAACAATCTGGGTCTTTTTCAAAAAAGCTACATTAAAATAGAAGCATACTGTATGGATTTTTCAGCAAGTTCCTCCAAAAGCCCCCCCCCCCCCCCGCCCCAACCTCTTTGCAGGCTAACTCTCATTTACATAAAGAGCGGAACTCGCCGGCATTATCTGGTTTTGGTTATAGGTTTCTGGCAGCTGTCCCGGTGTGCTCCCTGCTCCTTGGCAAAGGACATTCCAACAGGCCCTGCACGTTTGCGCTTTAAATAGAAACCCCTTTCTCTACAAGGCTATTTTGGGGGGAAGAGAAAGGAATAGTCTGAAAGGGGGCGCTAAAATGCGGCATTTTAAACAGAGGCTGCACAAGAAAAAATAAAAGGAAAAGGAAAAATGGTACCTAAAAAACATCTGGTAATCTAATATTCTGTACTGAGCAACGATCTTTCATCACTATGGCCAAAATTCCTGTTGAAATATTACCATTAGAAGCTCTTTATACAATTATTTATATAAAATAAACCATGGTCATGATTCACACAATGCCCTACCGTCAGCTATGGAATGCAAACTTCTTATAGCATACTCGGGCTGTAATAAAGACAGCTTCTAATGTACTCACAGAATTTGGGTCCTTGCAGGAGCGTATCTGCAGAAAATGGTGCCTGGGGCAAGCTCTTAAATTGCACACCCCCTCCAAACACCTGACACCCATTTTTTAGATAACTGTACTATAAGGTCAGCTCAAAAATAGAAGGAGATCAGGGTAGCATACCCAGTTCTCCCTGTCCCATTTTGAACCTCATACCAGTATGGCGTAGTGGTTAAGAGCAAGTGGATTCTAATCAGGAGAACCAAGTTTGATTCCCCACTCCTCCACCTAAATGGCAGAGGCTTATCTGGTGAACAGGATTTGTTTCCACGTTCCTACATTCCTGCTGGGTGACCTTGGGCTAGTCACAGTTCTTCGGAACTCTCTCGGCTCCACCTACCTCACAAGGTGTCTGTTGTGGGGAGAGGAAGGGAAGGGAAGGGAAAGGAGTTTGTACGTCATGTTGAGTTTTCTTAAAGGAGAGAAAGGTGGGGTATAAATCCAAATTCTTCTTCTTCTCTTTTTCTTCATGACAGAATGGGAATTTGAAACTGGGTCTCCTAGACACTGGTTCGACTTACTTTCCTCTTCAACAACAACAGCAACAAAAGTTATATCTCTAAATTATTATGATCACCAAAATGATAATCTGTAAGTACGTAATAAAATTGATCACTTCAGAACACAACAAAAGCAATGAGAAATGTATAAATCTCACATCCAACAAATACCACACTATGCTTTTACATGCGCCCCTTGTCTGGATTTCCTGATTCAGACTTTAGCCCACATCTCCCTCCACTGGATGATGGAAAGGCCTGGGCTACCTGAACCCTTGGAAAGCCCTGCTGTGCCAGCTATCCTCCTGAAGATGCTTCCCTGGCATCTAAGCCCTGGCCTCTGCTCACCTGATCCCTTCCCAACCATGGACACTCCTGTTTTCACACCACCTAATCTGAGCACCATGACAAAGACAGCACACAGAAGCCCCACACTTGTGTATGGGACAGGAGAAGAACAGTGAAAGTATTAGGAACTGACTGCAACAGAAATACCCTAGAAAGTATGACCTAGTTCACACATGCATCCAGTGGTGGGATCCAAAAATGTTAGTAACAGGTTCCCAGGGTGGTGGGATTCAAACTGTGACGTAGTGCCAATGGGGCTGGTTGGGGCACGCCGGGGGCATGACCAGGCATTCCGGGGGCGGGGCATCCCTGGGCGGGGCTGTGGCAAAGACGCAGCCACTGTGCCGGTCCTTGGGCAGGAAACGAATGCACGCAGGCGCAGGCTGCCACGCACGCCGGTGCACCTCCTGCTAGACTGCTTCAAGTTCTGCGCACTACTGCTGAGAGAAGGGGCGTAACTAAGGCAAAAATCACGTGGCAAAATCACCAATTAGTAACCTCCTCTCGGCACACACAAATCATTAGTAACCTACTCTCGGGAACCTGTGAGAACCTGCTGGATCCCAACTCTGCATGCCTCCCTTAAACCCCTGGTTCAGGGGAATGTGTGAACTGACTGCAATGAAAAGCCTGGAGTCCCAAGAGATTCAGAAGCTTCCTATGGGATGTATTTGCCTGCTAAGGAGCAGCAGAGGTCAGGTAATGCTTCGTGTTTCTCAAAAGGCTAATGCACACAGGTACAGGCTATTTGCTTTCTCTCCAGATATTTTGAATTGTGTGGTGGAGTGTAATGTGTGGAGAGGTTTTGCTGAAAAAGTGCATTCAGGAGCTTTCTTGAACTTCCATGGTTTCCTTAATGCCACCCACAAGGCATGTAAACAACAGAGAAACTGTGTTCAGGTGCTACATCAAATGCGCCTACAACTTGCACGTACAAGGCTTTTATATGAAAAAGCAACAGGGTGACTTTACAAGTGAAACCAGGGACCAGCACCTGGATAAATCTGAGGTTTAAATAACATGTTCAGCTGTGCATGCTTTGAATACAGGTAAGAGGAAAATGACTCAGCACAGATGTAAAGCGAAATCAAGTGTGCCTTGAACATGGACGGAACATGCATTCAAAATAACTCGTGAACAGGGCTTGAAAGAGAAACAAAGGCGCATTCATGAGGACCGTTTCAGACATCACAGGGCAGCCAATTCCACATTAGGTTCTGTGCTTACCTTTAGAATTGAGTAAGTCTCATTAAATGGGCACTTGGATAGCAGTTGAGGAAAGTTGAACTGACATATAGGTTATAAGCATAAGCATAAGCATAAGCATTTTTATTGTCATTGTGCACGCACAACGAAATTTACAGCAGCATTCCTCGATGCACACAATTTCAGACTCATACATCGTCCTCACTTTCCCCTTCCTCCACCCATCCCTACACAGCCCCAAATACATCAATATGAAGCAGCGGAGTTTAGCATAGCCACAGCTCTAGAGTAGACGCTGTCTCTAAGCCTCTTTGTCCTAGTTATGCGCTATTCTGAATTTTTTTTAGCACCGTATAGTGTTGCTGGATTTGCCTCTCCCTCCTCAACTTTCTGCCTATCATCTCCCCACCCCCACCCCAGAAATTTTGGATCTGCTTCTCATGCCCCAGGTTCTGACTGATCTGCATCTCCAATTTTTGGATCTGCCTAACAATTTTTGGATCTGGCCCCCCTCCCACTTTTCAATCTGCTTCTCATCCCCCCCCCCCCCAACTTCCCAAAAGGCTGCTTTGGGGGTGGGTGGGCTCTCTCATTTCATCCTGCTGACATTCCTCCCTTCCCTTCAGCCCCTTCCTCACATGCAGAATAATGCATTTTCAATACACTTTCACAATGGTTTGCAAATGGATTTTGCTGTTCTGCACAGTAAAATCCAGCTGCAAAATGCATTGAAAGTGGATTGAAAGTGCATTATTCTGCATGTGTGGAAAGGGCCTTTCTCTCCCCTTCCCTCCCCAAACCCATCCTCCCCCAGGCTCCACATTCAAAATCTCCAGGTATTTCCCAATCCTGGGGTCAACCTTCCCTCATCTCTTTCTCTGTTCCTTTATAAGGTGAGCTGAGGTGAACCAAGGAAGGTGAGCTAGATTCCTCTCCTGAGCTAGGAGCAGCAGTGGCGTAGGAGGTTAAGAGCTCGTGTATCTAATCTGGAGGAACCGGGTTTGATTCCCAGCTCTGCCACCTGAGCTGTGGAGGCTTATCTGGGGAATTCAGATTAGCCTGTACACTCCCACACATGCCAGCTGGGTGACCTTGGGCTAGTCACAGCTTCTCGGAGCTCTCTCAGCCCCACCTACCTCACAGGGTGTTTGTTGTGAGGGGGGAAGGGCAAGGAGATTGTCAGCCCCTTTGAGTCTCCTCCAGGAGAGAAAGGGGGGATATAAATCCAAACTCCTCCTCCTCCTCTTCTTCTTCTTCTTCTTCTTCTTCTTCTTCCTGCAGTTGTGGAAGAGGAACTTGGCAGGAGACTTAACTCCCCTTGTTTTCAACAACTGAGGCACGCAAATACTTACCTAGAAAGGATTGTGGAGGGTGGAACAGCTCCAAACCCTGACCCCTGGATTTGAAATCCAACACTCCCATTTAAAGTCACTGACTACAAGTGTATATTCCTGGCTGAAACTGTAAATGAATCCTCAATGGATGGAGCTGCCCTACATGTGAGGTCTTACTCTGTCAAATTATGAGAGAGACTGGAGTGGGGGTGATTTTGCCTGCATTTGCTAGAATAAATAACTGAAGAAGAAGAAGAAGAAGAAGAAGAAGAAGAAGAAGAAGAAGAAGAGAAGGAGGAGTTGGATTTACATCTCCCCTTTCTCTCCTGTAGGAGACTCAAAGGGGCTTACAATCTCCTTGCCCTCACAACAAACACCCTGTGAGGTAGGTGGGACTGAGAGAGCTCACAAGAACTGTGACTAGCCCAAAGTCACCCAGCTGGCGTGTGTCTGAGTGCACAGGCTAATCTGAATTCTCCAGATAAGCCTCCACAGCTCAGGTGGCAGAGCAGGGAATCAAATCCGGTTCCTTCAGATTAGAGTACACCTGCTCTTAACCACTACGCCACTGCTGCTCCTGTCAGCATTAGCATTAAGCAACTGTATAAAACTGTAGATAAGATTCTCAACTTTTTACAAGCCATAGTTTTATCTAGCTAACACAGATGACATGTTTATGTATTACACTCAATATACAAGAATGAGTAAATAAGTCGAGCATCCACATATGAATGGAGTTTTCTCAAAGCACATACAGAAATCAAGACATGCCAACAAATTAAACAGGATTAGCAACGAGCAATATTTTTGTTTAAAAATACAGAACATTCCACATTTCCTCCTGCTCACATTCTTATTGACAAAATACTGCTGCTTAAAAAAAAATAATTACCATCTGCTGCCCAGGAAATGGACAATAGCGATTCTGGCTCCTCCTCCTTCGGGAGGCGGGGCAAGGGACACCAGTAAACCAATCCCTGTTTACTTCTGCAACTTGTATTGAATGTCAATGGAAAGAATTCTGATCACTCCCACAAGATACCAGATGAGTCGATTTGGGGTGACCCAAATAACCTATTCCCACATCGGGAATGTAACATGTAACTCAGACTTTCAGTGGCCCAGCTGATATCCCCTTTCCTGTCTTGTCATTCCCAGAGGGGTTATGCACAACTGTGTATTCCATACAGAGCCGATTTACATTTTATTTCGTTTCAGCATTTAACTTCTAACAGTGTTCAGAGTGGCCTACAACAGTCAATATAAATACAACAATAGGATACATGAAAACAATGGTAACTTAACCGATTCACATGAACACATGAAGCTGCCTTATATTATCAAGGTCAGCAGTGTCTACACAAACTGGTCGCAGCTCTCCAGTGCCTCAGGCTGATGTATTTCAGATCATTTACTATCTTTTAGCCTTTTAACTGGAGATGCCAAGGATGGAACCTGGAGGATCTTCTGCATGCCAAGGAGATGCTCTTCCACTGAACCATGGCCCCCTTCCCACAGAACTGCCTCAGCGTGCCTTCCTGCTTTATGCTTTTGAAGTGCAACTGAGGTCAAAATGAAAGATACCCATATTTCAAACATTACAGTTTTGGCTGGTTTAGAGGGTGCATCGTGTCAGACTCTCGAGCATAGAAATAACGGAGTCCGTGGAAAGGTTCTACAGCATTTATTCTAGATACAAAGAGTAACATACTAAAGTTGGATCTGAGCGGGAGGCTCAGATCTCGCTACTTTATTTCACTAGCCCCTCTCCCCGCATTGCACGCCACACCAAATGGTCACTGCGACTATACTACAAAACATCAAAGGACCTGGGAACCTTTCGCACCTCTTTTGAAGAGGTAGACCGGCGCCTGGAGGTTGCTGAGGGGAAGGAAGAGAGGGACATTGCAATAGCAATAACATTTGCATTTCACTCATAGAAAACATCAAGCATAGTCAGCATGATCCTGACATTCCGCCCCCCTTAAGACCTCCCCCCCCCATTTGACGAAGAGGAGATTACAAGAATTACCACCGCAACATCGATTCACATCTTAACTTGTGCTTAATCGGCTTGTTGGAGATTTGTTTGTTTGTTTATTGTTTGTATATTAGATTTAGGAACCGCCCACCCCCAAAGGGCTCTGGGCGGTGTACATCAACCCATAGATCAACAATGATACACAATAAATAATTTAAAATCATACTAAGGACTCTATAAAAACATAGCAGCATTACATATACAGTGCAACAATGGTGCAATAATGGTGGCGCCTGGTCCCAAGGCTGGGAGGGGACAGACAGTGCTAAATAGATGTTATATCGGGCAGTTCACAGGATTGTATTCCCATGGAGCAAAAGAAACAACTATACGCAATCCAGAAACAAGAACTAGTTTACCTAATTGATTATCTATGATACACCACAGCTGCTCTGGCTCCCTTCAGAATGGTCATTCACATAGTGGCAAACACGTTTTTTAATTAACGTGTGCCGATTTCCCTTACCTTTGGTCCTCTGTGTTGAATTAGGTGTGCCATCATTGATGGCTACACACTGTGCTCTGTAGATAAAATTGCAACCAACTGAAAAAGTGCAGTTGCAAATGACAAATGCTGACCACCAGGGTTCAGTTTAGCATAGGGCTGATGGCAGGAACTTGTCTGGCTTAGCCTTTGTGCAGGTCATAATGAGCAAGCTAATAAACAGTGAGAGCTATATATTCATACAGGTGAATAAGACCAGCTCTGGGGTGCTGTGTGGTTTCCGGGCTGTATGGTCAGATGACCTGACGTCTTAGCCTGCAGATTTGTGGCTGGCATCTTCAGGATCTTGAAGATGCTGTTACAGATGCTTCTAAACTGGAAACGTCAGATCTGAGATGCCAGCCTGTTACGAAAGCAGAACACGAAGCCATACAGCCCGAAAACTTCCGACCACACAGCACCCCAGCTCTGATTCCAAGCTCGATGAGAAGCCTCCGACAATACAAAGACCAGCTATATTCAGGTGCTAAAAACATTAGGTAGTCTGGTCTGAGGAGAAAGGGGGAGTAAATATGTAAATTAATACATTTAAAAAACTCCAAAAATGGTTAATCTCAAGTGACTATAACGAGTCTGCTCCCCAAAGATTGGAGACCAGGAAGTAACAAGATGTATATACTTGAGAGATGCTTTCTCCTAAGGGGGTTGGGAAAAGCTTTCTTGTCACAGAAGGCTTGCTCTGATTGGCTATCTTCAGATCCTATTGTTAATGATGGTAGAAAAGACCACAGGGGATTTTTGTCAAACCCGGTCCAGGTAAAAAAGGGAGTCAAACAAGGCTGTGTACTAGCACCCTTATTATTTAACATCTTCTTACATGACCTCCCCATAGCCCTGGCCCAAGTGGATGGGCACAGCCCTAAGATTGGCCCAAAGCATGTCCCTCTCCTGTTATTTGCGGACGATGCAGCCCTACTATCCCTTTCTCGTGTGGGTCTAACAAGACTCCTGCATGGATTCATTGACTTTTGTGAGACAAAATGTGATCTGCAGGTGAAGATTCATGACAAAAACTAAGATCCTGGTTTTGAAAAAAAGCAGTAAAACAAGTCTGGAAGATAAAGGGCCACTTCACATTGAGCAAGTGAGAGAAAATTTCAAATATCTAGGACTCTGGTTTAGCAAACAACTTGTGGAAATTGGGTCCACTTCCATCAAAATATATATATTGGCTCGGCCCAGTCAAATGCAAATGCCACTAGGAGGTTTCTAATCATTCTAGGAGACGCAACCAATATATTCCCCTAGCTCTGCAAGTTTTTCAAAGCAAGGGTGAGAGGCACAACTGCTTTTATGGAGCGCCTCCATTTGGTTAACACTCCAGCTTAACAGTGCCATCAGATCCATTCCACTTCCTAAATTTCTGTGATACAAATTATTTACGCGGCTAAACTACAGGCCAACCATATGCAGTTCTATGCCTAGAATCTTGGCCACAATACTCTATAGGCCACAATTATCTGTGGCTAAAACATCATCATATGCAAAATTTGGCTGCATATTCATTATCTGCAAGTTCTACTAACTCAATTCGCTGACGCAACTCACCCTTGAGAGAACTCCATCACTCTAAAATGGTGCACATCAGTATTCATGAAACACGAAAAGATTGGGGAATTGGCTATGATAGTGACTTCCTCTGAACATGCTAACCCACCCTTACTGAGACATTTCACCCCCCCATCAAAGAGCTGCTACTAGTAATGGATTATCAACAACTGCAAGAGCTTGGCCAAGCAAATCCTGTTCGCCAATGAACGTGGCAACGCAATTCCATTTGTGCAGGGAAACCCAGCTCTACTATATTGCAGCGCTTACCAACCCTATATATAGGAGAGCCTACATGCTGGCTAGATTTAACATTATGCCATCCCCGCTCCATAGAGGAAGACTCAAGGGTCTACCAAACGATAAGAGGCTTTGCCCCTGCAGTCCAGGGCAGTTGGATTCCATTGCGCACATTCTCCTCCACTGCCCACTTTACCAGTATCCAAGATCCAGCTTATTACAAATCATTGACTCTATGAAAACCCTTACAGAGCTTGATAAAGTAAATATGCTTTTAAACTGTAATGACCTTGACTGTTGTCTCGCAGTGGCAAAGTTTCTGGCTGAGGTTTGCGAACTGAACTTGTGATCCAGTGTGAAGTTTTATCTAGTAATTTTAATTGCATTTAATGATGGTATAGCACTGGCTCAGAGTCAAATTATCAAGTGGGGTGTGAAGCTCATGGAATGGGTTTCCTGCCTTTTCAATCCTGCTGCAGCCCGGTAAGCTCCTCCCATCTACTACTAGAAATGGCACGGGGTAAAGTAGGGCTGCCAAGTCCCCACCAGGACAGGCAATTCCTTACTTCCATTGCCTGCCTTGGGACTGAGTGATGGTGGAAGAACCACCACCACCACCACCCCACCAACACTGGCTGTGGCCTCATATCACTTCTGATTTTTAAAAAATGGAAGTGGCATAGGGTAGCTCTAGGAATTGCCGGAAACTCTGTGGGTTTTTTTTTACCTGTTGTGATATGATACCAGTGCCTTGAGCACTCCCACTAAAACTAGACTAGGTATTGGCAACCTTTGGAGCAAAGTAGGATCTGCAATGTGGTGAGAAGAATGAGCAAAAATTGCCTCCTCTCATCTGTCAATTGAACCTCCATTTTCCCGGCACAAGTGACATTACATTGGTGGAAATGCATCTTTGGATTCAACTCACCATCTCTGGGGAGTTTCTGAAATACTGAGTCCTTTGCTCCACACCGCACTGGGTATTTTGTTAGTTGTGTCAACCGTTGATAGGCTGCAGCCAACATGCCCTGGGAACATTTAGGGGGTGAAGACTGGTGTGCCGGCATCACTCTGTTGTAGCTTCTGGTTAAAACCAGCAGCGATCTCATGGGATGTTCTAGGATTTGCAACTCATAAAGGATCCCGTAACAGTGATTCCAATTTTCACGAGAAGTGACATCAGCATGCCCCCATTTCCCCCTTATTTCTGGTGGCCAATAAACCAGGCTGCTGGGAGATGTCTTAAGCCATAGGTGTCAAATTCGCAGCCCTCCAGATGTTATGGACTACAGTTCCCATCATCCCCTGCCAGCATCATGCTGGCAGTGGATGATGGGAACTGTAGTCCATAACATCTGGAGGGCCGCGAATTTGACACCTGTGTCTTAAGCAGTTGAGGTTGGCAAGAGTAAGATATGATGAAAACTACAAGATCTGGTAGACAGTAGAGAAAGTGTGATGTATCACAATTGTCTATGGAGACATAGGCGAAAACAGTTAATTCTGTCAATGAAGACAGATAGATAAATACGTAGAAAAGAGAGACATGTTATAGCTACAAGTATTTCTGCACTACAATCAGCCTTCCCCCAGTGCTGGTAGCTCTTCGATTCTTTTGCTTCTTTAATATCCCAAACACTCTCCTTGGTGCTGATTATAAAGGAAATAATTTTAATAACTGTGTCATCCATTATTGCTCCCCTGAAACCAAAACCCTATCTTGGAAGGATGAATTATTTTGTACTTTATTAATGTTATAATATTTCCATTTAAGAAACATAGATTTCTGTATTATTCAGTGTTCCTGATAGACATCTAGGCAGCATGAGTACATTCTGGTTAATGAATCATTTCCTTATTACCATAATGAAAGATAGCCATTTCACACACAGCTGTGAGCGACTGCTATAGAAACCTTGTTCTGTTGTAATCAGTAACAGCCAGTGGGGAATGTGACTCCTCTTGGCGAATTCTGTTTAAGGGCATACTGGCCTTCCAACTATTGTGGCAGAGACAACTGAAGCCACTGGTGAAATTAAGGGCAGTATCTTGGAAGTTACTTAATATTGTTGAAGTCCAATCCAGAGTGGGGGCAGATCCCCTACTAGATACAGCACAGGCTTGCACCAATGGGGGTGCCTGCTTCATCAACAAAAGAGGTACCTCTCCTGGTGGTGAGGGCACCCCCACCTCTGAGGGGTGCTGTGGAGCTCCAAGACACCAGCATCTGGAAGTGCAGGCAGCCAGGACACCAGTCTGGCATGGAATTGTGCGCTGACAGACGGAAGGGGCATTCCACGGGTAGGCCTGGGCTGGAGCAAACTTTTAGCCCGACTGCTGCTATGGCCTGCCCAGAACGTGCACCATGATTTTTGTAGCGCAAGTTCCTTTCCCATTGTCAGGACCATGTTCTGTTGTAATCAGTAACAGCAGGTGGAGAATGTGACTCCTCTTGGTAAATACTTTTTAAGGGCATACTGACCTTCCAACTATTGTGATGATGATGATGATGATGATGATGATGATGATGATGATGATGATGATGATGATGATGATGATGATGATGATGATGATGATGATGATGATGGGCTCTGAGCGGTGTACAACATAAACAACATAACATAACAAAAGATGCATATTATCTGCGAGGGTGTTGGTCTTTAGGTGGTGGTGGTGATGCCACTGCCGCCAGCTATTGTCCCTGTAACTTTCTATGGGCATTCCTTGTATTTTTGGGTCTCTCTCGATCTTCCACAGGAATGGATCTAGGGCCAACATGTATAGCAGTAGGCTGTGGGGGAATCCTTGACACAGTCCTCACCCATGCATATTGATGTTGAACTGCTGCTGCCACCGCTGTGCCTCTATTTTCCCATTGATCTGTGGTTGAATGTTGACATGTTGGTAGTCCTGGAGCCGCCTGATGGTGGTATTGGGGACTCCTCTCCTTCGCATGGTTGCCCATAGATGTTTGTGGTTGACTCTGTTGAATGCCTTCTCCTGGTCTAATTTGACCAGGATCCATTCCTGTTGCTGTTGTTGTGTGGCAGTATCTTGATGTCTTGCTGTGTGTGATTTGCAATTGTTTTCCTGTTTCCCTCTTCCCTTCCTAGCAATCTCCTGTTAGCAATCTCCTGGCACCAGCCCATTTTCAAAGAGGTGTGAACGGTTCCCAGGTTCTTTGCAGCTTTGTAGTAGAAACTGTAATGGACATTTGGTGTGGGGCGAAACGGGGGGGGGGGATTAAAAGATATAAGTCCTGGATCTGAGCTCTCCAGCTCAGATCCTGATATACATTGTTACTCTTCGCATCACCTGGAATAAACTGCTTTTGGACTTTCCTACGGTCTCTGTTATTTCCACATTCGAGAGGCTAACACCCAGGTATAGGGTTTCCCAGGTGCAGGAGGATTTCACTTTTCCTCCTATCTATGCTGCTGGGGAACCCGATAGGAGAGTGCATGGTTGTGATGCAGCCGTGCCTTCCCCGGCCACCACACTCCCCTGCCCCCATCTGGATTGGGATGTTAGTAAATTACCCTTTACAAATGAGCACATTTAATAGTAAAGAGCGGAAGATGAGTGTAGTATTGTGTGGTTCAGGGGAAGCCTTCACAGCTGTAAGGCCATACACTACATTCATAACTTTTTATTCATTTGATGTATTTTGTGTGTGTTGTACTTTTGAGTTGGATTTTCCCCCAAAGCAGCTTAGCGTTCAAATTCCTACCAACATTTTCTTCATATAACGACATCAATCGTGCATTTGAAGCACCTCACTGCGCTATGTCTGACTGATGGAACAGTCGAACCTTTGAGGGAAGAGAAGCTGTGTTTGTTCGGGAGAGGTGACATTCTTCATGTTTGAAACATGAAACACCCTTTAAAAGGATGATACTGCTGCCCTTGTTCCTCCCCCTCAAGCCTCTTGCTCTCTAGGCTGCTACAACCATCTAGCTAATTTTTCCATTTTATCCCATCTTCCCTCTGCGATGCTCAAAGTAAGATGCAGACTCTCCCCCCTCACCCTTTTGTTTGGCAGATGGGTCCAAATTCACTCAGGGCTTTTTCACACACACAGTTTGTTCTTGAATTAAGGCAATCTGCATTGACATCCTGACCTTTTTGTCGCTGTTTCGTCGCTCGAGATCATTCCCACATCACCAGGTTGTTGTGGATGTTCTTGTTGCTTCAGAAACCCCTTGGTTTTGCATTGCCCTGGAATGCAGAACAAATGAGAGTTCAGATTGGCTGTTGTGCCGTCCAAGGGCGTGTTCCATGTGATGCTTGGCCCCCATCATCATGAGCTAACGAGCTAACAAGTCAGCGTGATTTCACTATCTCAGTGTACCACTGCGTTGAGAACTCGCTATCTCAAGATATTGGGGCGGCGTTGGAAACAGTGCACTGCATGAGTGACCGCGAGGAGGGGCGGGAGGAGAGTGAGATGGAAATGAAACAGTGGAATGTGTGCACGCAACTGGCAAGCTCTACCGCATCCTGATTGGTTGGAGGAAATTGCATCACACAGTGGGCGTGATCCCTCGCAGTCGCGTGTTCCAGTTGCATTTTGCACCTAGGCACCAGATTGTGGGGGGAATCCGTTTTATCCAAGAAAGTTGCATAATTATCGAGAGACAGGAAAAATGTGAGACAAAGGCTGAAATGAGCGGCAGATTAGGGGTCGGGCCACATTACGGCTCAAGTGTGTGCGAAAAAAAGCAGAAACCGTGACAACCTCATATATTAAGTCAAGAACAAACCGTGTGCGCGAAAAAGCCCTCAGTGGGCTTTATGGCTGAGTGGGAATGTGAACCAGCATTTCCCGGGTCTAAGTCCAACACCTTGCTCCACTTTGGCAGCTGTTAATATTTCCTTTCTCAATGGCAGCCCTGAGGAAAATATTCCCTCCTGCTGACTATTAGGATTTAGATTAGGGGACAAGGCTTCTTCAAGTTTTTCCTCAACAGACCAAGCTGTTGCCTGGTCACTTCAGATCTCCTGCTCAGTCCTCCTTCCTCACAGCAGCAAAAATGTTTGCGGGGGGTGAGATAACAATAACTAAAGTGGTCTCCTCAAGTCTCCAGTTGTTCTGGATGCTACAACTAATACTGCTGTTATTTACAGAGAGACTATGGTTACAACCTTATCCAAATCCAAAACCTTTATTAGGCATAAAACCGGAGTGTGTCATGAGTTCCAAATACAATAAAAAGATCATTATTGCACAACTTGCAGTACACAGAGTAAAAATGTAGCAACAGCTTCAGAGATTTCAGCTTTAGAGTTATTTAGAAGCTTAGCCATTTTTATCTTATCAGAAAGGAGCATAAATACAACCTTATCAGTAACAGAATCCCCCCTCTTATATGGATGCTTGCTGGGTGACTTGGGCCAATCACACACACTGGCCCTTTCTGCACGGGCTGGAATCACTGATTCTGGCCCGGTAAAACATCGTTTTTTTTTGGGGGGGGGGGGATGCTTCACACAGGCGGTGCTGCGAAAATGATGCAGTGCTGCTCTTTCCCTCCCCAAACGATGTATTCAAACCTTGCTCGGGGAGCGAAGTTTTCTAGCGAACGGCAGCAGGTGGAAGCTGGCATATTCCCTGCACCGGCCCCAAATGGCTTCTTACTTTGTCCTGGCTTCCGTCACTCTGAGGAGGCCAGGGGACACGCCTCCTGGCCTCCGTCGCTGCAGCTGTCGCTCTGGTCATGGGAGCAGGTCCCCTGGCCTCCTCAGAGCGACGGAAGCCAGAACAAGGTAAGAAGCCGTTTGGGGGGCTGCGCAGCTGTGCGGAGCCTGCTCTGCCAGCTGCGCAGCCCACGGGGATGTTCGTGCAAACGGCCCCAGGGCTGGCATCGACACGAATCATGCCGATGCAGCCTTGCAAATCTGGCAGTGCAGAAATGGCCTCTCAGTCTAGGGCTGTTGTGAGGATAAAATGGAAGAGTCAGTATGCCCCACCCCCAGAAAGGTGGGGTATAAATGAAGTAAATAATGATTTGAGGAATCAAGAGAGCAAGTCTGGGCAGATCTTAGAAATATAGAGCTGGAAGGGACCTCAAGGGTCATCTTCTCCAACCTCCTGCACAATGCAGGAAGTTCACACCTACTACCTCTCCCAGTGGTGGGATCCAAAAATTTTAGTAACAGGTTCCCATGGTGGTGGGATTCAAACTGTGGCGTAGCGCCAATGGGTCTGGCGGGGCATGAGGGCGTGGCTGGGCATTCTGGGGGCGGGGAATTCCTGGGCAGGGCTGTGGCAAGGACGCAGCCGTTGCGCCGGTCCTTGGGGGGAAATGAATGCACGCAGGCGCAGGCTGCCACGAACACCAGTGCACCTCCTGCTAGACTGCTTCAAGTTCTGCGCGCTACTGCTGAGAGGAGGGGCGTAACTAAGGCAAAAATCACATGGCAAAATCACCAATTAGTAACCGCCCTGAGCCCTTTGGGGGAGGGCGGTATAAAAGTGGAACTAATAAATAAATAAATAAATAAATAAATAAATAACCCCCTCTCGGCACACACAAATAATTAGTAATCTACTCTCAGGAACCTGTGAGAACCTGCTGGATCCCACCTCTGACCTCTCCCCACTCTTCCAGTGATCTTGGCTCTATAACCAGAAGAAGGCAAAGAGCCTCCAGGATCCCTGGCCAGTTTGGCCTGGAAGAACATTTATTTGACTCTGAGGGACAAGGAAATGGCATATATCCCCAACCCCAAGCAAGCCCACTTTCTGGAGCAAGTCTACAGTGGTCAGGTTTTGGAAAATGAGATACTGAAATAAACATGAGTATGTTTATTTCAGTCTCACTTTCTAAATCTGAGTGACTATAGTCTGTCTCAGAAAAAGATATTAGTTTGGTTGCTTATTCCTCTGCCACAGAACTCAACATGCCGGACTTTCTTTGTTGTAGAATGCTCTGCCTGGGTCCTAGTGCCTACCTGGCCCCACCCCAAAGGCAAGAACTGGGGATAGCAATTCCATGAACTATAAATGTTCTTGTATCAAAGTACCATGTTCAGTAATGCACAAAACAATGGTTTTGATAAGGACAGCATGTAAAAATGAATAATTTTCATTATTTGTTTGGGACTACATTCTAATGCGGAAGCATACAATTTTCTCAACCACTGCACCTCAACTGACAATACTAACATCTTTTTCTCTGACAGTATAACTGAATGAATGACCCGAGGTTTCTAATTTATTATTTTATGTTTCATCCTACCTTTCATCTAAAAGGTTCAGAACAGCATCCATGACATTCTTAAGTCTTCTATACAGGTACTGCCAAGGCCCGTAAAATGGAGCTTCAAAATGAGAAATCACAGCCAAGCCTTTTACATTTATTACTTAAAAAGCAAAATATGCAGCACTAATGATTTTCAATTCACATCAGAACAGCAAAATGAGTTGGCACTGAAATCAGTGGGACCTTGTGATTGGTTTGAATCTTAAGTTTTATTTGGAGTGGAAATAATTAGTCATCATTGAATGCTTCAGATAGTTGACCATGGGCATCTTACAATGGTTAATCATCATTGGGCAATGCTAACAGGGGTTTATGTACCATGCGCGCACCCCATTATAAGTACGACTTGTAGCAATAAGAACATAAGAACGTAAGAACTGGCCTGCTGGATCAGACCAGAGTCCATCTAGTCCAGCACTCTGCTACTCGCAGTGGCCCACCAGGTGCCTTTGGGAGCTCACATGCAGGATGTGAAAGCAATGGCCTTCTGCTGCTGCTGCTCCTGAGCACCTGGTCTGCTAAGGCATTTGCAATCTGAGATCAAGGAGGATCAACATTGGTAGCAATGAACCTATGCAAGCTGAAAAAGCAAAGGACAATTTTGAGTTGCCGTCCGAGGGTGGAACTTATTCAGGATGAAGTCCCTGCCCAATAATCATACCACACATTTGGGCTGGGGTAAATCAATTGGCCGTAGCCATTCTTTATTAATCAAATAGAAGCGTGAGGCACAGCATGGGTCTTGATCTGATCATATAAGCATCACAGCGAAGCTCCTACAGGCGGATGCCCTGTACTGGAGCTCCACTCCGCTGTTGGGCTCTGCCGGGCGGACGCAGAGGAGAAGTGCTGACATCATAACATGAACACGTTTTGGCGGGAGAAAAAAAAAAGGTCCCACCCCAACATGGCATGACAGCCAATCAGGAGACAAGCCGATTGCGTGGTAGTGGGGATTGTTACGTTTCTTGAATCCGAGATAGGCCTAGATGTCTTCACGGGTAACATGCTGTGGTGGGGAGGCTGAATCCTCGATTTATTTTCAAACTAAATTGAATTTCCCGGTGGGGATTCGGCCTTAGTTCCATTCTGAGGCCCAAATAAGCCATTTTCAGATGAGAGGCTCTGGAATTAATTTGTCATCCCAAAGAACAGGGAGCTGTACAGGGAGCTCATGAGTACATATACTCAATTGTTGAGTGGGATCAGTGAATATTGAGAAATGGATACAATTCCTGAAGATATACATCCTTATTTTTTCCAAAATAAGTGACGTGGGCTCCCCTGCAGCCAGCCAGGATTCCTCAGATGAGGAATACTGGCATGATGACCCGGCTCCATCAAAGTCTCAGCTGGCTGAATCTCCAGAGTCACAGTTGGTTGAGTCCTGTGAGCAACCAGCAGTCACACAGGTGGAGGACAGTGCTGGCCCAAGCCAAGAGCAAGAGGTCAGGACAGACAGCCCCCCTGGCTCATTTGGTTCTGTGAGGCAGCTAAGACAGCAGGGCCGTCAGGCACCGCATTCTAAAAGACGTTGTGCCTGTTTGGAGGCCCAGAGATGCTGAAGGGACTGTTGTAAGTCAGCTCAGGATTTCGACTGAAGGCTTATAAGAGGCAGCTGTAAACAGCAAGCGTTGCGGGCACAACTTTGTTGAAACAGGCTGATAGTTTCTGTAGCGCCTGGTCGCAGACTGAACATTTGGTATCCTGAACCCGACCTGGATTGACCAACCTGTCTTTGCTCAGCATGCACAACTTGCTCTGGACTGCTTTTCCCCAGAACTGAAAGTAAGCTTACTCTGCACTGCCTGTTTCCATTAAACGGCGGTAACCTGATACTCCTGTGTGTTCAGTCTACTGTGACAATAAGAGTGAGATAGCAGCATTGTGTGTAAGAAACATAGTGTCATGTTTCTTATTTTTCATTCCACCACACACACCCCGCCCAGATTAAAATTTGATAGGGTCACCTGTTGTACTGTGAGGGTCTGTGGATTTGTTACCTGGCGTCCCTGATGTAGATAATTCCTAGCTTCTGAAGCTTCTTTGATGGTATCTGACATATATTCCATTAAACAAACATAAATGACCTTTGGTAACTTGTCAGCAGAAAACCTAGACAAAAGCGAGACAAATGAAAGATGCCTGATCCAGTGTTTTATTTCCCAAATGTCACCCATTTGGAGATTCGCTGAAGGAGTCCAAAACATAATTAATAACCTGAATGCATCCCATTTAACCTCAGGCCACACCATTTGATGCTTTTCGGGAGAATATATAAACATAAATCCTTTTTTTCTTTCCAAACTTGACATTTATGAATGCTTCGTGATCTTCAAAAACATTTCATTTGGAAGTCTGATCATTGGCAGTAGTAGAGCTCATAAATGTTGCGTGGTACCAGAATTTATATGTTAATATTGTGATAGATATTGATATTGTGATGTGTTAAGGGGGGTGGGGAGAGAAATTTTCTTGTTCAATGAATGCATGGAGGGGAAGAATTCAGAACTCTCTACCTGTTATTATCCTCCGTATGTTCAGTTGAAGGTCTGAACAGAGTTTATACTTGTACGTAGCATAGAAGTTAAGAGCAGGTGTACTCTAATCTGGAGGAACTGGGTTTGATTCCCTGCTCTGCTGCCTGAGCTGTGGAGGCTTATCTGGGGAATTCAGATTACCCCGTACACTCCAACACATGCCAGCTGGGTGACCTTGGCTAGTCACAGTTCTTCTGAGCTCTCTCAGCCCCACCTACTTCATAGGGCAGACCTGGGCATTATATGGCCCGCGGGCCACATCCGGCCTGCCGGATGACCCTGACTGGCCCGTTAGAGCCAGGTCTTTGAGTTCAAGAGAAGCCGGTTAACATGCCGGCTTCAAGTGGGCTTTCAAAAGCCGGGCCTCTGGCCATGCTGGGGAGATGAGGCATGCCTTTGAGAAGTCAGTAGAGAAGCCGGTTGCCGGCTTCTGAGGGGCTTTCAAAAGTGCCTCGCCTCCCTGCCTTTTGGCCCGGCCCTCCACAATATTTTCTGTTTCTTATGCAGCCCCATGGAAAAATAATTGCCCACCCCTGTCATAGGGTGTTTGTTGTGAGTGGGGGGAAGGGTAAGGAGTTTGTAAGCCACTTTGCGTCTCCCATAGGAGAGAAAGCGGGGATATAAATCCAACTCTTCTTTCTTCTTCTACGTGGGTAAATTCTAGACACATATACATTTTCCTCACATGTCTGGGAACTAAATGCTCCCCTCGCCCACCTTGTCTACCTGTTGGCTGGGGAGAAGAATACTCAAGTGATGGAATAAAGAGAAGGGGAAAAGGTTTCACTCCCCTCCTGAGGCGTACAACATAAAACTTCCACCTTCTGCTTTATATGTGAGCTAGGCAAGTGTGGGAATTAACAACAATAACTGCTCTCATCATATGTAATTCGACTCTATAGTAGATGGTCTCGGCTACTTTATTACAGATGAAGTACCTCTGCGGATGTATTATTCCATTGAGGATATCCTTGCTTTTATAGTAACAGTGACATTCTTTAAAAAGAACACTTTTAACATCAATTCTGCTGTAAAGATTGATACTTACAAGTTTCTTTTTTTCTGAACACAACTTGGTGCAAACAAAGAGTACCTTTCTTTAAAATTGCTATTCAAATCCTCATATAAAACATTTAATTCAATCGTGGTGTACTGTAATGTAGGGGTAGATGAGAACAGATACTTTTGATTAAGACTGGTTTTACTTTGGGAATCCTAAATTCTCCCATCCTATTTTTTAAAAATATTCTGAATTCAATTGATTCTTTTACTGTTGTCTATTTTACTAATGTTTAGTGTTTTGGTACTTCTCCAGTCAATTGCAACGTGGCCTTATATGTAAATTGCATCAGCTGTTGCATAACAATTAATTTAAAATCCTTTAAAAATGCATATGTGAACATTTCTGTGATATTAAAAGAGGGAGGGTAAATTACCAAGACAGTGACCACAGTGGCACATATAACAATACCCTTCCAATCTGCCTGAACCCCCTAGCACTAACTGAGGAAAAATCATCAACCATTCTTAGTCACCGACATAACAGGAACAAAAATGATGAGCCAATAAAACTGCAGCATTAAGAAAAAAAATCTCAGTGACTTTTAACTACAAAACCCTGAACAGCATGAGTCAATATGTTTGTGCTTGCTGACTGAACAGAATGTCTACAGAATTCTAAAAACACCAGTGAGACCAAAATCTCCACTTACAACAAGCGTCTAAAAATCTTAATGATTGAAGGATGAAATGATAAGAACACTTACAGAGTTTGATTCTGCCAGCTTTTTTACTTCCCTCATCACTACAGCACCCAACACCTCTCCCCTCCCATTGACCATTCCAGCCATCATAAACATGGGTTAAGGATGCTAAAAAAAACATTTCGGAGGAGATCTTCGCACGGATCCCATTCCTAAAGTGAGTCTGCCCCGTGTTATTTTCCCCAAACCGGGTCCTGCCAAGAATTGCACCATTCGGCGAAGCCTTTAAAAAAAAATCCTGCGTTGAAGCTACAAGGTTTGTAAGCAAACGGCTGGACAGGGAGGTGTGCTTGGTCTCGACTGAGCTTTCCTTTTAAAAAAAAATTTCCAGCTTACATCTGCGTAGCCACGCTGGCGCAAAGTGTTGTCGTATGGTGTCGTGAGATGTCAGCATGGCTATGGGCATTTATTTGTGCACGCCTGGGTAGCTATGCCTTCTGCTGCTGCTGCTCCTGAGCACCTGGTCTGCTAAGGCATTTGCAATCTGAGATCAAGGAGGATCAAGATTGGTAGCCATAGATTGACTTCTCCTCCATAAATCTGTCCAAGCCCCTTTTAAAGCTATCCAGGTGAGTGGCCATCACCACCTCCTGTGGCAGCATATTCCAAACATCAATCACACGTTGCGTGAAGAAATGTTTCCTTTTATTAGTCCTAATTCTTCCCCCCAGCATTTTCAATGGATGCCCCCTTGGTTCTAGTATTGTGAGAAAGAGAGAAAAAATTAACATTTTCTACCCCATGCATAATTTTATAGACCTCAATCATATCCCCCCTCAGACGCCTCCTCTCCAAACTAAAGAGTCCCAAACGCTGCAGCCTCTCCTCATAAGGAAGGTGCTCCAATCCCTCAATCATCCTCGTTGCCCTTCCCTGCATTTTTTCTACCTCTTCGATATCCTTGTTGAGATGCGGCGACCAGAACTGGACACAGGACTCCAAGTCCGGTCGCACCACGGCTTTATATAAGGGCATGACAATCCTTGCAGTTTTATTCTCAATTCAGAAAGTTACAGCTCTGTGACATGCGATACATCGTTATGTCACTAGGACGGGCCCCCACCTGACTGGGGAATCTCCTGTCAGTTGCCAGTCTCATGCTGACCTGCTTTTTTAAAAAACATGACGCTGAGGGAAGGAATAAATGCTAGTTTTAGCAACCTATGAAAGTAAATAAGGAAAAGCTCCAAGTCGTAGTATTGGGAGAAGGCTAATTCATTTTTGTAAACTACCTTGGAGCCAAATGAAACAACAAGGTAGCAAAATATAGACTCTGTCCATCAGAGTCTACCTCTATCCAGTGATTTGGGGGCAGGACTTGGGAGATTGCGGAGGAGGGGTGGTAAAGATTTAGAGAGGTTCCCAGCACCCTGTTTCTCCAGACAGCTTCTTTCATGTCTGTGTTCCCTTTTTTGTCAGGAGCCCCCAAATGTACAAAGTCCCATTGTACATGCAAGACTACAGGACAGTAGCGTAGCTACAAGGGAATGGGGTGCATGATGCACCAGGCACATGCCTGGGGGTGCAAAAATTGCCCCGCCCCCTTTCTCGCTCTCCCCGCCCCACCAGCCTGGCCTGTTTTCAGCCAGCAGAAAGCTGTGTGGCTGTGGTCTGGTGGATCTTGTTCCTAACGTTTTGCCTGCATCTGTGGCTGGCATAGTGTGTACTAGACTTCCCTCTGTGATACACCTCTGAAGATGCCAACCACAGATGCAGGCGAAACGTTAGGAACAAGATTCACCAGGCCACGGCCACACAGCCCGGAAAACCCACCAGAACCAATTACCTGATCACATTTTAAAAATATAAACAACTGTCCCGGGTAAATCTTTGAATGTCTTATTCCCTGATAAACTTCAGCCACTAGGTGGCATCCATTATCACACATTTGGAAACTCTTTTAGGTTTCTAGACATGAAAGAGTTCTCAGGTTGTCAAATTAGTACCTGTGATCTTCGAGGGTTATGGATTTTCACAGCGTCATCCTAAGCAGGCCTACTCAGAACCCTACTGAAGTCTACACAATGAGGATTGCTTCCAGGAAAACGTCCTTAAGATTGCACTGTCCATTTCTTTTCCCACTTTTAACTTAGATCCCCCAATTTAATTAGCATATGTGTTCCCATGCCTGTTGAATCTCTGCTGGGTGCTTAAAGACCTTCACACTTTCAGTTCCATCCATGACTACTTCTGTACCACCCAAATCATTAATTGATCATTTAGAGCTAATACCCATTTTTCTGTCCAAATTTAGCATCCTACGTGGCAAAGCACTCAAGAAATGGACACATTTTCAGTTCAAAAATTACTGCCTTTCCTAAGAAATTAGAACAGATAGCAAATCACGTTCTCCCCATTCTGCCTTCATGGCCACAAATGAAGCTGCATTGGTGAAATATAGATTGAACGGGTAATGGATGTCGAACTCCATCAAAGTACAACCAGCCGAATGGAAAATATAATTCAATTTCCTCCTCCTCATTAGCTCATGCATTTCCCTTTTTACAGACTAGCACTGATTATTCAGAGAAGAGAAACAATCACATGGGCCACAGCTCAGTCTTGCCTCTGTGTTCCTAACATATAATTTTTTTGCTATTAAACCAATCTAAGTATGTCAGTGAATATACATTTATATATATTGACAAGTGAGGTGCTGTGATTTTAGAGCCAAACTATTCAAGTCAAGACATACTAATGTGAAATTATCCTTTTGTACCCCTTCATCCTACTCACTTACCTCCTCTGGTTTATTCTCTAAAAGCAATATAGTTTATATGGGAAGATCAGGACTAAATAATTAGAATAATAATACACAACAGTCTATGAGGGAAACAGGAAAAGATTTTTAAAAATTTTTCCAATTCTGGAGTGAGGGGCTATCAAACTTGATGGTTTCAAGAGGATTTAATAAAAACAGGAGCAAATTTGTCCATGCAAACTATTTTTGTTAGCTGAGGGAAAGCTATTCATAACAACCACTGAGGTTTCCACCAATTAAGCATCTAAAATATTGTCTATTCACAATGGCACCCAGGAATATCGATTTATCAGAAAAAGGATAACCTTTTATAGCGCCACCTTCTGTTCTCTGTCAAGAAGACAACAGTAGAAAATGTTTTTATTGGTTGTTTTAGATACCTGATTAGGTCATTCTGGCCGGGAGGGGGCCTTGTTAAGCAAGCCATTGTTCCAATTATATTTGTCACTGAGACAAATCCCCGTTCACCTGGTCATCCCAAAAGCTGTTTCATCCCTGAGTTTCATGCCTACAATCCTTCACTTGAGTGGCAGATACCTTGCATTTTAGAGTAACTTGAAAGATCATGCTATGAATAACCTGACTGACCTCCTATAAACATTGACAGCAAAGTAAAACAGTTATTTCTAGTTTGAGGTTGGATATTTGTATGGGTTTGGGACACTGGGCCTCTATTAACACTCAAGAGATGAGATGAAGATTACCATCTCACTTCATAGATAAACTGAAAGTTGCAGCCTCAATTTGTCTAAGGGTTGTGCAGGGGAGAGGGGATTTAACCCTTCAATGTCTACTCAGTTTTACTATTTGAAACCCGGCTCCCTGCTTGTTAGCATTTCAAAGGAAAAATGCTCCATGTGGTAGCACCTCTTGGCACATTGCCAATTTCTACTCACCTCCTGTGGTGTCATTTCACGGGCACCCAGCTTTCTGGATACTGCTGAGCTGCCCCCTGCTCAAAGCTGCAACCAAATGGGCTTGGATCCTGTTGAAAATTTCCACTGATAGAATGATTGCTGTTTGCGGCACAGGACTTTCTGAACATCAAAGTTGAACAAGATAACTATCAAACTCATTCAATGAGAAATTCATAGCAGTCCTGGGTAGCTCAGGTTAGCCCAATTCACCAAATCATGGTAGCTCAGTGGGGTTTGTCCTGGTTAGTACTTAGACAGGAGACCACCAAGGAAGTCCAGGATTACTACCCAGAGGTAGGCAACGGCAAACCATCTCTGCTCATATCTTTCAACGAATGCCCCATGGGGTTGCCATGTCAGCCACAGATTGATGGCACTTATCTCCATCTAGTTACAAAGCAGAGCGCCCCATCTTAAAGCAAGATGCCTTCTGATCTTTGAACCAACTCTGACGGGGAAAAAACTTGTTCCATCAAGTGTCCACACTGGTTCCACTGATGCTCCAAGAAGCAATGGAATTTTGGAGCAAATTTGATTTTGTCTGGACTTTTGCTTGTACTACGTTTTTCTTTCCAACTACTTGTAGCCATGCTACTTGACTTCTCTGTTGCTTTAGTGACCCTAACAGATAACTTTTCCTTGCTGTGCTTGCGTACTCACATCTGATGAACATTTAAAAGCACAGCTGATTGGAAAATAAGAAATCAAGTCTAGGAAAACTGGTCCTATTAAAACCAAGTGAACCGTCCTGTACTGTAAAACAGAAACAAGATGGGGCCCATGAGACATTTCAGGGTAAGGAATGCTCTGAAAATCTGTACAATCTCAAAACCTCCCTCCTTCAGAATTCTATGAATTTTCAGGGACTTGAGTAGATGAATTTCCCCCCTCTTACCACATTCTCCCCCTTCCCCTAACTATCAGCATGACACACCTCCTGGAGCAGTCCTCATCAAGCTATTTGATTTGCATCATTTTCTTTTGGTTAATTTACAAAATCATACATTTCTGCTTACCTAGGAAATGTATGGAGTCTGTCGGTAGCAAGTGCAGTTTTCATGTGCCAGCCCTGTTAACAGCCGGTGATAATATTGAATTGAAAGTCTCGATAGTGTGTTTATTGCATTCCCCTGTTTCTCCAGAGAACTGAGAACAATATATATTGGGGTGGGGGAATGGGGGGCAGGGAGGATGTCACCCCATTGTATCCCACAACAAACTTGTAAGATATGTTAAGTTGAAAAATGGTAACTTGTAAGATACGTTAAGCTGAAAAATGGTGGGATCCAAAAATTTTAGTAACAGGTTCCCATGGTGGTGGGATTCAAACAGTGGCGTAGTGCTAATGTGGCTGGGTGGGACACGACGGGGGCGGGGGCGGGCATTCCGGGGGCGGGGCATTAATAATTTCTCTGTTACTGTAAAAAACTCTTACTGAAAAAAAAAAGTTCCTAATTTCCAGCTGGTATCTTTCTGTCCATAATTTAAACTCATTATAGCAAGTCCTATCGTCTACTGCCAACAAAACAACTGCTTCTCCTCTAATTGACTGCCTGTCAAATACTTAATACTTTCAAATACTTAATTTTGTTTCTAGAAATCAAAAGAAGGAGACTTTCCTTAAACAAGGAACTTGACCATATTTCTAAAACATGTTTTTAAAACAGCCCAACAGGGAGAATTATCCCGTTTTCTACCTTTGCTAACCAGCCACATAGGAAACAACAGGACTTTATGATTTTTGGACCTAATGGAATTTCTAACGGAAAAGCAGACCCAATTAGTAACCCCCTCTCGGCACACACAAATAATTAGTAACCCACTCTCGGGAACTGGTGAGAACCTGCTGGATCCCACCTCTGGTAACAGACCCAAAGCCCCCTTTATATGAATGCAGTACTTCTGTTTAAAACTCAAGTACTCCGTTAGCTATACCATTCTTGTTCAAATATTCTGTCAAAGTGAAACTACAAATTCTAAGGCACACAACTTCTACTTACAGGGTTTTTTCTCCTAAAATTAAAAATCACACATCTACAAGTTTTTTTTTTAAATGAGCAGCAATGATTACTTCTTACAAAAGAATGCAAAGTTCTTTCAAAAGAGTTTGCTTGAGATATTAACTGTAAAATTAAATTATTTGGCTGAGTCTAAAGTTGTATTCAGTTACTCTAACTCTTAGACTTGATGGAAAATAGTGAAATAGTGACTCTTCTGTCTGTTAGGAAAGTTCTTTAGAAACCTTGGCAAGAGCTTTCGATTCTTGATGATTTCTTCTGATAACACATATTTAACATTTTGCGTGACAAACAGCAAATTGAAAAGTGGTAATACTGCCATTAGAGCAGGGACTTTTTCATTCTTTTATGTGTTATTCAGCATTTAGTTTGAGGGCAGCTGCAGTAGGAGGGCTACTGAGTCAACAGGAAAGTAAAAGGGTGCTTTGACGCTTGAAAGCTTACACTCCCCAAATCTTGTTGGTCTCTAAGGCACCCCTGGATTCAAATCTAGCTTTTTCACATGCCCAATAAAAATCTATTTGAATCAACTTCCCTTTCCAACCTTTAAAATAATAGTTTTCAAAACTATTTTAGTGACTCATTTACTTCATAAACTAAAGCACTAAAAATACAGCATTAATGGTCACCCAAAGTATCGCATATACAAGTACAATGAAGGACAGATAGTGGCACTCCAAATGTTCTGCTGTTGCCTGAAGTGGCCACTTCACTTTGCCTTTGTACTGTATTGTGTTTTACTCACTTAAAGAAGGTGCTTGCAAGAGGAGAACTGGAAGTATTTCCTTAGTTGGAGGAGCAAGTCTGGAACGCAGGATGTGTTCTTTTTGTTTGCAAATAAAGAGAGAAAGCATAAAATATCCTATTATAAGCCCATCCTTGAATTTCTATAACCCACACTCAACCACAGCCTTGGTGTCCAGTAAAGTTGTAGACTAGACATCATCGACCTTGTGGAGTCTGAGGCACTTTTGGAATTTTGAGAAAGGGGCCCTGGGGATCACCACAGAATGGCTGCCGTAGGACAGCGTCAACTACACCCTTGGAAGGAGGGACTGTTTTGTTTCAGTATCCAAAGAAATGGGAAGATTTGCTTCCTTTGTTGTCACAGGGGACAAGTTATGAAACCCCCAAACATCTGACTTTGACCAAGTTGACAACGCACAACTGCAATTTGCCTACTGGGATGTGATCAGTGTTTTATTAGGGAATGAACTTAAACTCCCTATATTTATTGGTTATATTCAACCCCTTTGGGTTGTATCATCAAAACTCAGGGAGCATGTCAGAAAATACATGGGCAGGCACTGTACTGAGGATTGGTGGTGTAGACCACTGGCCCTGTATTACATCCCAGTAAAATCTTTAAGAGGACTTCAGTCGTCATCCTCATCGTCACGCAAATGGGGCCACCACTGAATTTCCCAGCTGGCTCATCTGTGTGAATAAAAATATTTGTTGTTTTTCTTCTTTGATGAGAAGTATATAAATGAGAGCAACAGAACCAGAGAGTTCTACGTAAGGAACATCAGAGACAGGAAGTAGTTAGATACGCTAGTACGAATAATGGAAAGCAAATGAGACCCTTGAAATTTTTAAAACTAGCATAGTGTTCCTCAATTATAGATTTTTAGAGGAACTGCATATTTAGCGTATATTGATTAAGGAGAATGAAGATTAGCTCATCATCCAGCTAATTACCCAATTTCAGGGTTAGCCTTTTATTAAAACTAAAGCGCTGAGTTTCCCTAGTGATGGGCATCAAGCAGGGCCAAGTGAGGAGAGCCTATCTTCTATGATCACATCTCTTCCAACAGGAGGTGTAGGTGGGGGATGCCAGTTGCTGATCCTTGACTGTGTCCAGCTGATGACTGCATTGACCATCATAAGTCTCTGTGTGTTCCTTGATGCCTCTTTGGCAAAGGAGGCTCAGGTTACACATATGGCTCACCTGGCATTTTGCCATCTCTGCCAAGTGAGACAATTGGTGTTCTACCTGTTCCAGACTGACCTGGCCACAGTGATCTGCACAATGGCCGCCTCTAGACTGGACTACTGTAACTCCATAGGACCTCCATTTTACCTGGATTTAGTTTTGGTTGGCTCCCTTTCAACCATTCCACCACGGCACTCAAGGAGCTGGCCAATACATCTGGGGTGGCATCTGGATGACTGTCCATCAGCAGATGTAATTCTGGGTAGGGTGCACCAATGCTAGACTTGGTACGTTAGGAATTTGAATTCTTCATCAGTGGCACATCCCATTCTTGACAACATTTAATTCTATGCAGGGCTACCGTTGGGCCTGCTCTGGAAGCACCAGCTGTTGCTCCTTGCAGGGACCTCAAGGTGTGCACATATTCAACCAGTGCCCTGCCAACTGCATTGGCTCCGGGTGGAGTACCAAAGCAGGTTCAAGGTTTTGGTACTTACCTTAAAAGCCCTAAACAGTTTAAAGGTGCATACCCATGGGACTGTCTCTCCCAGCATACTCTTCTGTTATGAGGTGCACTTAGCAAAGGAAAATCTGTTGGTAGTCCCTGGCCTAAAAGATAACCGGGTTGCCTCAACCAGGGTCAGGGCTTTTTTGGCCTTGGCTCCAATCTGGTGGAATGCTCTGTCCAGTGAGACACAGACCCTGAGGGACTGATGCAGTTCAGCAGTGCCTGTAAAACCGAGCTGCTCCACCTGGCATATAGTTGAGGCAGTTATGGTATTTTTTCCATAGCCTTCTCCTCTTCCATCTTCTCCTTCAGTGGGTTTAGTATTGTCTTTTAATGAACTGCTGCCACCAGTGGTGCCACCAGCGGTTAAAAAGAGGTCTATATATTGTTTTGAATATTGTTTAAATTGATTTTGTTGTTTTATCGAAAATGTTGAACGTAGCCCTGAACCCGTGAGGGAAGAGTGGTATATAAAGCCTATGAAATAAATGCAACCTGTAAATGAATGAATGAATGAATGAATGAATGAATGAATGAATGAATGAATGAATGAATGAATGAATGAATGAATAACCATTCCCAGCTCCCCAAGATCTATCAAGGTTTAATGTACTGTCAAAGGCTTCCATGGCCGGAATCACTGGGGTGCTGTGTGGTTTCCGGCCTGCATGGCCGTGTTCTAGCAGCATTCTCTCCTGACGTTTTGCCTGCATCTGTGGCTGCCATTTTCAGAGAATCTGATAGTAGGAAAGGAAAGCAAGTGGAGTATATATACCTGTGAGTAACAATGAAGACAGCAAGTTCAATAGGTGAGGGCATCTGAATAGAAGTAGCTGGAATGTGAGTAACAATGAAGTACGTAGCATGTGAGTAACAAGATAGCCTATTGACCTTGCTTTGCTACATGAGATACTTTTAGTTAGCGGTTCTTAAGGCCCTTTCCACGTGGCGGAAAGGGCGCCTCTCCACCAGCAGAAATTATGCCGGTGGAGGGGAGGGGGCCGTTCGCACAGGAGCGTGAGAGCGGCCCACACAGAGGCCAGTGCAGAAGAGGTGGCTCTGCATGGAGCCGCCTCTTTTGCATCCCCCCCATTCACTTCGTCCTCCAGCGTCGGTCTGGAGGGCTGCAGGGACCCGCCCATGCTGTCCTCCGACTTCCAGGGGTCGGAGGGCAGCGTAGGCAGGTCTCAGCAGCCCTCCAGACCGACGCTGGAGAACGAGATGAGTGTGGGGGGAGACGGGAAAGCAGCGTCTTTGGCGCGCTGCTGTTTGCACCGCGCCAATGGGAAGGTGGTGCTTTCCAAAAACCTCCCTTGGGAAGGGAGGCAGAAAGTGGCACCTTCACACCACTCGGGGCCGCACAGGACAGTGTTTTTCCATCCCTGGACCGCTGTTTTTGGCCCTGTGCAGAAAGGGCCTTTGATTGGACCCAGGATTCAGGACTACCTGGGTGCGTAGTGTCTGCTCCATCACTCAATTATGCCCCCTCCCTTACAGTGTTCAGCATTTAACATACTGAAACAACACTGGGATTTTTCACAGGGTTCAACAGATTTTAATGGGCTTTAGAGCCAGTGCTACCGCAGTATAGCATTGAACTTGGATGCAAGCACCATGGTTTGAATCCATTTTGCCATGAAGTTTGATGGGTGACCCCAGACCAGATACACATGCAACTGTGGCCCTTTCCCCACTTACCTTTGTCCGAGGGTTGCTGCAATTCCCAGCGCGCGCCCCGGGTTCCCCACGACCCTGCGCTCTGTGCGGGGTCATCAAAAGGCGCCATTTCAAAAGGCACCAGGAATTATGCGCGTTGAGGGGGCACGAGAGAGGCAGTGTCGGGGCGGCTGCGTTCTCGCCACCCCTGAAGTGGGGAGTGCAGCTGGACCCCGCGCTACTTGAGGAGAGTAGCGCGGGGCTTAAGGTAAGTGGGGAAAGGGCCTGTGTTGCTGTGATGATAATATGGGGAGAACCATGAATGAGAGGGGAACCTTAGCGCCGTGGAGGGAAAGTGTAATAAAAATGTACTTGATAAATCAGGTCCAACAACATGGGGCAAAAAGGCTCCCTTTACCTTTCTGGGGTTCTTAAGGCTGAGCAGATAAGCTTTAAAGACTTCATTTGCTACCATCAAAACAACTCTTGTCATAGAAAAGGAGAGAAAACCTGCCCAGCAGAGTTAGGAGGCTGTCTGCGCCAGTCAGAAATAGTTAGGAGGGAGAAGGGAGCTGCCATACCATGTACAACTACTGGCAATCACAGATGCGGACGTGCATCTTGGTTTTCATACAAAGACACATCCAGTCAGTTTACTAAAGTGTCTATAAGCATCATGATATGGAATATGCTGCCACAGGAGGTGGTGATGGCCACTAACCTGGATAACTTTAAAAGGGGCTTGGACAGATTTATAGAGGAGAAGTCGATTTATGGCTACCTTGATCCTCTTTGATCTGAGATTGGAAATGCCTTAACAGACCAGGTGATCGGGAGCAACAGCCGCAGAAGGCCATTGCTTTCACATCCTGCAGGTGAGCTCCCAAAGGCACCTGGTGGGCCACTTCGAGTAGCAGAGAGCTGGACTAGATGGACTCTGGTCTGATCCAGCTGGCTTATTCTTATGTTCTTATGATATGGACAATGGTATGCATATGTCACTTGCTTGACTTCAGCAATTGCTTCTTTCATTTTTGGATCATTTAGAAAATGCCAGCTCTCATGAACACTGTGTATCATTTCCCCCTTGAAGGGGCATATGCTAACAGTCAGGATCCTGTCTCTGATTATGTGCAAAGGATAATCAGAATCCAAAGCATCTCAAATAATGGAACAGAAATTCAGTGGGTGAAAGGCATATTTGCATGAACAGCAGCTGAAAACGAAATATGCAAACAAGCTTGGGGAAATGAGGGGAGTAATCATATACTATCTGTTTTAGAAATATGGAGCAGAAAATGGCCGATAATTGTAATCTCACTTTGTTGCGATAAGAGGAGGCATTGCAATCGTCTCCTTGCATAAGTGGTGCTTTCTTCATTTTTATTTTGCACCCTCCCCCCCCCCAAAAAAAAGGTATTAGCTTCTATTTACCTCCTCTGAAGGTTTTCTTTCTTTTTAAAAGATATGTGCACATTTTGAAGGGCTCTGATAATTTACAAAATGTTTAGCTGGTGATAACCCATCACTATAAGATGTAATAAAAGACATCTGCTCTTGCTGATAAAAGTCTTGAGAGGACTCTTGTATTACATTCTGATGTTTACTGGCAGTAGTGAAAGTATTTTTCACTGTTTCATGGAGCTACCACATTGCCCTGGTGCTAGATTTTGCTAAGCCCTGTAAGGGTGATATTTCCTTACAGGTCTGATTGTTATTTAAGATTCCCTGGCTTGCTCCAACTCCTAAATGCTATCCCTCAGACATATACCAAGGATGACTTACCAGTATATGACCAAAACCAAACTAAGAAGAGTTTGGATTTATGCTCTGCTTTTCTCAACTGTAAGGAGTCTCAAAGCAGTTTGCAAACTCCTTCCCTTCCTCTCCCCACAACAGACACCTTGTGAGGCAGGTGGGGCTGAGGGAATTCTAAGAGAACTGACTAGCCCAAAGTCACCCAGGAGGCTTCATGAGGAGGAGTGGGGAACCAAACCTGGCTCACCAAATTAGAGTCTGCTGCTCATGCAAAGGAGTGGGGAATCAAACCACTGTTCCTACACCATGCTGCAGATTTTTTTGTTTTACGCTCAAAACAGGTAGAGGAACAGAAGCCACAGCTGCCTTTCCTCATTTTCTTCTGGATGAAGAGCATTCCCAACACATTTACAATTTTCTTTTTTCAAGAACTCTGAAGGATCGTCTGAGATTGTTTGAAGTGCCCATAATGCATTTGTAAAATTGTGACATGGATTGTTTCCACATGCTAAGGGCAATTTCACATCAATTAGTAGTTAAAAAAGCAGCCCCCAAATCCCTGCCGTGGCATGGAAGGTTTTTTTTGCGGGGGGGGGGGGGAAGTATGGTATGAGGGACTGAAGGCGGAAAATGGCATCAATGTGATCAAGATTCTTAGAGCAGGTAACAGCACACCATCCTTTCCACATGTCGTGCTGATGTGGTTGCAAAAACAATTCGAGTACATCAGATACAGAGCCTTACCCTGGGCTGTGCCAATCTACTGTACCTCCTACTCTTCATAGATGGTCTTTGACCCATTCTATGGCTTATTCTTTTGGGCCTGTGAGAGGACCTGTGCTTCAATCTCCATCAGGCCTCCAATGTTGCCCTGAGTTAGGGCTGAGCCTGGCTCTGGCCTTTCTTCCCTCCCTCTCACTGCCTTGGTCTCTGCTTTTGCTGTCACTCTTTCTCTGTCTCTCGCTTCTTCCATTTCTTCACTCTCCCCCATCTACTTTTCCCCCCTCCCTTTTATTCTTGCCTCCCAGTTGCCTCCACCTCTCTGACTGCTCCCACCCTTCTCTGGGTCAGGGCCTGCTCCCAGGCCTCCTATGGCTCCCAGGCTGTCCATCAGGCCCTACCTGAGCATAGATTGGCCTTCTAGCCCAACAGCCTGTTGGAATTTCCAGCCTAGCTTTGCATGCAGCAGCAGCAAGAGCAGCATGGAATTCTGGGAAGCTGCACGAACATTCTAAAGGTGACAGTTAAAATCCGTTGGTAGTGTTCTGTTCCCTCACCACACACTCTCTGAGACTGCCTGAGAGAAAAGATGTGCTCTGTGCTCTATATACTTCTGCAAACCAAATGATATAGAAATGTGCTCTGACTAGACTATAAGATATTGTAACAAACCATTAGCCGTACATGTAACTATTATGTGATACTGTGCATGTAATGTAAATATCTCTCTCAGGTTAAGTAAAGTTATGCTTATGTTTTCATGAACTTCTGAGGTAAAACGGCTGGTCTTTTGACAGATAACTATTTTAATCTGATGTGCCGCACAATCCACATTTCTGCCCACAACTTTGCTTGACAGGGTTATATATACCAAATATACCTGTTGCCGTTCACAGCCCACCTGGCTGTGTAGGAGCAGCACTTGGGGGCATGGCCCAGCCCTGTTGGGCATCTGGCTTCTGTTTCCATAGCTGGCAATTTGGGGCCATTCAGGCTCCCCTGCAAGCATCCCAACATATGGCTTGGTCAGGCAGGGCTTCCCTGTTGCCTTTCTGAGGTGGGGTTGGATCTTGCCCTGCCTGATGTGGCTCTGTGGCAGATGCTCCTGACTTACTGGGCCCTGACACACCCACCTGACTTACTGGGCCCTGACACACCCACAAGGCGTGGCCTTGCCGGGGTGTGTTTCTGCTGCTGTGGCCAGCTCAGGGATGTCACGTCTGCCCCCCCCTGCCCAGCCCAAGGTAAGTGGCGCTTGCGTGGGGACATCCAAGCCAGCCCTGTCAACAGGCTTAGAAAAAAGTGTACTAAGGACAGGGAAAACTTGACACAGGACGATTATAGCATGACATCTTTAAGATTTGTCTGAAATGGGGCAAGACATTGTCATTAAACAAGTTGCAGACATGGCCTGCAACGGCTTTGTCCGGGTGATTTTTCTCCACGAACCCCTGCACCTTACTGCAAATTGATGAAAACTGAGGCAAATCAATGAAAACCGAGACAAATTTTTCACTGAAAAAATAGATGAAAACCGAAACCAATGAAAACTGAGGTTCCATTGTATAATACTTAGGAGAAAATGTTAGCAAAGCAACAGAGGGAGGAAGGATAATTCCCCGACCCTGAACGATTGGCAAAAGCAGCTGTACCGCCCCAACACCATTCCTTTTCACTTTCTTCCCTGCTCAGGATGGTATCACTGAAGTATCTTACAGCCAGGAGATCATTCTGAAGGTACCCAGAGAGCCAAATTTTGGGATGACTAGTCACCAAACTCTACTATATTTTTTTACACTAGAATTATTTTGGATGACTTTCAGTCTGGAGTTCCTTTAAGGCATAGTTATATGTACTCCTAGGCCAGACAAAGTAGAAAAGCTATTCCTGGACTGCAGTTCATACTGCAGAAACAGGGTGGGTGGGAGTTATATAACTGAATTTTCTTTTATATAAAGGATTTACCACACAGAGAAAAGTAGATATGAGAGAAGAAAGTTCTATCTTAGTCTTCCACTGTTTATGTGAAGGGCTCATTTTTCAGAAACATTCAACCATGTTATTTCACACCTGAAGTTGGGAGCAGAAGTACAGAATCCCAATTTTTTATGACCTTCTCTGCTGTTGATTTGAACTTGGCTTAACTAAAGCAGACCACGAGTAATACGACAGAGAAAAGAGCATTACCAAAATAATCTTCAGTTATTCCACTGGAAGATTTAATTTATCATCAGGGTTTTTTGTTTTTCTTGCACTGAAGATTACACATTTTGCCTCTACACGCTTTACAGAGCTGAAACACATGCACGGGTCCTAAGTATCACTAATCAGATTTTGTTCAGGTTGCATTCAATCATTTACAGGAAGCAATAGCTGAAGTTGATTTATGATGCCTGCGCCAGAGTTGGCAGTGTATAAGTTCCAGCTTGAAAGAACAATAAAATGTTCCAAGGGTGGGGAAATTCCCCAAGACCATGTTTTGCTTTTCTCCATAATGCAAAATGGGTAGTTGGAAGAGGAGCGTGAGGCCAATACTTAAAAGTTCCAGCAAAGAAATTGGCAGTTTGCTGACTGCCTGAAGTGAAGAGAGCCAATGAATGAAGTCTGAACTCATATCACGGAGATCGGTGTTCCTTGATTCTTGTCTTCTTTCTCCCCATGAATAAATTCATTGGCAACAACGTTTCACCTTAGAAAGTGACAAGTACATTTTATGTAAATTTGTGTGTTTTGCTTGCTTAAATGAATGGTAGTTAGTAATTAATAATGATTTCCTAAAACAGAGAAACAAGGAACACCCCTCCATGCCTGATTTTTTTTTTCCCATTTGGGTTGAACATTCAAAAATCCTTAAACAAAAGTACCTTGAGAGGGAAGGAGTTAGTTATTAAACTTCAGGAAAAATACCCTTGGTCAGATAATTAACACAAATTCATTTTTTTCAGCCAACTAGACCCAGAATGGGGAAAAAAACCCAAATTTCTTTCAAACCTCTTGAAAGTACTTCCGTGTGGAAGTATGAGAAGAACAATGTCGCACTTACCTGTAACAGTGATTCATTGAATGGACTTCTGCGTCCCTCCCTTGCATGCCACCCCTCACTCCCTCTCCTTCCCTCCTCACTTTCGTTCCCTTGCATGGCACCCTCCCCCTCCCTCCACTAGGGTGGATGGGCCATGTTCAGATGCCAGGCCCCCTCCCCCTCCCTTGCATACCACCCCTCACTCCCTCCCCTCCTCCCTCCCCTTCCCTTGCTCTGGGACTGTGCATGCACAGGCCTACCACGGATAGCTTATTTCCTTTTTTGTAGCTGTCGCTTTAAGAGTCACTCACTCCCATTCCTTTCATTTGTGGGACTTTCCAACTCAAATGCTAGCATGTAAAGGGAGGGGGAGAAGTACAGTTCCCTTATGACCACCACCACCACAGCCACTCTAGATATGAAAGGAGTTGCAGTGTTCCAAAAGCAGCCCATGATGGAGAAGGAGGGACAGATGTGTGCCTGCACAGAAGCCTCTCGATAAACTACTGTTGCAGATAAGTGCAATGTCATTCATCCAAAATCTTCTTCTCTTCTCCTATTTGAATATCGCTTGCAACATGGTTCACCTGGCTGCTGCATCTCTTCTTAAGTCCACCATACAGTGCCTGATGAACGTCATAGGCGTGAGATTGGAGAACCATATGTCTAAAAATTGTATTTGATATTAAAGAAAAATGGATTTATAAAATCAAAGGATTTAAAAGGGTTTTCTCTCTAGGCCAGCTTGTCAGCAGTTACACAACTAGCAAAAGATTATATTACTAAGAAAGATGGTTACTAAGGGCCAAGACGTGACAAAAGACATTTCTTATAGACTTGCTTTTCAAAACTAGCTATATAAGATGGTCTACGTGAAATAAACATAGCAGAGGTTAGGAATTTGATTAGATAATTGAAAATGTGTTTTTCTATATTTTAATGAACACTGAAATGATAATGATTTATATAACTTGTATTCTATTCTACTAGAATCACATTTTATATTTGTTAAAATCATTTTCAAACCTTTTAAAGTGAGTAAGTTGTATGTAAAATCTTTTTACCCTGGAGAGATCTCTCTCTCTGAGAACAAACACTTAGGAATGTTGGAAACTGGCTATCTGGATTGAAAACCAGAAAGACAGAATTCAGTTTATTGCATATGGGCAAGAGAATGGGACGTGCAGTGTTTGTGTAACACAAAATAGGCAGACAAGCATATTTGACTTTAATGCTAAGGAAGAAAGCATGTATGGGAAAAATGATTATATGGGTTATGTATGCAAGTATGATTATGAAATATGATGTATGTATTCTTGAAAACTATAAAAGATGAGGTCTTTTGTGTGGTGAGGTGTGACTCTCCTCTAGAGCTCACCCTGTGTGTGAAATATCTATTCTGCACAGTAAAATCTTTCTATTTTAAAAGTTTTATTCTTGGGTTTCTTTCCTTACCAGTTTTTATAAGACACAACTGCGCAGGACCATACAGTGGGTGTGGCCTGACACAAGAGACTGCTGTCCCCAGCCTCGGAGCAGAGGTGTATCTAGGCAAACTGGAGCCCGGGGACAAAACCTGAGTTTGGCGCTCCCCCGGTATGGGCGGCCGCCCTCCCCCACCACGACCAAACAATGATTTTTTGCACCAGCTCACAAAACACCTCCCACCCCCAGCAAAACATACATGGCTCTCTCTTTCCTAATTTTGTCCTCACACCAACCCTATGAGGTAGGTTGTTAGCCTGAGAAACAGCTCCAAGCTACTAACCATGTAAATCTCTCACAAATCACCCCAGCAAAACATTTACCAAACAAATGTCACCATCATCTCTTACAAAACACTTCCAGTAGAATCCACCCCCAAACAGAATCACTTTCAATGGCATTTAAACTAACGAGCCCAGATTCTTTTTTAAAATCCACCTTAAAGAGAGAATCTGGGGTCCCCAATTAAAACAATATTGAAAGTGATGTTGTTTTGGGGTGGATTCTCCCCCACCCTTAAACAGCATCACTTTCAATGTTCAAACTGGAGACCTCAGATTCTCCCTTTAAGTCCATGCCGAAGGAGGTGGAGGAGAATCTGGGGAAATTTGGGGGGGGGGGGTGTGCCTGCTGTCAGGGATGCAAATGTTAAGCTAGCAGCACCAAAGTTTCTGAGTCTCTTTATGATACTACCCAGGTTTGGTGAAATTTGGTTCAGGAGGTTCAAAGTTAAGGACCCTCAAAGGTGTAGCCCCCATCTCCAATTATCTCCCATTGGAAGCAATGAGGGATGGGGCACCCTTTTTGGGAGTCCATAACTTTGGACCCCTTGAACCAAACATCACCAAACCTGGGTGGTAACATCAGGAGAGTCTCATGAAAACTCCCTGAAATTTTGGTGGTGCTAGTCTAAAAACTGCACTCCCTGCAGACCAAAAACAGAAAAAACACTAAAAATACAAAAAACACAAATGAGAGCTTAGGCGCTTTAGACATGTAATGGAGGAGGGGTTGAACCCAGGGACCCCACCCTTATGTACGTCCTTGGATAGTGGGAAGTCATTATATAGTTTTATGGTGTTTAGTTCGTTACAATAGGTTGTGTTTAGATATTGTAAAATTTATGTTTTAATTTTTCCTTTTTTTGCATTTTTTATTTTGTATTAATTTAATGGTAGATGTGTATATTTATATAAATATAAAATATATAAATTTATAATTTATAGAAATATATACAGTGGTACATTTGTTGTGTCGAGAAAATAGAAAGTTATTATTAAAAAATAGATCCTGAATCCCAGCTGACGCAATCTCTCTCTCTTAACTACCGAAGCTGTTTATCCCAAGGTGTCCCACTTTCACCATTTCCCCATCTATAAGAAGAGGGGACCGTGTGCTTTTAAATCCTAGTCATCAAAAACTCATGGCTGCCCAATACTGTATCATCACCACTGATCCTTAGAAGCACAGCTAGAGATACGCAGTGATGGTTCATAGCAGGGTACCTTGTATGACATGATGCCATCACCGTGACCAAGCCCGTTGATGGCTTCTCTTTTCACCAGCAAACCATGCTGAGGAATGGCAATTAGTTTCTATTAAAAGAGACTAGCAAGAAGCTATAGACCAGCAGGTACCTTGTTAGGAGAGAATTTTGAGAACTGTCTTTGATTCAACGATATCCCTTTTCAGTCTGGTTTCTCCCTTGTGAGAAATGAACCGACGACTCTATTTTCACGCCGACTTCTCTTTCCTCAGGCTGATTTTCCCCCCCTCTGAATGAAATTAATACATTTTTCAGTGCTAGGACCAGATCAGCTCATCCCTGGTGAATACTTACATTGATGTGTGATATCTGTAATTCCTGCAAAGTATTCACTAGTAGGGGTTACAACACAAATACTTAAAAGCGGCACTTCACTTTGCTCCAGAACTTGAGGCAAAAGATTCAGGGCAGAATAAAGAAAAAACAGCTCCTTTTTTTTGCCTAGCAGGAGTAAAATTCCATATATTTTCCATGGATACCAGCCCTCAAACTTTTATGGATCAGACACTGCAGTTTAGGTACACTCCCTTAGTGCAAATGTGGAAAAGAATATTATTTATACATTGCCAAACGTACGCTGGTATAAGAAAAGACAATGCTCCAAGGTTCAGTAGACTCACCTGGCTGCCCAAAGTGGATTTCAGATTTTAAGTATGCTTAAGCAACACATTTTAATGATGCCATATGGGAAACATTTCAGAGCAAGTGGAACATACATCAAAGAGACGGCTCCAATGGAACGATAATAGAACACAAGACTGCTGGTGCTTAAAATCAAAAGGATGTACCGCTGCTTTTAAACTGGGTGGATTTTCAGGAGGAAGGCAGACCCTTTCTTGGCACATCCTGTTCAAGGCAATTCATCCTTCAGAGATGAAGTTCCAAGTGCTCTATGACCTCCGCTAAGGGGTTGTTACTCTGGTTATCAATTGAGACTCAAGAAGGCTTCAAGAGCTTTATTAGAACCGTGTTATCCCAAGGCTCAGATAGCCAAAACTGAAGTTTGGCTCTCTGGCCCTGGTATATACCTGTAAATTACAGAAAGGTTCAACCCATAATCCCCCCACCCTTGCATTCCCATAATATCAGCATTTGAAAGGACGGTGGGAATAACGACATTGTTTAGGACAGACAGTTCACTCCCTCCAGGAAGGCAGATAAGAATGAATGGGAGTCTCTATTGCAGTGTTTCCCAACCTTTTCGAGGTCAGGGTACCCTTGACCTCACTCTTCATATCTCATGGTACCCCTGCCGCCACCCTCCACCTTCCCCTCCCATTGCCCCTGCTTGCCACACCCCCACCTTCCCCTCCCAGGGTGAAGGGTAGCACTGGGGGTGGTGGTGGCTGCTAACCTTGCGGCAGGCCCTGCCCCATGGGCCAGCTCCATGTCCTTGTTGGTGCCGGTGGGAGACACCACAAAAATGAGGGGGGGCAGGAGTGTTGCTGTGGCACCCCTGGGACATGCTCACGGTACCCCAGGGTACCAGGGAACCCTGGTTGAGAATGGCTGCTCTATTGACTAGGTTCGCACAAGCAGGGGGAGGCCTCCTTAACCTGGGGCGATGATAATGGCCAAGCCATCTGTGGCCTTGGAGTGGACGTGCTAGCTGCCAGGCCGAGAATGGCGCAGGCCTGACACCTCCAAGTGGGAGTAGGGTTAGAAGCTAACAGAAAACCAGTCATAACAGCTAAATGGCCATGCTCATCAAAGGCTTGCATGGAGACAAAACGCCAAACACATCAGTGTTTCTATACTTGCAAAAGAAAGTTAAGGCAGAAGAATCACAGGGACATTCTAAGCAAATAGGCTTGGAAAGGTTAGGATTATGCTATTAGGTAAAGGTGCAAGCACTGGGCTATTCCTGAACCATGGGGTGATGGAGTGGGATTCAAATAATTTAACAACTGGTTCTGGTGGTGGGTTTCAAATAATTTAACAACTGGTTGTTTGCCAGCACCATTTTAACAACCGGTTCTGCCAAAGTGGAGCGAACCTGCGGAATCCCACCACTGGGGTGATGTCATGTCACGACGTTTACTTAGGCAGACTGTGTTTACAGGGTGGTTTGCCACTGCTTTCTTCAGCATCTACACTTTACCCCCAGGAAACTGGATACTCATTTTACCAACCTTGGAAGGATGGAAGGCTGAGTCAACCTTGAGCCAGATTCCTGAACTCAACTTCCTGTTGGGATCAAACTCAGGTTGTGAGCAGAGCTTCGACTGCAGTACTGCAGTTTACCACTCTGCACCACGGGGCTCTCTTGACCATGCTACTGCAGTACCCAGTGTAACAGAACAGCAGTCCCCAACCTGCAGTTGGGAATTGTTAAGTCCTGCATGCTCTCGTTGTATGATTCTCTGAATATCAGGCAGTTTATGGAAGACTGGTCTACAACCATCATATCTAAATGGTACCTTCATGCTCAGAGGAAGCATAGATCCAATATGCAAGATGCTTGAACAACAACTGAAGATGGGCATCACATCTTATATGAACCTCCTGGCTTGTCCTTGTGGAGACAAAATCAGATTAGATAGACTTTCATCACTTTCTGATCAGGCGAAATGCTTTGTGGTTATTTCTCTTTATTGCTTCGACTGTTTCAGAAACTGCAGCACAGCATGAAACTGTCCACAATAATATGTCACGGGTGTTATCCATCTACTTGTAATACCAATAATAGCAAATCTGATGTTATTAGCAGTGATGGCTTAAATGAGTATACGATCTGAAGAGAAACCAGAGTATGATGGTTTAATTGAGTAATTGGATAATCATTCATTGGCTGTCTAGTATGCTATATCAAAACGAACAAACCTTTTAGAAAACATGAAGCTGTGATGGTTTAAGCAACGTAAGGTCTTTTAAAAAAGGAACAGCTCTGAATGCATGTAAGCAGAGAGCCAACATGTGCAAACGGGGAGAGAGCATAAGAACATAAGAACGAGTCTGTTGGATCAGACCAGAGTCCATCTAGTCCAGCACTCTGCTACTCGCAGTGGCCTTTGGGAGCTCACATGCAGGATTTAAAAGCAATGGCCCTCTGCTGCTGCTGCTGCTCCCGAGCACCTGGTCTGCTAAAGCATTTGCAATCTCAGATCAAGGAGGATCAAGATTGGAAGTCTGTTTATGTACAAAACTATCCATGCCCTGTGCTCCATCTCTATGATCAGGAAGATTAGAAGAACAATATTGCTGACTGAACTGGAGCCTGTGTGTGTGTGTGTGTGTGTGTGTGTGTGTGTGTGTGTGTGTGTGTGTGAGAGAGAGAGAGAGAGAGAGAGAGAGAGAGAGAGAGAGAGAGAGAGAGAGAGAGAGAGAGAGAGAGAGAGAGAGAACAGTCCTACTTGGAATCCTGCAAGGCAAGACATAAACATTTTCAATGAATTAAATAAAAATGCAGCACATATATGCATAGGTGCTATTTCCATAAGAAATGAACACACATGGGTAGAGAGCTGGGTAAGTTTGTTTGTTTGTTTGTTGCATTCATATTCCGCCATCTCTCCAAAGACTCAAGGCGGATTACAAGAAAACATTGCCCTTGTCTGCTGTGTGGAATTATCTTAATAAAAACCTTGACTTAAAGCTCTGTGGAGAAGAATGGAAAAGGAATTCAGATTAGATAGGTGAAGAGGTAGAGAGAAGAATATTATGCATTTTATTTTCTTTGTTTAAAGAACAAAAGCTCAAGCTAGAACAAACTTTTTTTCTGTTTAACTATGGAATTAACAATTGCTGAAAAGCTTTTTTATTAGTAAGATAAGAAATAATGCTCACTCAGATATTGAGGAAACTTTAAGTGGATATAAAGCCAGTACTTATTGTGTGAATCGTGTTTATTTTGAAAATTTTAACCTTTCTGTAATTAATTTGAAAAGCAAGAAAGTTATTATTAAAAATTAGCAACAATAAAACATTGCTCTTGATGGCATTTTTCCTGTCATCCTGTTTACCTTGTACACTCATATGTCATGCATAGGGCTATCAATTCAACTACAGTATCTTAATTCTTACAATTTTTTTGGAATTGGATCCACCAGGTCGACTTCCTGATCTTCTGTCTATTATATCAGCCAGATCTCCCTCCGTCTTGCCTCTTTCCTTCTCCATCTTAAAAATATGTCCTGTCCATTTACTGTACCAAAGAACAAAAGCAATTTCTAATGTATTCACCGGTACTGTACTTGATGCAGTATAATAGCAAAGAAACAGTTCCAAAAAGCTTGTATCTTATGAAGTGAGGTACTGGACTAACTTATATTTCTTTTTTCCCCCCTTTTGTTATCTTTACTTCCTGTTGATTGTCAAGTTTGTTAAACATTTTAAGAAGTTAATAACACTGGTTTAAAAAAAAGCTTGCAATTCCAGTAGTCCTTCTGCACACAAACAAATATTTTGATATTTTTTCCATGTTATTTTATTAAAAAGTCATGCCTTTAAAAATACACATATATTTTATTCTTTACAGATCATTGTTTTGGAAATTACCCTTGTTTTCCCTTGATGACACATATTGGGTTAGACCCTGTGGATTTGTTCTGCTATGTAAGGCATTTCCTTCCTGTGGAAGGAGTTGTCTTCTGATGCAAGACACTTAGAAAAATATTTGGGGAAGGTTCTTTCTGCTAGAATAAAATTCCTTTCCGTAGCAGGGTGGATCCAAAGGATCTAACCAGTGGTGGGATCCAAAAATTTTAATAACAGGTTCCGATGGTGGTGGGATTCAAACAGTGGCATAGCGCCAATGGGACTATTGGGCAGGGAGGTTGCGTTAGTAACCCCTTCTCGGCACTCAGGAAAAAATAGCAACCACTTCTAGAGAAGTGGTGAGAACCGGTTGGATCCCACCTCTGGATCTAACCCATTGTGTTGGTCTTCATCCAGGTCATCTTTACAAAACAAAGGAGGAGGAGGCTGGGGATGAGGAGAGGACAAAACGATAATATATTAGTCAACAGATGAGACAATTATATTTAATAAATATCTTTTTAAATCTTCTGTACATTATTGCATTAGGCAGCCACAACTTCATGTGGCATCATTATATAGGAAAGAAGTTTAGAAATGGAAAAAAATATATTTTAATATATTTATATATATATTTATATATGTATATTTATGAATAAATACACAGGCTCACTGTCTCAGTACAATGAGCACCAGTTGAGATGAACGTATAAATGATGCTGTCTTCTGAAACGGTGGATCAGCAACACCAGTGAAGAAGGCGGAGAAAAACCGAAACAAAATAAGTTAAAATGAAACTAGCAAATGACTCATAATCTCAACTATCTGATATATGGCTTTCTATTCTGAAATCTCTCTAAGTAAAATGTTAAATTAAAAGACATATAGGTTAACGTTAAACAAAATCTTCAAGGCTGTTTTGCTTCCAAACATTTACACGGCAACTAAAACAGTTCGAATCAGACAAGAGATCAAATCTCAAGTACTACACAAGAAACACTAGTACCAAGGCCTAAAACATTACACAATCCCTTATCGACAGGAACACATAGGAAGCCAAAAGTTGCAATCCGTTATTGAGATGTTACCAGTAATTTAAGCACTTGGATTTTTTAAAATCGAGGTTAGTCCCACACCAGAATCTATCTAGCTGGTTTCCAGAGCCTGTATACCGCAATACAAGGGAGGAAGACCCTGGTTTTCAAGTCTGTCAGGAAAATATTCCACGTTCCTTGGTTACAATGTGTGTCGTCGTCGGAGTTTAAAAGCAAACACACGAACCCTTGACGTATTTTGTGCACCATTACATCTTCCGTAAACTTTGATCTGAGTTGCTTAAAAAAAATAAATCAAAATCCCAGCAACAAACCTATGTTGCCCAGTGCATAATACCCGTCAACGAAAGAATTCCAGATCCTGTTGTCTGGGAAGCAGTCAAGCATGTTGGTTTCAAGACTCAGCCACTTTAAAAAAAATATGGAATCCTTCTTTGCCTCCTCCTTGATCTCTTCTGGATGGTCATAGTTGTGTGCTGCCCATGAAAACATCAGTAGGGTGTGAAAAGAATGGATGTGGGAGTCGCTCGGATAGGCCCGTGCCCCACCCTTAGGAGAGCAGGGGGTATTGTTGGTGTCTGGAACAAAGCAGCAGAAGGACGAGGAAGAGACAACGTTGTTGACACTGCGGCAGCAAGAGGAGATGAAAGGAACGCAGGTGCCAGGGGCTTAATGCAAGTTTTCTGGAATGCAAGTTTTGCCTATGCAGAACAAGAAAAACACAACAGCATGGGTATTCCCCCACATATTCTTTTAGATTCAAAGATTGTACTTTGTCAATGGAAGGAAACTATTTTGCCCCTTTCTCCCTCCCCAAAATAGCCTCCTGACCCAGGAGACTATGATGTCCTGTGACCCAGGAATAAACTCTCACAGGTCAGAAGTGGCAGCTGGTGGGAGTGGAAACCTGAGAAAATCAAGTTCATGGGGACTTCACGTGGTGCTTGCATGAGACCCAACCCCAAAACTTTTAATCTTTTAAAAATTATTGTATCTAAACAGGAGGAGAACCCCCCCACACACACCCCTACAGAGCAAAACCACCTCCCTTTAGAACTACAGATCAAAGTGTAACTTGGTATTTTACATTAACTTTAACCATCTAGAGCTAGTCAATATGTTTACATGTTGGTCATATTAGATTAACTGGCCCACTGAAATGAAAACCGGTCAGAACAGTTATAAAGATAACTTTCAGAACTACAGTGAGCCTGCCATTGTGGGTACACGTTCCCCACAGAGGTTCCTCCAACGTTCTCCAATAAGTGGATCTCCCAGACTTACAACTGATCTCCAGACAACAGAGATCAGTTTCCCTGGAGAACATGGCTGTTTTGGAGGGTGGACTCTATGGCATTATACTCTGCTAAGGTCCCTACCCAAATTGCACCCCCCCCCCCAAAAGAAATCTCCACACAGAAATCTCCAGGAATTTCCCTGCCTGGATTTGGCAACCATAGACAGTACTGAAGACCATTTCCATTTACCAAGGCAGCACAAGAGATATTAAAGCATTAGTAATTGAGAAAGAAATGTACACTATGCATCCTAGACTATACCTATGAAGGAAAAAATGACTCCAAATTTATAAAAAAATAACTCTTTTAGTGCAAGACAAACACAGTTAAATAGTTGTGCACACCACAATAGGTTTCTAGGTGATGACTGGTTTGAAGTAGCACCTTCTTCAAGCATTTAGTGATCACACCAAGTATTCACATTAGTCTGTTACTCACAAAAATGCATTTCAACCCCCAAGAAGTTCAAAGTACTATAAAGAAAAAAAGACTCATTATACAACCAATTGAGTTCAAGATAAAGTACAAGAATCCAAAATGGAAGGCCGCAAAAAGTAGAATGCATTGTCTGTCATGGTCTATGGCCATGGTGGAAAGAAACTGATCGATGTGATGCTTCAGATAAAACCAACTATTTGCCTCTTAAAAATACTTTGAATTAACTTAGACACACACACTGGTCATAGTTTCAGCACACTTAGCTGATTCACTTGTGGTTCTTCTATAATGCAGCTTCAAAAGCCAGCAGTTTTACAATAGATATTTTTCAGATGGCCTTGTCACAATTACATACCACCAGTACATAAACTGCCTAGAAAGGCACAGCTACAAGATCCTACTGCTGGCAGCTAGTAATTTGTTTTCATTGATATGATAGTTTCAGAAAGATATTCAAAGGTATCCGTATCTCTTAAAAGCAAAGAGAAGAAGAGTAGTAGGAGTAGTAGTATCAGTAGGAGTAGTAGTTTGGATTTATATCCCCCCTTTCTCTCCTGTAGGAGACTCAAAGGGGCTTACAATCTCCTTGCCCTTCCCCCCTCACAACAAACACCCTGTGAAGTGAGTGGGGCTGAGAGAGCTCTGAAAAGCTGTGACTAGCCCAAGGTCACCCAACTGGTGTGTGTGGGAGTATACAAGCTAATCTGAATTCCCCAGAGAAGCCTCCACAGCTCAGGCGGCAGAGCTGGGAATCAAACCCGGTTCCTCCAGATCAGAGTGCACCTGCTCTTAGCCACTGCTCTTAACCACTACGCCACTGCTACGCCACTGTATGTTCCTAAAACACACTGGTTTGGATCCAGCTAGATTTTTCACTCAATATCACCTAATCCCCCTACTCACTTCAACCCCCGTTATACATATTTTTGGCCCTTGCAGGTCCCATGATCATCAGCACAGCCTTTTAGGCTGTCAAATGGGGCCTTCTCCTGTGCTTTTCACCAGTGGAAAAGCAAGGCGGAGCCAATGCATTGCTTGTCTGCAAATACAAATTAAGAGACTTAACCAGAGTCTGTAGTAAAATATGCACCTTTAGCTATTCTACTGTGAAACCAATAATACAGCCCTAAGCATTTTAATTTCACTTTTTGTGATTATACAGAGATATCACTTTTGTGCTGGTTTGTTTCAAAAGACAATTTAACCTGTTGAAATTAAAACACTTGGCTCTTAGATATAATTGACATATAGTAATATATGTGACAATTAGCTCCATTAAAAATAACAGGAGTTTGGCCATTGATTTCAGTCGGGAACCTAATTTTGCAGAATGGATATGCACCTGCTCACTAAAAGAAAGATCCAAAATTGTACTCTGGACTTGACTCTCTGAACCAGACAAGATGAATCCTAATCGGGACTCAAAGTAAAATACTTTTTAAGGAACCAGAAACTTCCTAAGGTACAGTGGAAAATGTTCTGCTTATGGCTGGAATGGGTTTCGGGAAGCTGAAAAAGGATCAAAATCGGAGAATGAAAGTAATGCTATACTTTAAGTCTGTAAGAATCACTAGTCATTCTTTCAGCACAGCATGTCAACATGTGAACGACAGATCGCTAGAACAGAATGGTTTTGTAAAGGGCAGGATTATATCCGGATGGCCCAGGCTAGCCCGATCTCATTAGATCTAGGAAATCTAAGCAGGGTCAGGCTGGGTTAAGCTGGGTCAGGCTGGATGGAAGACCCGTTGCTACGAAGGCAAAGCCAATGACAAATCTCTTCTGTTCATCTCTTGACTTGAGAAGTCTGAAGGGTTGCCATAAGTCAGTTATGACTCACTTGATGGTTCGAAATCCACATTCGGGTAGTGATAATTTTACTCTGCCTTCTGCATAGCTAGCTGTGAATGAAGCTAGACTGGCCACTTGCTCTCCTCTGGATAATTTGATACACACTTTTGCTTGAGCTATGCTGAAAGAATGTAATGCTGAAAGAATGAGAAGGCACATAGGGGGAAGTCCTTCCCCTCATACCAGATACTCAGGGGTTAGCTAAGATTCAGTAGCGGGGGTGGGGGGAGACAACCCTACATGCTCAGAGGTTCTCTGATTATTTCAAAGGTCATAGTTATATATTGAATATTAATAGTTATATCTTACATTCTGGTGCGTGAGTTTAGAGAGGCAGTGGACTGAACAGAGAATAGTCATGTGGCTCTTCTGGCTGATGGCAAATGTAAATGAGGCTTTGCATCATCTGAACAGTGAGTATCACTAGACAATACTTACAGCTAAAATACTTGGACTACGCTGCAGTTTGTTGTAAGGACTGAATTTTGGTTTTGTAGGCTTCCCGGCCACTCTGTCTTTGTGTCTTCTGCTGGAAATGTGCTGAAATTTGAAACAACATTTTGAGTTAAAAAAAAACATGAACATTTCCCTTTATTGGAGTATTCATCCCTTAGCCATCTTTGGATCAGTTCATTTTTGTACAAGGTTCAATGTCTCACTGCTGACCTTGCAAATAAGATCCTCTGAAAAATACAGCTTTGATGTTTAATGTAATAATTGATTAATCAAATGAACATATTAATCAACTTTAAAAGGGCCCTCAACTATTTGGCAACAGATTTTTTAAAATATTGCAATTCAAATATCTATAAAATGTACATATTGCAAAGGCCACCTGTGATAGTTGCATTCCAGGGAGTTGTCCTGATAATCTAAACCTATGATTGGCAGAAAGTTCAAACAGAATTCTGAGAATGGCAGTTAGAACTCTGACAGTTAAGAACTGGCAGTTGACCAATAGATAAATTAACAGACAGAGCTGGGAAACAGCTGTGAGCTGTAACATGTTGGAGGATTCTCCTCAGGAGTGAAAAGGCACCCGCTCTGAGTTTAAACGTTATACTGAGCGTCCCTTTGCTCTCATTCTCTCATCAGAGAGGTTAAACATTAGACCGAAACAGAAAAAGCCGAGCTAAATGAAACCAAACGAGATGAAAACAAAAAGAAATAACTGTGCGTGCATCGCGCACGGGCTGCCACACTCTGATTGGCTGGCAGCATTTGTGTCACTGTGAACAGCGGGAAATTGAACTACATCAGGCCCCCGAACCTCCCCACCGATGCAGATTGGTAACGTGTTTTGCCAAAAAGTTGCACAAGCAACCAGGTACTGGGGAAATGCAGGATAAGGGGGAGAGGGAGCAACAGAGCCGAGATTGATCTGTGTTCCGTGGTTCGGCAGTGGGGAGATTGCGAGGAAACCTGGATATTTCAAGTGATTATCCCAGGATTAATCGCCAGTGGGAAATCGCTCTCTGTCATGCCATCTTAAACAAATACCTCCTAAAATGCCTCTTTGGGAATGGCCAGTGTATTTCTGAGTTTGATTCAAGATGCTGGTTCTAACCCCTAAAGCCTGGCCTGGCTCAGGATCTGAATATCTATAGGACCACCACTCCCATATGAGCTTGTGCTCTCTTCTTCCCAACAGAGTTGGCTTTCCATACCTTCTATGAGGCCAATTAAGTTGGTACCAGGTAAAGGTAAGGGCCTTTCTTGTGGAGCTCTGACCTTACGGAATGAATGTACTCACACATGATGAATAACGCTCTTTCAATCCACTAACTACCGTTTCACACAGTAAAATCCAGTCGCAAAGTACATTGAAGGTGGATCGAAAGTGCATTATTTGGCATGCGTGAAAGTGCCCAGGGTCATGTTTGTGAAGTTCTGCAAAGCAGAACTATTCAGGAAAGATTTCTGTTGACCTCTGTAGTTTCTTTTTGCCAGTCTGATTTGTGTTTATGGGTGTCTGACTGTTAAGATTATTATTTGATACCGTGATTTATTTGCTATTGGAAACCACTTTGAGCTGACTGGAAAAGCAGCATAAAATATCTTAAACAAATAAACAAAGATAATGCCTACTGCCACACATGCATACATTATTTAACAGCTTGCTTTTTTCCCCTTAAAGCAATTTTTTTCTCATATGTAATACATTTGAAAAGAAAGAAGGGAAAGTTTCTGCAAGCCATGGGAAAAAGGGAAGTACAAAGAGAATACATTTCCGGCAGTGGGTTTTCTATTTCACATATAACCTGGTCTTGGCTCTCACTCATTAGAACTGTAGTACTGGATTTACATGTATATCTATGTCTTAAAAAGATGCAGGATGTGCTGAGAACACAAGGTCATAGTATTGCCCAGGGGAACATATGGGGTCAAATGGCCCTGGGCTGCAGCCATTTAGTCACGTGGGGGGAAGAAAATTGCCCCCCACCCCCGTCTTCCTTCCCCCTGGGTCCATACATGGACTTCAAGACCTGGTGCAAAAAAATGTTGTTTGGTTGTGATGGGAGAGGGTGGCTGCCCATACTGGGGGGCGGGGAGGGGGCATAAAACTCAGATTTTGCACCAGGCTACATTTTCCCTAGATATGTCTTTGATTCCTTCCAGAAGCAGATAGTGGTATGATACCTGTATTTCTATTTCAGTGTTAGAATTACTTGTGGAACAAGTCTGTGATCAAGAACTTGACATCAGCTAATTCAGAAATCTAAATCAAATAATAGATCTACACACACAAGTATTGTCAATAAATAAATAAAACAGACATGGGCTTTTCAGCCCTTTGGGCTCAATGAGTTTCCTTTGTCCAAAAAAACCCAGTTAACTTTATGAACTCAACACAAGACCTGAAACTAAAGACTTCATAACCAAGGTACCTGGTAACAGCTATACAAAAGCAATCGTCCCCTATGTGCTCAAACATACCTGCTTAAGTTGAATTTCTGAATTGACATGGACGTCACAAATCTCACAATGAAACGTTTTATTCTGTAACCCTGAGCCCTTCATGCCACTTGGAGTCTTCAGTCTGGATCCAGGTCTAGGGTAAGACTTAATCGGACCAGCCCCATTCCGAGCTTCGACCATCGTCTTGTGCTTGGAACCTGATGAAGCGTTTTGTGAAAGAATCAAAATATTACTGTGTAAGAAGAAACGATCTAGATCAGCGGTTCTCAACCTATGGGTCGCGACCCCTTTGGGGGTTGAATGACCCTTTCACAGGGGTCGCCTAAGACTGTCTGCATCAGTGTTCTCCATCTGTAAAATGGATAAATGTTAGGGTTGAGGGTCACCACAACATGAGGAACTGTATTAAAGGGTCGCGGCATTAGGAAGGTTGAGAACCACTGATCTAGATATTATGGACCATTTACATGATTTTCATCTCTTTTTGGCTTTTCCGCCACAAGGAAATATGAAACAAGTGTTTAGCGTGTCCAAGGCTCATCCTAGTCTTTAATCAACATCTTATTTTGAATGATCTGAGACATATTACTATGAAAGGCTGCCCACGAAATTGTGTCCATTTCAGAAATTGCTCTATCAGTTCTAGCGCCGGACAAGGTGACATTATTCTTCATAACCCGCATTTATCACATTGACCACCGTAACGACAGCAGGAAGTTTTGTCAGCTTCCAAAGGGAGCTCACACATGTCACCATTTGGAGTCCCTGCTACAGGAGGACAAAAGTCATTTTTAAAATGTCACAACACACTTATCCAGGAAGGAGAGGCTTTCTCCCTAATTTATTCCTTCTTGATCCAAGAGCTATTTTTCCTTCTTTGTATTTAAACACAGAACAGAAGGCTAAGTATCAGAAAACCCCGTTTCCCCAGCAGGACATATTAAAATGTGAGAGATCACTTAACATTTAATGCTGGAAAATATAATTAATGTTGTCGTGCGAAGCTGGAGGAAAGTCCAAAAACCACTTCTGTTGTGAAGTGATAAGGACGAAGCTTACTGAACTAAAAAGACTTGCACTTCAACAGTATAGATAGGTGAATAACGAAATACGTGTGAGAAACTGAGACGAAGGATGAAAGTATACTATAAGGTGAACACGGGGAACCCAACTAATGTGTATAGAACAGTGATGGCGAACCTTTTCGAGACCGAGTGCCCAAACTGCAACCCAAAACCCACTTATTTATTACAAAGTGCCAACATGGCAATTTAACCTGAATACTGAGGTTTTAGTTTAGAAAAAAACAGTTGGCTCCGAGGCGTGCGTTACTCGGGAGTAAGCTTGCTGGTAGTCGGTGGCCTTGCTTTGAAGCAACTGTGCAGCTCTTCCAACGGGTGAATCATGACCCTAGGAGGGTTTAGAAGCAAGCCCCATTGCCAGGATCCGAGCTTACTCCCAGGTAAAGGATCAGGCTTTAGTTCTTCGCATGAAAATCAGTGGGGTTTAACAGCACTTGACAGGGTTACCTACACTGCTTCCCCAAAACTAGCTCTTAGGTTTAATGCTAATAATTGAGCCCAGTGGCCCAGGCCAGCTTAGATGTGTGTGTGTGGGAGCGACTCTGTTCGCGCTTGCCCACAGAGAGGGCTTTGAGTGCCACCTCTGGCACCCGTGCCATAGGTTCGCCACCACTGGTATAGAAGGTGGGAAAGAGTGAATAAAGAGCTGATTTTCCTCATCTCCATTTTTCCATTTGTGAGGTTTGGTTCAGTCAGATCAATAAATCAAATCCTGGTTTGCCTCAATTAATGTTGTTTTATTGCCTTTGCTCTTTCTCCAGGTTCCTATCAAAGCACATTAGAGAATTTCAGAAGAAAATCAGCATAGGTTACACAAGTGGTTCTCAACCTTCCTAATGCCGCGACCCTTTAATATAGTTCCTCAGGTTGTGGTGACCCCCAACCCTAACATTTATCCATTTTACAGATGGAGAACACTGATGCAGAGAGTCTTAGGCGACCCCTGTGAAAGGGTCGTTCGGCCCCCAAAGGGGTCGCGACCCCCAGGTTGAGAACCGCTGGGTTACAGCAAAGCTGTTGACTGCGTGGCTCATGAAAAGCTATGGCTGGTTTCAAGGGAAATGTGTGTGCCCACAGCACACTGATTGTTTTCAGGTGAAATCTGTACTCTGAACAAGACGCTATTGTTAGGACAGAACATGGAGAAACAGAATGGCTTCCGGTTGGCAAATCTTATCTCCCTCTCTCTTTAATCTCTATGCAGACCATATCACAAGGAAAACTAGATTAGATTCAGATGAAGGTGGAGTGGGAATTGTGGGGAGGAACGTTAACAATTTGAGATACGCTGTTGATACCCCATCACTGGCAGATAATAGCAAAGACTTGAAATGACTAGTGCTGAAAGTTAAAGGAGAAAGTGCCAAAGCAGAACAATTGCTGAACATCAAGAAGACAAAAGTAATGACTACTGGGGCATTACTCAGCTTTAGGGCGGACAAGGAAATCGAAAAAGGGTTGAAGACTTTCTATTCCTTGACTCCGTCATCAACCAAAAGGGAGACTACAACCAAGTAATCAGAAGGAAATTAAGACTAGGAAGAGCAGACATGAAGAAGCTAGAGAACTTGCTTATGTGAAAGGATATATCACTGGAAACCAAGGTCAGGTTAAATGGACAATGACAAAAGCTGACAGGAAGTGGACTCCTTTGAAATATGAGGTTGGAAGAAAGTGTTAAGGATACCACCAAGTGAAACAAACAGTGAGTTCCATATCACATCAAGCCTGAACTGCCCTTAGAAGCTACAATGACTAAGTTGAGGCTGTTGTAATTTGGTCCCATAATGAGAAGAAAAGAGTCACCAGAAAAGACAACAATGCTAGGAAAGACTGAAGGCAGCAGGAAAAGAGCAAGACCCAACATTAGATGGACTGACTCTATAAAGGGAGCCATGGCCCTCAGTTTGCAGGACTTGAGCAAGGCTGTTAATTATAGGATGTTTTGGAGGACATTGATGGCACTTAACACTCACCTGCTTACAAAGAAATGGTTGCTATTCCAGCCTGCATTATGACACAGACAGAACCACAGTACAAGCCAGGATAAAGTCATGATTTCCCAGATTGTATGTCGTATGAAACCACAACTGAGACAGACTGTGGTCAATGAACCAACTTCAACTGATAGTTGCAGATGAAGAGAAGAAGAAGAGTTTGGATTTATATCCCCCCTTTCTCTCCTATAGGAGACTCAAAGGGGCTTACAATCTCCTTGCCCTTCACCCCTCACAACAAACACCCTGTGAGGTGGGTGGGGCTGAGAGAGCTCCGAGAAGCTGTGACTAGCCCAAGGTCACCCAGCTGGCGTGTGTGGGAGTGTACAGGCTAATCTGAATTCCCCAGATAAGCCTCCACAACTCAAGTGGCAGAGCAGGGAATCAAACCAGGTTCCTCCAGATCAGAGGGCACCCACTCTTAACCTCCTACGCCACTGCTGCTCCCTGCTTTAAGATCCTTGCTTAAAGTTAGTGGAGTGGCCCCTATTCACAACAATCATACTAACCATGGTTTACATAGTTAAACCATGGTTTTGCTTGATGTCTGAGAACTGAGGCTGAGAATCAAGAATAAGTTCAAGGAGGAATAGAGATTTGGGGACAGGGTATGTGGAAAAGAATGAGCAGGTTACCTCTCCCACCATTGTACCCAGTGATCCTCTTCATCAAATACTTCAGTGACCCCTACATTACTGGTGATCAGCAAACATGTGTTTGGGGAAAATGCCCCTTGTCAAGATGATGCGTACTTTTGCTCTAGCAGTATTTGTCTTAAGCAAGCTTTGTTTATTTAGTCTAACCAATCACTCCTGTTTTGACTCTTGCAAGCTGACTTGACTAGAAAATGAGGAATAAAGAGTACATGAAAAAACACATTTTAGGGAGCTTGTTCCTATTGTGAGGGAACAGAAAGAACATATGGCTCTTTATTGTTATTGTTCTGTTTAAAAAAGAAAGCCTCAAATACTCTTTTTAAGGAAAGAGATTCGTGGGCATAATTATATTTTCTCCTGTAGAAACAAAAAAGTATATTTTAATAACTTCTATTTTCTCAGTGTGTGTTTTTTTTAAAAAAAAACCTACACAAAATAGAGCCTTGGAAAGCTCTGCGCATAAGATTTTGGTTACATGCCTCATTCTACTCATGCATGACTTGCGCATCTGATGAACTGGGCAGTAGTCCATGAAAATCACAGTACATTTATCAATCTTTTAGGTACCACAGGACTCAATTGCTTTTGCTATGATAGACAGATAGGATTTCCCCTTTCCATAATTCACTTTAAAAGCTTCCCCACAAACCTGAATCTTTTACAGTCACTGTGAATGTTGCCCCACGGAACAAAGTTGGACTTACTTGCAAGTAGACCTGCGGAGGATTGCTACCTGAGCCGCAAAAATGCTGTAGCCCTTTATGGATGGCCTTTCAAGATCATCAGTTTCTAGTGCCAATTTAAAATATTATTTATGTATTTATTTAGATTTATATCCCGCCCTTCCCATTAGGGCTCAGGGCAGCAAACATCAAAAGGTGTGTGCCCGGGGACATGGGGTATCCATGGCTCTATGGCCGTACGCCACTGGGAGGCAGGCAATGGCAAACCACCTTTCAATGGTCTCTTGCCTTGAAACCCTATAGCCGTGGTGGCGAACCTTTGGCATTCCAGATGTTATGGACTACAATTCCCATCAGCCCCTGCCAGCATGCCCAATTGGCTGATGGGAATTGTAGTCCATAACATCTGGAGTGCCAAAGGTTCGCCACCACGGCCCTATAGGGTTGCCAGAAGTCAGCTGTGACTTGACAGCAATTCCCATCATCCTTTGCATGGTTGTGGTCCTTGCGATAAAGGCCATACTTAAATGCTCCGAGTTTTCACAGCCTCAATAATGCGCCAGTGCTTCATATTCCTGTCATTAATGGTGAAAACATGTGTGTACTTCTCAAGAATAGGAAGAGACAGACAACAAAGAGTATTTTTCAGGGTAAACTGGCACGGGGGGGGGGGGATTGTCAGCAGTGGTGTAGTGGTTAAGAGTAATGTAGTGGTTAAAAGGCAGTGGACTCTAATCTGGAGAACTGGGTTGGATTCCCCACTCCACATAAGAGGCAGACTCTAATCTGGTGAACTGGATTTGTTTCCCTGCTCCTTCACATGAAGCTTGTGGGGTATTCTTGGGCTAGTCACGGTTCTTTCAGAACTCTCTTGCCTCACTCACCTCACAAGGTGTGGGAAGGGGAAGGAGAGAAGTTTGTAAGCCCCTTTGAGACTCCTTATGGTTGAGAAAAGTGTGGTATAAATCCAAACTCTTTTCTTGCTTAGCCATATGAGGGCTTTGACATTTAAATCTAAAATAATCACCCTGAAAATTCATAATGAAAACGACATTCTGTGTTCACGTTACAACACAGAGTCAGTGTAAAGTATGGCTGCTGAGAAGCCCAGAGAACCCATCCGTTTGGTGTAAATTCATGGAAAGCCACTTCACTAAGCTTCTAACAGACATCTATTTCAGTATAATGAGATGATTAAGACCTTTAATAAACAGCAGAATTTATGCTTCCTGTGTTGTCTGTTGGCAGGACTATAGTAATTGCCACTGTATGTTTTAAATAAAACATTCGTTTCTATTCAGTGAAATACTAAAGACAATAGTTACACACACCACAGTGACTAAATGCCAACATGTATTGAGTGCAGTTCCCCGCCTCCCCCCGCAAAATACAGTTATGCATTTAGTTATTAGATATTTACCCGTGTTATGGGCTTCTAGCTGTGAAAGGGAGTTCACAGCCACTTTGCATAACGAACAATAAAGCAATTTCTTGGCTTTCTCTTCTTCTGACTCGGAAACAGAAATAGTCATTCCATTTGTGCTCTTGGGGGAAGCTGATGAGGGGGGTCTTCCCACGGTGGCCACTGATGGTGTCGAGACGGGTTGAGATATAAGAGGGACCACTTCAACATTTGGAAGCTGACTTGAGCCGTTTGCTTCCAGGTTTGCCCCGTCTTCTGTAAGAAAATGAAAACATTAGACCAGTGTTTCCCAACCTTTTCGAGGTCAGGGTACCCTTGACCTCACTCTTCATATCTCATGGTACCCCTGCCACCACCACCCACCTTCCCCTCCCATTGCTCCTGCTTGCCACCCCCCCCCCCACCTTCCCCTCCCAGGGTGAAGGGAAGCACTGGGGGGGGGGGGGGCTGCTGACCTTGCGGCAGGCCCTGCCCCATGGGCCAGCTCCATGTCCTTGTTGGCACTGGTGGGAGACACCACAAAAATGAGAAGGGGGGTGGTAGTGTTGCCACGGTACCCCTGGGACATGCTCACGGTACCCCAGGGTACCATGGAACCCTGGTTGAGAATGGCTGCATTAGACTGTAATTTCCCCACCTAATTTGGTCACATCCATCCTACCAATGACTAGGAGGCATCTTTACATTCTGAGGTGAGAAGTCTTTTCCTCAATTTAACATTTTACTTACACACACTATCAATGAGCGAACTTGAGGATGAAACAAACTAGAAGCAGCACCCCTGGATAATCAGAGACTTTTCTTTGCTTCAGGAGAAAAAAGGCAGGTTAAAGGAGTTTATCTTATTTATTTGTTGTATTTGACTTCTATACTGCTCCTCTCTCGCCTGAAGACTCTCCTGAAGACTCTCCGGAAGATACTCTGAAAGTTTTGTGACTGTACCTTCAGAAATGTGCACCCCACAGCCCTCCACCAGAAATTCCCCATTGACAGCAATGCAGCTAAGTCACTGCAGAACAAAGAATCTTGGGCAAATTTCTGGGGGTGCCTGCAGGGGGCACATTTTTAGATGTATCAGCACCAAACTATCAGGGTATCATCAGGAGACTGTCCTGATGATGCCCCCCCAACTCTGGTGCAGTTTGGGTCGGGGGGGGGGCAAAGTTATGGACCCTCAAAAGGGTAGCCCCCCTGGCCAAACATCTGACACTCATCTTTTCTGTGCCACATATAAGAGCTCAGTTTTAGATCAGTAATGAGAACGCTTCAACCATTCATCATGGCTTTCCATTTAATTACAAAGAAAATAATATGCAAAACAATGTCTGACTTAAAAAAAACACCTTTTCCTAAATTAGTGACAGTAGTTTCTAGTAAAGGTTTACATGTGTATATCCTTTCTATGGTTCATTTAGCACATTTTGAACTACACACCACAGAGCTATGCGAGACATCTTGCATCTAAAGTATCACTTTATGTTTAAGGTTCTTGCCTGAAATTTGTGCGATTAAGAATAAAGCGGGGCTTCTTCAGAAGTCTTCAGTTAAAGGTAGAAGGTGGTACAAAAACACACTGAAAATAGAAGGGGACCAGAAAGGCAAAAGGGCCCTTGTGCCTTGCAACTTCAGAACAGCAGGACAGGGTCAAAGATAGGTGACGGAGCCACTGCAGTTCAACAAGGCGCGAAGTGCAAAATCAGGCAGGAGGCAACAGTGGAGAGGGAAGGCAGGGGAGCTAAAGCAAAAGGGCTGCAGATCACCGCACACGTTGTCCCTCCCTCCACCCCCACTCCCTCGCAAAGAAACACAGTCTCTCTTGCAGCTGCCACCTCAGTAAAGCATGCCTGGCTAATTCATGCCTCCCGCTATCATGAGGAGAAATATTTCTCCCCTTGGAAGCTTTGTTTTCTGTGCAGGCTAAGAAGCTAAGCAACGTGCAGTCTTATAAATGGGTTTTGGAAGGGTGTACAAATTGTGGTCCAGATCATAGAAATCTGCAGTCTGTGTCTTAATAAACTGATTCAAGGCTTCCAGGTTGCACCTTCTGATGCCAGCATGAGCGCTGACTTCACCAGGTTGCTCCCTTGTCTGCCTGCCTGCCTGCCGCCTCCTCTACTGCTCTGTTGTGCCTGGCGGCGTGCCTCCACCTCCCACACCCTGTCTCCAAATAAGGCAGGCATGAGGTGACCACGAACAGTGGCCTGAGAAGTTGGTGCACCCTGACCCGATGTTTGGCTAGGAGACTCCAGGAGAGGCCATTGGCCAAGGTTGGAAACGTTAATCTGCAGGAAGTGCGGGAAGCAAGAAAAAACACCCACCCATGCGCTGATCCTTATTGGCCTGGGGGACACAAGGTCAGGAAAGGATTGCAAGAATGCACAACATTGGCCACATCTACTGCAGCATGCTGCAATGTGATCTTTGCAGGCGAGCAATAGCGTATCCAGGGGTGAACAGAGGGGGCACCACTGTCAATGACTAGGTCACTTCAGGGACACAGTCAGCCAGTCCCCACCCCCACCCCAGGCACAAGCAGGGGTCTATGGAGCAGCGGTGGCAGCAAAGTGGCCACTCTTCCTGCTTGGTCTGGCAACAGCCCTTCTAGCTCTCCCCCAGAAGCAAGCAGCTGCTCAAGCTCCACTTTCACTTTCTATTCTCCATGTGGCAAGCAAGACCACTGGTGGAGCTCTGGCTGCTCTGAGTTCACTCTTTGTTGGGACTCTGGGTGGACTGAACTCTCCAGACCCAGCTCTTCACCTAAGGACTACTCACTCCCCATAACATTTGCCTTGAAAACGCCAGTAAGTCACATAAGCTGGCTTTGACATGCAATTACACATTTCCTTTGCAATCGATCAGCAAAAAAAAACCTGGCTTTCCTCCAAGAATGTTAGATTGGGCTTTGAAGGTTACTTTGTAGAAGCCAGTGAGGTGTAGTGGTTAAGGTGTAAGACTAGGACAGAGGTCTGCAACCTGTGGCTCTCCAGATGTTCATGGACTACAAATCCCATCAGTCCCTGCCAATTGGCCATGCTGCCAGGGGCTGATGGGAATTGTAATCCATGAACATCTGGAGAGCCGCAGGTTGCAGACCGCTGGACTAGGATCTGGGAAACCCAGATTCAAATCCCCACTCACGTCATGGAAGCTTAAGAACATAAGAAAGAGCTTTCTGGGTGATCTTCGGCCAGTGACATATTCTTAACTTGACCTGGACAATTATTTGGATGGGAGATCTTCAAAGAATACCAGGGTGGAGGAAGGCAATGGCAAACCACCTTTCAATGGTCTCTTGCCTTGAAAACCCTATAGGGTTGCCAGAAGTCAGATGTGACTTGACAGCAAAACACACACAAACACAGGGTCAGAGCAGAACATGTTGCAGCAGCGGTTACTCGGAGTAGACCACCTTGTAGGATGCAATGCAGAAACAACTGACAGACACACAGTCAACGGTGCAGAAGTTCTATTTATTGCTATGACTACCAAAGTGCTTCGCCAGACAACAGGTGTTTGCAGGCACCCTCCTCTGTGTTCTCTGTGCCAACTATATACAATACAGGTCCCAATCGGTCTTATCAGTTATACACACGTTACTCCTGTTGCACTCAACACTGATTATGCACACAGTACCTGTCTAGAGGTGGACACATCTGTCATGTAGATTTTGCTCATCTACACATGTCTTTTTGACAGGTTCTAACAGAACAGGTGTCACACAGTTGCCATTTCACCATGGAAGTAGAGTTTAACCTCTCTGCTCTGTAAATTAAAGCGTAATTTAGAAAACCTCAGCTCAACTTCAGCTGCAAGAAACAAAGGACAGACTAATGAGTTAAAGTAATCAGGTTTTGACTCTACACCAACAGTGATTGGCTGCTTGATGAATGTGAGTCATGCCCCACAGGTGCAAAAGCAGGACATCTGTTCAAAATTGTCTTGTTACCCGTTATAAACAATTTCAGGGCCAAGGGTGCCTGAGCCCACCATAAAGAACAAGAAGGGGAAATTCACATTTATACCCTCCCCTGTGAAATGCCTCACCATCACGGCTACACACAAACCAAATGTGGCAAAAATCAAGACATTAAATTTGTACAGCAGTTTGAATCCATGCTAGCTTAATTGAACAAACAATATTACATCGAGAACAAAGTCAAGTTATTTTAAAAAATCAGCATTTGGGGACCTCTGTCCAGATGCTTGATACTAGAGAGTGAAAGTTTAACAAAATGTTTGCCAGCTCTTGTAAAAGTATATTTTAATCACAATATAGAAGCGCAATTAACATTAGCCAGGACCAAATTTTCACTGGTTTGATTCATAGAAAGTACAGTGAGCAACTTATAAATATGTAAAATGTTACCAAGGGAAGAAATAGTGGATCATTATCAGCTTGGTTTTAGCCTAGCTAAGCTGATAACTTCCACACATAAATATATACACATAAGCTGATAACTTCTACACATAAATAAATACAAACTAAAAGTGTTTCCCCATAGAGCTATTTTTCACAAAGGCAGAAGGTTAGATGTTTTAGAGATTTTTTAATATTACAGAACAGAGATACAGTAATAAAACAGCCATTGATGGAATATATAAAACTGTGCATAACCTCTGCCTTTTCAGGAATACGTTCCAGTTGTGTTTCATTAGTTTAATAAACTCCCAAAATATTACAAAATAGGCTATCAGAGTCAATACAGCATTATGGCTAACCAACTGAATTGTGAATTAGGTTTTTATATTCCTTCTTCCATAAGTGGCCTTAAAACAGCCGAAGATCCACTTTATGGGGTTACTCTATGAATTACAGATAATCTATGTGAAGTAATTTGATTGTTCTATGAATAAAAAATATCAACATAAAAAGAAAATACCAGAAAACCATACAGAAATTAACATACAAATAAACTTAGAGCTTAAAGGGATGTAAACAGTGGTGGGATTCAGCTGGTTTGCACCTCTTTGGCAGAACGGGTTGTTAAAATGGTGCTTGTAAACAACCAATTGTTAAATTATTTGAAATCCACCACCGGAATCGGTTGTTAAATTATTTGAATCCCACCACTGGTTGCAAACCCTGATCAGGGTTGAATTGGCCAATTATCCACTGCAGGTGTTCCTTGTTGATGGGATTTGGCAAGTGCCAGTAACACAATCCAGTAATGAAGGAGTTAATTGTTGCATGCTAATTAGTTAGTGAGGTCAGAAGTCAGTGACCAGGTAATTGATACCTATTGGTTGGTTGGGCAGGTCTGCACGTAGGCTTTAGATAGATCTTCTTTGTGTTGCACTCTGCAAGTGCTCAGTCAGTTCAGTTCAGTCTATAGCTTAGTAGCCATGTAATAGTCTAAACAGCAAGCTGGCTGCTGGTGCTAGCTAGTAAGAAAGATGTTTATTGTTTTTCTTCCAAGTTTCCCTTCCCTGTAGTAAGTAAACTTTATTTCAGTAAAGCAACTGGTCTCTGCCTCATTATTGCATTAACTCTGCTAATTAAGTATTTGTCCACACGACACTTGTCCTCGCCCCACTCTGGTGAGAAAAGTCATGCAAGAAGTGTTCTCGCCTTCCCAGTGAAAAGCGAGAAGCACGCATGGGCAAGAGGAAGCGTATCGGGACAAGATTGTTTGCTCCGACGTGCCTCCTCTCTCAGCTCGTTGCAAAGAGGAAGCACGTTGTGACAAGATTTCTTTCAGTCCCACTGGGAACCAGAGCACTGGTGGGTAATCGGCCATTGTAAATAACCTTCCTCCCTGCATTACTTTATTATTACTGGACTGGATGCAAAATTGCTCTTGTACTCATGAAGTACACCCTGCTCACAAAAAGCAGTATGTGTCCTGTAATTTATGCAGATTTCCCGCTTGGGTTTCAGCCCTTAGGACTGCATCCCACACAGTTCCTGAGGGTTCCCAACACTCAGAAGGACAATTAATTTTGGGGGGGGCGGGGGGGTATGGGAAAATGCAAAAGGCAGGAGAGGTGGAAAATGTCTGTTCTTTGGATCCAACCCAAAGTAATAATACCACTATGTAATCATGACATTTTATCTGTGCTTCTCTTCACTTATCTTTTTGCTAAATTGTTATATGCCCTGATTTTTACTCCCATTGCAATAAATAAAGAATATACACAGAACAAAGTTAACCGCTTTTCTTCGACCCATGGAATACCACCCTAACACCACCCTAACAGGAGCAGCAGTGGCGTAGGAGGTTAAGAGCTCGTGTATCTAATCTGGAGGAACCGGGTTTGATTCCCCGCTCTGCTGCCTGAGCTGTGGAGGCTTATCTGGGGAATTCAGATTAGCCTGTACACTCCCACACACGCCAGCTGGGTGACCTTGGGCTAGTCACAGCTTTTTGGAGTTCTCTTAGCCCCACCTATCTCACAGGGTGTTTGTTGTGAGGGGGGAAGGGCAAGGAGATTGTAAGCCCTTTTGAGTCTCCTGCAGGAGAGAAAGGGGGGATATAAATCCAAACTCTTCAAACTCTCCAAGTGACAAGGTCTTAAAACATTTCCTCCTGAAAGAGTAAGAATATCGATAGGAAAATTTTCATGCCTGAACTTCAAATTCATTTTAATGGTTTTATGGATCCTCACTGGAGAAAAATAAGCTATCAAGTTGAGAACAATGCTGGCAACTGCCAACGTATTCTCAGGTACCCAGCGGATCACCTGAGAAAGCACTTTCACAAGCGGTTAAGAATTCCCTTTAAAGCTGAGGCATATCCGCTTGTTACCTTTGCCTCCTTTCAATCCCTCCGCTGCCTCCCTCTCGTCAAATTCTTGATTGTGCGTTCCTCGGGGGAGAGCCTTGTCTTTGTGTTTGCGACTTCGTGAAGTGCCACGCTGATGGCACCAGACAAATAAATCATTCATGATTCCACGAAGCAAGAGAAAGTTATACAACTAGAACAACCGACTGACAGCAAACTCGCAAGGAATTAATAAGTTATTATTGTGTTGTCAAGATGCAAAGTCTGGGAATGTCGTCATGACACCTCTAATATCAGCCAAACGAGGAAGAGCACAGGCAAACACAAATATTTTATGTACTTGGTTTCAGACAAGAATAACTCTTTAGGAATCTCTAACTAAACTGAGAGAATACAAAAGACACTCAAGGCCGTGACTATGTAAGGTGAAATATAATGAGGAAGTCTCCCTACATAACTGACTTGTTCATGCAGGAAAAGGTTTTAACAATATTGATCGCTCAATACATTTATACCATTTTTTTCAGAGACTAAACTGTCATAGAATTCACAAGTTTTCTAACACAAACCCTATAAGATAGATTAGACTGGGAAATACTTCCACTCGGTCAAGAATTGAACAGCAAAGCAAATATCGTGCTGTGTATCAAATCATTTGTGGACTGGAACTTTATGGAGCATTCTTCCTACTGCAGTCTTCTGAGCCCCTTACAATTTTGTTCACGGAGTTCAGCAGATTTTAAGAAGAAGAAGAGTTTGGATTTATCCCTCACCTTTCTCTCCTGTAAGGAGACTCAAGGTGGTTTACGAGCTCCTTTCCCTTCCTCTCCCCACAACAGACACCTTGTGAGGTAGGTGGGGCAGAGAGAGTTCCAAAGAACTGTGACTAGCCCAAGGTCATCCAGCAGGTCTGTAGGAGTGCAGGAATACATCTGGTTCACCAGATAAGCCTTTGCCACTCAGGTGGAGGAGTGGGGAATCAAACCTGCTTCTCCAGATTAGAATCCACCTGCTCTTAACCACTACACCACCCTGGCTCTGAGCACGCTGGAACTGAGCACAGGAGAGATAACCAGTGGAAGAAGGGAACTGGCAGAAATTACTGGTCCTTCTTCCATACTCCCATTATTGGAACACCTGTGCGGCTGGACACATGCCAACAGACCTGGCAGACTTTGATACAACAAATTAGGCATTTAGGCAACTACAGTTGCCAGCCCAGCACAGGCACTCAGTGGAAGCTTAAAGGAAAAAGGACATACACATAAGCCACACATCAATGTGGCGACATTGCTTGTTATACAAACCTGGAAGTGACATTGTCTTGGCATGATACTCTGTCTAGGATCTCCCCAAACTCTGTGGGAAACCAAAGAATGTGGGTAGAACAGAGGCGTAGCTGGGCCAAACTGCCCCCGGTGTGCACTCTGTGTTTTCCGCCCCCCATGGGCCCCCTGCCACCTCCCACCCTTACCTTAGTTCAGCCTGAAAAAGTTCAGGCTGGAAAAGTAGCTTGTTCAGTCTGAAAAAGTTCAGACTGAAAAACAGCCTGGTAGGAACTATACTTCCCAGGAGACCTTGGGGCTTGCAAAGTCTCCTGGGAAGTGTAGTCTCCACCAGGCCGTTTTTCAGTCTGAACTTTTCAGTCTGAACTAAGTTAGGTGGGGGATATGCAGGGGGGCCCAGGGGAAGGGGTGTGGGGGACATTTTCCACTCTCCAGGCACGCGCCTGGTGCGCGGCGCACCCCCTGTCCCCTTGCAGCTCCGCCACTGCGATAGAATACTACATCTCATCAATGCAAGGATGTCACTTTCAGGTTCTTGCCAGAAGTGATATCATGCTGTCAGCACCATGCCTCCCCCTCATTCTTTCAACACTGGAACCAGGGCCAGCAAGTGGGAGCCCTATAAATGCAACTTATCACTCTTGCTTCCACTATGCCTTCTTTCTGCCATTTCAGAACCATATAAAAGATTTTTTTAAAAAACAATACAGCTATCAATTATTCACATCTGGCATCAGGGGTGGAAGCCAACACCCTGTTGCCCTGGTGCAGGCTAACTGATCTTTGTGTGCTTCTTTAGGGGTTATTGCACAGCACCCCGACTACTTTTCTTTGATGGTCCTGCAAGTCGGAACATTTTATTTATTTATTTATTTATTTTTCAAACTTATATACCGCCCAACCCCCGAAGGGCTCTGGGCGGTGAACAACATAAAGTTCAAATACAAATAAACATAAAATCAAATACAAATTAATCTCTAGATAATATAAATTAAAATGCAGCAATTAATACATAACAATGCCCGCAAACCCTCTTAAACCCTCTCGTGAGAAGAAAAGTAAGGATGGGTCCTACAGATGATAATGGACCCCAATTCCATGGAAATGGAAGGGGGGAGCACTTTCAGCGGCTGGACACTCCGAAAGCCCAGCGGAACAACTCCGTCTTGCAGGCCCTGCGGAAATCACCAAGATCCCGCAGGGCCCGGACAGCTGGAGGAAGAGTGTTCCACCAGGCAGGGGCCAGGGCTGAAAAAGTCCTGGCCCGAGTGGAGGCCAGCAGCATCATGGAGGGGCCAGGGACTATCAGATAATTGGCCTCTGCTGAACGCAAAGGCCTAGTAGGGACGTATGGGGTAATGTGGTCTCGAAGGTATGAGGGTCCCAGGCCACGTAAGGCCTTAAAACTTTTATTAGTTCTGAAGTCCTCATTTAGTACATATACAGTCATAAAGTATTTAATGGCTTACTTTTCTCCCCTGTTCACTCGAATGTATACACAGAGTCTGAATGTCTACATATGTAGAAAATTCTCTATATGACTTGGCTTGGTTCTCGACATAATACTGTCATACCTGTGACTTAGAGGGTGTGTATCGAGATAATAAACTTACAGAATAATGAGAGAGAATGATATGTATGTAACATCTGCATAAGTTTATTGGCTGGCATGCTCCTTCTTCGCGACCTGGAAGTATTTTTAAGATAACGAGGCAAAGCATTATTATGTTTCTCAGTTGTTGTGATGGGCTTTTTCAAATAATAAAATCTACTTCTGCGAAGTCCTGAGAGAGAAACAAAAAAAAAGTCAACCCCTATCCGATTCTCAATTTTGAAAACATTTTGTTTTGAATTATTGAGAAAGACGGATCTCTAATTATGCATAGGTTTAGGCTGCTGTGATAAAAGTGACTGTATCTTATACTGCTTAACATTTTGTGCAGGACATCTGCCGAAGTGGCTTTTAAACATTAATAGTTTACTTGTATATAATGACTCAACAGCCGGGGCTTTGTTTAGCTGATGGATAGTCTTCAATTTATGTTTACAGTGCTATGAATATTTAAAAAATGACTATAAATAATACAAACCCAGGAAGGATTGTTTTTCATGGCAGTGCAGAGTTGTTTTACAAACTATCTGCTTTTTAAAAAGTTAATTAAACACTTACAACAGAATGCAATCTGCGTAATACCTTTTATTGGGACCAGCCAAAATGACACAAAATCCTGTGGTGCTATCTGGCTGGATGTTACAAAATTTAAAAAGATGGAAGGGTAAAAGGAGTATTTCTCAGGTCATGATTAGATGTAAGGATCTAATCTTGTCCCACATCCTCTGTGAGAAGCAGAAAAAACATTAGTTTAGCTTCAGTGCTGAGATTCCAGACCTCTGAGAAGCTGTACTCAAGTCTATACCCACTATTTTTTGTTTTATCATTGAAATCAATATGCGGAAGCTGAAATCTCTCCACAATAAAGAGATACGACCTGTCAGCTGGTCTATTGAGGCCTACCAGGCTTCTGCTGGAGACAGGTGATCCCCCGATGCCAGTGGGCACTTCCCCACTGCTGATTTGGGGGGGGGATGATAGGAAATTGGGAAGGATCAAGGATGTAGGTATAGATTTTTATGGGGAGGTTCAGGGGGAGGGGCCATGCCCCCACCCGCCCCTGGGGGCATGGCCACTCCTCCCCAAGCCCCACCCTGGTCTCAGTGCTAATAAAAGCAGCTCTCAGAGGCCAGGTACAGCAGACTCACCTGCCCGCCCCCCCACCAGCTGGGCTCCCTGCAGGCAGCCGGCAGCCCCTTCTGCCATCCCCTCCGGGCAGAGGCGTAGCTAGGGAAAATGGAGGCTGGTGCAAAATCTGAGTTTTGCGCCCCCCCCCATCCCCCGGGCAGCCGCTGTGATGCTGGAATCCATCCCCAAACAGCATAATTTTCAATGGTGTTTAAACTAGGGACCCAAGATTCTCCTTTTAAATCCACCTTAAAGGGAGAATCTGGGGTCCCCAGTTAAAACAACATTGAAAGTGATGCTGTTTGGGGGTGGATTAGTCCCCACCCTGACAAAGAATCACTTTCAATGTTTAAACTACGGACCACAGATTCTCCCTTTAAATCCATGCTGAAGGGGGTGGATTTAAAAGGAGAATCTGGGGAAGTTGGGGGGTGGGTGCCTGCTGTCAGGGGTGCAATTGCTAAGCAAGCACCACCAAACTTTCAGGGTATATTTAGGAGACTCTCCTGATGATACCACCTGGTTTGGTGAAGTTTGATTCAGGAGGTCCAAAGTTATGGACCCTCAAAGGTCTAGCCACCATCTCCTATTAGCTCCCATTGGAAACAATGGCGGATGGGGGCACCCCTTTGGGAGTCCATAACTTTGGATCCGCTGAACCAAACCTCACCTAACTTGGGTGGTATCATCAGGAGAGTCTCCCAAAAATCCCTGAAATTGTGGTGCTGCTAGCCTAAAACTGCGCCCCCTGCAGTCCAAAAACTGGGAAAATAAACCATTTTAAAAATACAAAAAAGGCACAAACGGGGGGGCAAAGCTTCGGGCATGTAATGGCGGTTTAAACCCAGGAACTCCTCCTTACCTACATCCTTGGGAAGGATGTTGGCAGTATCCCAATGAGCTGATGCCATTCCCTATGCACTCGGAAGTGATGTCAGTGCATGATTCGAGACACTCTGTCATTTGGGTGAAATGAAATCATAGAGTTTTGCCCAAATTCTAGAGTATCTCCTGGGCATACAGTAAGTGACATCAGTGTATTACTAATGACGTCTCTGTATCCTTGGCAAGGGCCCGGACTGCTGGTAAGACGCCCTGCTGGTTGCCAGGCACTGCCTATTCCAGAACATTTGAGAAAATAGAATTCTTACACCAAGTGTCAAAAACTTATCATAACAATGCAGGAAAGAAAATGATGTTGTTCATGAAAATTATTAGATTACTGAATATTGAAAAGGGCCAAAAATTAAGCTGGAAATGGCCAATAAAACATATTTTGAAATGCTCTTTCACTTCAACATATATCCAATATCAGGCATATTACTTTCTGGGAAATAGATAACCTTATAACTATGTATAAATGACCAGATCCCACCATAACTGAGACGCCATCTCTACTGTTAAGCTCAATCATGGCCTCTGTTGCTATGTTTTTATCATCTGTAGTCAAACAACATTAAAGTTATCCAGAGAGACATCATTCGTAATAGATATGCACCAGCTACAGAATGTGGTCTCCCTGAAAACCCACCGAGGGTTGAGGCCCAGTTTTTATGTTATATTACAATTACTACTCATCTGTGTACTATTCAATGCTATTATTCAGCCATGTAGAAACCATGCATATATAAGGAACAAAAAACCACATGACCATAAGAGACCAGACTTATAATACTGCCATATGGCTTTGATGTTTGCGTTCTGGACGTGGTTCCTGACACCCTTTGGATCTCTAGCTGGCCCAGATTTCCAGCTTTCATTTAAGTCAACAAAACAAAAAACTTTGTATGATTAAATCCTGGCTGGTAAACAAAAACGCTTAACTCTAATCCTTCTACAACATTTGTGCTAACTAGCTACATCACACAACTAGTAGACAATGCAACATGCGCTTGATTTGCAAAGTTAATACATTTGCTTACCAAGCTAAATAAGCCATCTATATTTGGAAAACAGAAATATGGCAGCCTATTAGATGGAGTTTATGTATCCACTAGGAGCCAGTGTGGTGTAGAGCAGGTGGATTCTAATCTGGAGAACTGGGTTTGATTCCCCACTCCTCCACCTGAGTGGCGGAGGCTTATCTGGTGAACCAGATGTATTTCTGCACTCCTACATTCCTGCTGGGTGACCTTGGGCTAGTCATAGTTCTTTGGAACAGTCTCTGCCCCACCTGTACCTCACAAGGTGTCTGTTGTGGGGAGAGGAAGGGAAAGGAGCTTGTAAGCCACCTTGAGTCTCCTTACAGGAAAAAAAGGTGGGATATAAATTCAAACTCTTCTTCACTAAGGTGGTATTTCCTCTGTAATCCCTTTCTCCCACAAATATTTATGCTGCCAGAGCAGCAAGTGATAGACACATGGTAGCCATAACATAAAATGAATCCTGAATATTTCCCCGGAGGAGTATTATGATCTAGTTTCAGAATTTCAAATGGCTCTGGCTGACAAGGGAAAAGCTGAGATTAGTTAGTTAGTTCTCATGATTAGTTCTCATGATTACACTGGCTGATAATGACTTTTTCATATTTTTATCCCCCATTAGTTTTAGGGATGAGGTGGGCTGCTAATCAAATCAAATGCCTATATGGAAAAAGATTAATCAGGTAACAACCTCTTTGGAGGTCCGTAACAGGTTTGGACGTGGCTTTTTAGATCCCTGCTCAGGTGAAATACAATTTAAACGGGAAAAAATGGGATGGAAAAAGATGTGATAGTTTGAAGTCATTTCTTTCTTCCATGGTGGTGGAAAGTACGTCAAATCACAGTCAGCTTATGGCAACCCTGTAGGATTTTCAAAGAAAGAGATGGATTACAGTGGTTTGATATTGCTTGTTTCTGTGTAAGAAGCCTGAACTTACTTGGAGGTCTCCCACCCAAATACCAACCAGATCAGCTTCTGCTTATCTTCTGAAATCTAATGAGATTGGGTTAGCCTGATCCAATCGGGTCAGGGCCAGAGGTGGGATCCAGCAGATTCTCACAGGTTCCCAGGAGTAGGTTACTAATTATTTGTGTGTGCCGAGAGGGGGTTACTAATTGGTGATTTTGCCACGTGATTTTTGCCTTCGTTATGCCCCTCCTCTCAGCAGTAGCGGGCAGAACTTGAAGCAGTCTAGCAGGAGGTGCACCGGCGTGCGTGGCAGCCTGCGCCTGCATGCATTCGTTTCCCGCCCAAGGACCGGTGCAGCAGCTGCGTCCTTGCCACAGCCCCGCCCAGGGAATGCCTGGCCACGCCCCTGTTGTGCCCTACCCAGCCCCATTGGCGCTATGCCACAGTTTGAATCCCACCACCATGGGAACCTGTTACTAAAATTTTTGGATCCCCCCACTGGTCAGGGCATAGTATTCCATTAAAATAAGACAAATGAAAGTTTGGATAAGTAAACAATTACCTGACAGCTTTGAGGAATGGCTCGTGAGGCTACAATGTAAAGAGTTTACTTTAGGCAATCCTACAAGATACCCTTCTGGGATGACTTTGTGGATGGCTTTGAAACAAAAATTCAGCTGAGGAAAAGTATATAGGCATGAACACACATGTATTCTATCTCTCACTATCTCAGCTGCACATTTTAAAAAGTTCAAGATCATCTGGATGCAAGATTAATTATATTTTATGAAGGGCAGCATTCATAAACATCTACTGCATTTAGCACAAGTAATTATATAAAAATAATTAAACAGTTGCTGGAGGGGTACTTTTATTGTAAGTCTAAAGGTTTCCTGACCAAAACGTCATTCTCATTAAAAACAGCCAAAAACCACGAGGCACTGCATTATTCCTTGCCATTCATTAACACCAAGTTTGGCAGATTTGATAAGCAACTCTCAAACAATCCTTTTCTGCTTTACTGCCCCATTTTATAAATAATGAGAAACTAATGGGTGTCAGTCAGAGCAACAACTTCCTTCAACGACGTTGTGCAGTCTATTGCGAAATGAGACTTTGAAAAAAACATGGGACACGGCAGAAATAGAATAACGTTGAAGACCTGCATGTAAATCAGCCAGGAGTGGAACATCAATTAACTCTTCCTGTCCTTTTCAGACTATATATATCTGCTCATAATACAAACAAACTTCTAAAGTGCCTCAAAATTACACAGGCTGATTCTGAAGTCTGCTTTTAGAATGGGTCACTCCTGCTCCCTGAAGGCCAAGGCATAACCTGAAGAACATGTTCATGATACTTTTGCAAACAGTGCAGAATGTAATATGAGGTCGTGCAGTTCAGGGGGAAATATATGGACTATAGCACAACTAAACCCTTCTTCTGCTCACAGATCGGCTAATTTGGGCCCTATATGGTAATGAGAGCCAGCATGGTGTAGTGATTAAGAGCAGGTGGATTCTAATCTAGAGAACCGGGTTTGACTCCCCAGTCCTCCACCTGAGCGGCAGAGTCTTATCTGGTGAACCAGATGTGTTTCCCCACTCCTGCATTCCTGCTGGGTGACCTTGGGCTAGTCACTGTTCTTCGGGACTCTCTCAGTCCCACCTACCTCACAAGGTGTCTGTTGTGGAGAGAGGAAGAGAAAGCAGCTTGAAAGCCACCTTGAGTCTCCTTACAGGAGAGAAAGGTGGGGTATAAATCCAAACTCTAATAATAATAATAATAATAATAATAATAATAATAATAATAATAATAATAATAATAATAATAATAATAATAATAATAATAATAATAAAGCAGCAAAAAAGCAATGTATTGTATGAGCATTTGCTGGAGTAGTATTACACTGTATGTTCTCATAATAGGTGCCTCTGATGAATAATCACGCATGGTATGAAACATAGTTCACAACCCCGAACAACTATGTCTTTTGTCAACCTGTTATGGTTATCTTATGCTCAAAATATCAAACTACAGGTCTTTCCCTGACAATGTCTTTGGATTTAGGTTCTTTTCCTTTCAATGGATCCAAAGCTCACATTAAATGCTCTCTTCCTGAGGAGAGGGAAATTGTCACTGGTTTCTTTGTTTCAGATTTAATATGAAAATGTTTAGCTACCTGGCAAAAATGTTGGGACCTGCTGCTCTGACTTTAATATGTCACTTTTCTGATTGTACTGGTTGACTTGAGAATAAAGTAATCTACCATGGGGGAATGGGAGGGAGGTAATTGTCAATTTCCTATGCTTCTTTTTCTTGTGCCCTTCCTAATAAAAGGATAGCAGAACCTGATATTTTTACATGGCACATGTCATTTTCTCAAAACGATTTGTCACACTTATTCCAATCTCTTTGCGGACCACTTGGAGATGCTTCACAGAGCACCAAGTGCTCCACGGAGAACCGCTGCCCTACACAATGAGGCCAAGAAATTATATATCATCAGTCTCATGTAACCAAGAGATGCAAGATGAAAGATGAGAATTAAGTTAAAATAATAACTCCTTTTTAGGGTTCTTTTGAACCCTCATAGCCCTGGTATCATGAACCTACTTGTATAAGGAAATGCTGGCAAAGGCTCCTGAGTGAGGGCTATCCCAGACCAGTGGAGGAGGCAGGGGGACTATCAGGGAAGGGCTTGAAAATCCAATTGCAAAAACAGGCAGGGAGGAGCCAGGACTTACCATCAGAAGGTGAGATTCAGCACATGGCCTTGGTATGGCTGCTGGGACCTTTAACTCCCAGCCCATTGATCAGCTGATAGGCAGAACCAATGGCTGTGTGTCCAAAAGGTCTGTTGCCAGAGCAGAGGCCAGGGTTAGCACTAGGAAGAGGTTTCTCTAGGATTATGGAAGCTCGTAACAGTGCTTTTGGAATTGGAAGGTTTGTTCTCACAGTACTTAGATATCCCTGGTTTGTGTCCACAGGAACCAAATGTTCCTGATTCTATAAAGCACCAAGTGAAATTAAACCTGAAATTTGCTTACTGCTCAGTCCCAGGAAGGTGGACATTTTTTTTATTTGATTTGATTTAATATCTCACCCTCCGCAGCCTAAGGTAGGCTCAGGGCGGCTGGGATACATAATTAAAACAATCATACAATCATACATTAGATAATTGTTAAAACAAACATAAAATGAATTACCAATCCCAACTAGAAACCACTAAAATTCCTGATGGCGATTAAATAATTCACATTGCCCATACAAAGCCCAATTTTGCCCAATCCTGTAAATCTCGTTGGGCGAAAAGGAGGAGCGATGTAAGCATCGGGGCCAACTGATAGACTGGCCATTTCCCCATTGAGAAATTAAAGCTGGATACAACCAGGTTTCAAAAGAAACAGCACCTTTTCATCGCGGTTTCACCCTCCCCACTGCAGCGTGTGTGTGATGAGGACATCAATGTCTATCATGGTTTCAAAAAGTATAGCACTACCCACAATCGCGCGATCGAATGCTCAGTGGCTCTTTCTTTCTTGTCTTGATTGGCTGTTGCGCTGTGTTGGGGCGGGAATTTTTGTAACCTTTTTTTTTTGTGCAGCTACGTCACCAAACGCATGGACAATGGACTCCTCCCAGACACAGGATCTGCATTCACAAATACTGGTGCTGCTGCAGGGAATGCAAATGTGACTACAAATGTAAATGGACTGATAAGCCCACCTGCAATACCAGGCACTCAACCACACCTTTGCATAGCAAGTTCCACCCAAACACTTACTGATTGGTTCCCCACCCTGGAACATGGACAATATATAGCCCGTTAAACATTCCCTTCTCACTAGACACAGTGTGTAACAGATTTCTCTCTGTGATACACCTCTGAAGATGCCAGTCACAGATGCAGGCAAAACGTTAGAAACAATATCTACCAGACCACAGCCATACAGCCCAGAAAACTCACAACATAAATAAAGTTTGTCAGTTACTTCCACTTCAGCATAAACCACCGTTAGCTGTTGCACCTGCATTAGCAAACTCTGGTTTGCATTCCTCGTCCAAACTAGGATTACAAACTATCTTGGAGTGCAAGAGCAAACCAGAATATGATGGTTCCAATGTAATGGCTATCTATAGTCTGCACTAAAATCAAAGTTATTAACATGGCAATCCTATACAATGTTAATACAGTTTACCAGTCATCCCAAACATGGCACCCACTGCTATTTTTCATGGCATCCAATTGCTCTTTCTCCAAAGGATCTCCTTATCAAAACAGCGTGTCAGTTCTGACTTTTCTCACTTCACCGGAGGTGCTTAGAAGCCCTGAAGAGGCACATTCTGTTTATTTGTACCTGTTTGGAAACAGCCTCCTAAACAGATGATGCTTGGCTGCAACATGTTCTGATTGGTTCCCTCTCAGGGCAGCCATTTTGTGGTTCTGCCCACAGCTGTTCTCAAAATTCCAAAAGTGCTCACAGGTTTAGTAAAACAGGGGACCCCTACTCTGATTTCCATGGAGAAACTCTGAACATGATTAGATGAAACTGACTCCAAGTATGGCAAGAAGGAAGAAGATATAAACAGAGGTCCAATGTTCCCTGTAAGCTGCGCAACCGCACAGAAACTGCACTGGTGCTGAGCAGTTTGGGCGGCCACCAGCAGGGGGAGCTCCTGCAGTTCTGCACAGAGGGAGGGAACTTCCACGCAGTTCCCTACTGCAGTTAGAGAGACTATTGCACAAGGCTCACCCACATACTGCTGTTTAGCATTATGTCAAAACCATTCCATTAACATCGTACCATTTTTTTCCCGTCTCACTATACATTTCTTCATCCAGCCTTGTCACAGCTCCATCGCATTCCCTCCCCGTTTCCCGTTCTTTATGTCTCCAGCTTATTAAAGTATAAGCCTGCAGGAATGCGCTGTTGTTAATTTTATTTACAGCAAAGCATATGGTACACGTTAAGTGCAATTAAAATAATAAAGGGTGAGGACAATAATTTTCCACCACCACGTTTTCAGATGCATGAATGGATTAAGGGGTGGATGGTAAACATTCTTGTGATACTTTATACATTAAATCCAGCACTTTTTCACCTAACTCTTATTTAAATTTAAAAGAAAATTATTCCTGCCACCATGTGTTGTATTAGTTTTTAATATCTTCATTCATTTTTTGAAGTAAATAACCTATGTATAGTTTCAGAAGTAGGTGTGTTAGCCTGCGATAGAACAGCTAGGTTTGAGTCCAGTAACACCTTACGAGACCAACAAGGTTTTTGGGGTATAAGCTTTTGGGAGCTTTGATTCTCAAAAGAAGAGAAGAAGAAGAAGAAGAGTTTGGATTTATATCCGCCCTTTCTCTCCTATAGGAGACTCAAAGGAGCTTACAATCTCTTTGCCCTTCCCCCCTCACAACAAACACCCTGTGAGGTGGGTGGGGCTGAGAGAGCTCCGAAAAGCTGTGACTAGCCCAAGGTCATGCAGCTGGCGTGTGTGGGAGTGCACAGGCTAATCTGAATTCCCCAGATAAGTCTCCACAACTCAAGCGGCAGAACTGGGAATCAAACCTGGTCCCTCCTGATCAGCGTGCACCTGCTCTTAAACTCCTACGCCACTGCTGCTCCCTATATCCTGAAAATCTTGTTGGTCTTTATACTCTGATCCACAGAAAGAGGATGTTGAAGTGAAGCAGTTGAGAAAATTGTATGCTTCCATGTTATAATACAGTCCTGAACAAATATGAGGATTATCATTCATTTTTATGTGTGTTTATAGTTCATTGAACGACTTTCAAATGGATGGGGGGGAGCAGGGCCAGGCACTAGGACCCAGGTGGAGAATTCTACAACAAAGGATGTCCGGCATGTTTTGTTCCGTGGCAGAGGAATATACAGTCCTACTATCATTTTTCTGTGAAACAGACTACAAGATGCTACTGGATTCGAATGTCGCTGGTAACCTATATATGAATGCTTGATTTGGGCTGAATGTTGATTCCAGGAATGCCAACCACAATGGACATTTTTATGCACAAAACTATCAATGAGTGACAGTCAGCGTCATATTAATTTGTGCTTGGCTAGGACCTGGGAAACAGAGGTGTGGTTCTACATGGTTCTATCCCCCAGGTTGTAAACTGTCCTGCATTCACCCACACCAGAACCCGTGTGTCTGCCATTCTCCCCCAATTCGTACATGACTTTTAGTGAGGAAACAGCCCTACAGATAAATCAATAGTCATTAATTATTTATAATAATTATACAACTGTGAATGAAACACTTAACACACAAAGTGCTTAACCTTTCAGATACTGAAGCTGGTATTTATAAACAAGTGCGAAGGTAAAGGCTATGTCCCACGATATAATATCTACTTAATAGTGTTCAAAAATGAACGGCTGCCGATTTGGCTGACTTGGAAATGGAACTAATAAAGCCTCCAAGGATTACAAGACGTAACAGCAACTTATTCCTGTGTTTTTTTCCAGACTATGCATGAGAGTTAATGGAGAGATATAGGGAGAGAAGAACAAACGTTCCCACAAGGTTTTCTAATCAGCATCGCCAAGGAAAAACAGGATAAGTGTACTATAGGAAATCCCCGCGGGGGTTGCTTACATGGTCCAAATAGCTCAAGAGGCACCGGAGCTTGCCCGTTGCAAGGTTATTATTGTGAATCAATACCAGTCGGGAAATCCCAAGGTCTTACTTATGAAGGAAAGAAATCCCTTGCCCTCTTGTTCATTATCCTGAGCCACTCGTATAGCTTGCAAACTGACCTGGTGAAAGAGAATGGGATCTGAAAGCCATGAACGGTGTGCTGATACAGTAAAGGGAATGTGGGTTTGAAAGCTGTGAAATCTGCACATGGGTCCCAAAGCTGGACAGAAAACTGTATGTTTAAAAGGAGCTGTTCATCCTTGGAACAGGCCGACTGTATCCAGCGCTAAGAATAGATTGTGGCTCCAATCAGGTGATTCATGTTGTTTGCTCTGATCTCCTGTCTGGCAGCTGTGGGGGTGTGAACTGTGTCCCCACATCTCTGTCATCAGGAGGAACTGAAGGAGACTATTAGCTTCGTCAGTACCGGCCATCTGTTGTACGGTTAAGCAGGTGAAGACAAGCAAATATCAGCATCCCATTGTCGCGAGCCAGATCGCTGGATCACAGCCACTGTTTTTCCCCTTAGGATGCTACACAAAGCCTTAAATTTACCGCTAAGTCACTGTGTATCTACCTGCAAAGAGTCGCACTAGGAGCAACTGAGTTAAGGAGAAAACAAGTAACCTATCTACTTTTTCCGAGGGGGAAAAACAGATGGAAGTGAAAAACTTCAAAATTCAAGGGACAAATTATGCTGACAAAATAATTTGCTAAGGTAAACATGTATGTCTGAAAAGCATTAAGAAGTGATGTCTCGGTCTTGCTGTGTTTGATGCCTTAGAGATGCACATACTCACTGATCTGGTTTTACCACAGTTTTTTTCATGTCCATATGCATCAATATGGTATACCAGGATCTTTTTTGTCTGGTAGACTGGAGGAGACGGAAGCAGAGCAGTTGAACTACCCAGCTGCACCTCTAGATGGCATCAGTGGGCATGACACTGGGATGCCAAAAAGGCATAACGGGCCAAGCTGCAGTTCTCAAGAAATCGGTCCAGACCCCAGCAGAAAGGCCTTACATGAGAAGCTGAGGAGGGTGAAGTCTTGAGAAGCAGACAGGAGACATGCAAGCTGGCTGGCAGACAACCTCACTCACTCACATACAACAACATGCCGCTTGTACACACCACCACCTGCCAAACTCCTGCATGCTTCTGGTCCTGATCCCCAGGCCAGGCATGGAGTACTTCATGATACACATGAAGAAGGTGTAGTTCTTGTACCACTTCAGAAAATCTGGGGCGAGGGGTAGCATACAGCCTGCCAGTAGGGAGGAACCTACTGACAGCTGGGGGCATGATGGCAGATACGTACTGACAACTTTTGTTTACACAAAAGATGCACTGTGTTTTATCCACAGGGCTTGGAAGGAAGTATACTACCACATAGCATTCAGTTCCTAAATCCACTGAAAGCTGCTATTGGGGTGATAGCCCATGACAAAGATCGCATGTTCCCCTCTTCTATTCAATTTGGCTCCAATGAGTTCATACAAATGTACATGTTGTGGGGTTTCTGGGCAGCATGGCTGTGATCTGATAGTTTTTGCTCTTAATATCTGACTTGCTCTATAACTGGCATCTTTATGGTGTACTGTGAACACTGTATTGATGGGTATTTTTTAAAACTTTAATAAGCCTTTATTGGCATAACACAATACTACAGTACAATGACAGTACAAACAACATATGAACAGATGGACAAAGCAAAATTAAGCCTTCGTAATTTCAAGCAGGAAATTTGCAGCTGTCTCACAAAATGTCAAATCGGTACTGTTCAACAAGTAAGGTATCCTGTAATAGTCCAGCAACTGAAAGCAATTTGCCAAAATTGAGCCCTTATATTTGAACCTGATCTTTTCATGCCTAGGGCATTCAAACAAAGAGCGCATAAGCTTTTCCACATTATCTTTTCTACAAGGGCAAACTCTTCTGGTTCGATCAATGGCCTTGTATCTTCCAGTCAGAAGAGCCACAGGTAATACATTAAACCTTGCAATTGCCAGGGCTCTTTGATGGGTCTGTTGTGAGCTGCCCTGAGCCCAGCCTTAGGATGGGACGGGGCCAGTGGTGGGATTCAGCCGGTTCGCACCACTTTGGCAGAACCGGTTGTTAAAATGGTGCTTGTAAACAACCAGTTGTTAAATTATTTGAATCCCACCCCTGGACAGGGCGGGGTAGAAATCAAAATAAAGTAAAGGCATGCCGTGATAAGACATGTTTCTCTCCATGGCACAGTATGAAGTGATTGTGTAGTGAATATATGTTTATCTGACTCACCGGGGGGTGGGGGGTGGGGTGTTGTTCAGCACATTTGAATGTATCCAGGTAGAGTTAATTTGCAACTGCATCAACAATTGTATTAGCATGTGTGTGGGTGAAACGTTTGGAGGCAAAAGCTACTAGTCCATGGTCACGCAGTCCTGAAAACCCACACTAGCCAGATTATTCCAGCCGTGATAGCATTTTACAATACAAATGTTCATATTATTTACCAGCATTAACCGTTCCAAGATACTGCCATGCTTTTAAGCTGGTCACATTTAATGTTGTACCATCTGCATTTGATGGCAGGAAAGATATTTTGGATGTACTATATATATTCTGGCTAATTTTAGATTCTGCCTGGACTGATCATTTGATTAAATCGCTGGCTCATGTATTGTTTCACTGCAGATTTTATACTTTAGCGTGCCTGGATTTACTCTTCTGGTTAGTAAACTGTTTTCGGAACAGAAGTCTCTTAAACTTCTATTGCTGGTGGCTGACCAGAGAGCCACTGTACAGGTTGCTAAGTTTCTGTCCTTTGCTATACAAACATGGGTTGAGATAATGTCCTATGTCCAGTGGTGGGATTCAGCAGGTTCGCACCACTTTGGCAGAACCACTTGTTAAAATGGTGCTTGTAAACAAACAGTTTTTAAATTATTTGAATCCCACCACTGCCTGTGTCTAATTCTCTTTGACAAAGACGTCTGTGAATTACCACGAGACGCGGTTGCTTCTCAGGGTGGGGAGAAGCGAAACCAGCTGATGCCGCCCTAGTAAGGGCGAAAGGGGAAGGGGAGCCACGCTAGGAAAGGGCTAGCATCACCAGAAGAAAGGAGGGGCGAGCCGAGGCTTTAAAGGAGCTCGCCCTCCTTTGTGCCGGGCCATGTGCTCGCCGGCTGACGATTTGCCCACCCACCTCTCCCTAATTTTCTATGTTAATGCATGCTCATTTTGTCATAGCTTAGATACTTGGCGGTTTGGTGCATGGGTATGGCTGTGGACGGGGAAGGGAGCTAGAGAGCTACACCTTCCCCTTGGGAATGGCAACAGTGGCAAGAGGCGACCACCCCTGCCGAACCGGGCCGAAGGTTAACATCTCTGGCCAGGAGCGTCCGCCTGGCAGAGCCCCGCAGTAGAACAAAGCTCGGGTCGGGGTGCCCACCCTGCAGAGCTTTAGCATGTTGACCGCATGACCAGATCCAGACCCATGCTTAGCCTCACGCTTCTGTTCAATAAAATGGCTATGGCAAATTTATTACCCCAGCAATGGAGTGGTGTGTATTATTGGAAAGGGCTTCGCATAAAACAGATCCACCCTCGGACAGCAGCTGCTAACTCTTTCCAATGTCTGATGTGCTAAGATGAATGATACATGGGGCGATATGGTTTTAGATTATTAATACCGTTTATTCTGCTTCGGGATGGCTTGTGGGTTGTAGTAAAGATTGACTGGACATAGATAGATGTGCTGTTTCACCCGAGTATCTCTACTAGGCAGTCCCCGATTCGCTTGTCACTGTTCATCACCCTAATGGCCATATTCAACTGGATACAGGAAATGACAATCAAACTGTACAGTACTGCTTCTTTCCATTACCAGACTGTACTGCTTTGCAAACACACCTTCAATCTTTGTGGACAGACCTAAGAGGATAAGATAAGTGACTAGTGCCACTATGCTTGTAAGTTCTACAATTTTGTATGCAAAGTTCCTAGGAGAGTGAAAAATGATTTAGACTTTTTTGCGGGTTTTGCATGTGTATATGGAGTTCTGAAACGTGGAGCTATTTATTTAGAGAATCTGTATGCCACCTCTCCAGAGACCTGACTGAAGCAAGCCCAACCCAAACAAACCATTAAAAACAAGCCTGGGCATAAAAATAGGATAACGTTAACAGTGAACAATCTACAAGAATCATAAAGTAGCTGTTTGACTGCAAGCTGACCGCAAAATGTCTAAAAACCCTCTCTGTTAAAAGCAGGGTAGACAAAAATCAATGATGTTTTAAAAATGGATTTTTAAAAAATATATAAATCAGATTTAGAGAAATAAAATACTTCTTGAGGAAAAATCTATTTAAAGATACGTTTCTGCTTAAGATACGTTACAGTCCAAAGATAAATCATCATGAAATAAGGATTAGCTTTTAATTATGTAGCATGAGGCTTTATATTCATGCAATGTTTAATTCTTTTGGTAAATGAATTCCATTATTCCATTCACTATGTCATGCTCTTCCAGAGGTTTCTGCAAAACTGTTTTTGGCCATTATTCTATGTAGAAGGTATTACTGAAGGTGCTTGGTTTTTCAGTTCTCAAAACTGAATTTGTGGCTACACATTTGTGGCTCTTCTGCACAGCAAAAATGTTATATAATAAACACACAGAGTTGAGAAAAAGACCCTAATCTCATTATTCCATTGCAAATCTACGTAGATGAAATCAATCCTTTACCTCTGAAGTACTAAGTTTCAAGTTCAATGAATAGAAGATTGTTTGGAGTAGCACAGAACTGCACAAGGAGCTAAGTGTGAGGAGGGAGGGGCAAGCAGTAAAAATGCAAGTGAAACCTTTAAGCAGAATACTCCACAAGTCTTGGGATCTTTGTGTGTATAGCCTGAGTTTTATCATATTATTCTCTCCCTGAAGGAGAAAATCTATAATGGCAGCAGGCTGTAAAAGACATTCAATTTGAGAATATTTTAATGACATTTTTCTACCTATGGGTATGGCAGGCATGCCTGCAAAATACAAACACTGCAAAAATAGAAATGCCAGGCCTGGTGGCCCAAAAGAAACTGTAGATAATTATCAAATTATTGTAAGGTGAACAGGCTACATATTTCTAATAGTATAACCAAATCAGTAATTTTTGATACAACTATAAAACTAATTTGACAAATCGTTATTCTAAAGATGAAATCTTTGTCTGACCAGCAAGAATGAGTCTTTATGTAGAAATCATGATTTAAATCTATATCCTGTCTCAACGAAAGATCTAATGATGTTTTGAATTCATCTGCTGCTACTTCCTGGACCATTACTTCCTTGTAGAATGCTCCTATTGGGTCCTAGTGCCTACTATCCCCCCCAGCCCAAAAACCAAGCCAGACTGGCTGGACAGCAGCAGCAAGTTGCTGCTCTCCCGCTGGGCCTGGCAACAGCCTCCCCATTTCTCCTCCCCCTGACCCAAACACCAAAGCGGGCCTGGCCCTCCCCCAACTCACTGCTCGCTCTGGGCCACCTGCCCCCTCACTTCCTGCCTTGCTCTGCCACCACCTTGCTCTCTCACCACCTCACTCTCTCACCTGCCACCTCATTCTTTTGCCACCTCGCTCTCTTGCCACTTCGCTCTCTGGTCTGCCACCTCACTCTTCTGCCTGCTGATGATCCTTTGGGCATATTTTTTATTGCAGAAGCACACACTTCTGCTGCACCTCTAACAACTGCACTTTTATCTTTCTGTGAGACAGAGTATAGTCTTACTGACTAGTAATTTAAATCGTGATTTAATTCATGGTTTAAATCGATTCGATTTAAATCAAATCCACCCTGGTTAAAAGCCTGGATGAAAAAGGTTTTTAGTTCGGCATCTAAAAGAAGGTAAGGTAGATGCCAGATGAGCTTCAAGGGGGCGGTCATTCCAAAGGCAATGAGCCACCACTGGAAAGCCCAATCTCTGGTCACAACCTGCCTCACATCTACAGGCAGGGGCACAGAGGGTAGGGCTTGAAAAGAGGACCATAACTGGTGGGATGGACAATGCAGGAGAAGATAGTTCTTCAAGCACAACATCCCCAAGCCATTCAACCCCTAAGGAAAAGAACCAACACTCTGAATTGTGCCCAGAAACACAAGACTGTTGTGTAATGACTCTTTTGGCAATCACCCACTTCTCAAGGAGTACTTCTACAAACTGTAACGTTCAAGCAGCACGCAGTCAGAAATCTCATGCAAAAAAAACAAGGCAAAGAAAGCAAAGAAAGCATACAATGAAAATTTCATTAACCTGATTTGTCAGAGATGTCGGCTGAGACTGGCGGGGTAGAGCAGCTCATATTACCCTTTGCGCTGTCCTTGGGAGCACCAGCTTTTGGTCTATTTTTCGTTGCCTCTAGTGCTTTGACCTTCTTGGCATGTTTACTTCCTTTGTAGTGGGCCTCGGCCTGGCTCTACAAAGGAGAACAAATCAGGCTTATACTTCATATCATGCAACGGATGATAATGTGGGGGGAGGGGGGGGAGGGAGAGAATAAAGTATGACTTTCAATAACAGGCACCCCATTCCACCGCTTGACCAGATTGTGTGCACTTCATTAACAAACTTGCTTTTATACGTTCCAGAGAAACATATTGGACTCATAATGCAGAACATATATTTTTGAGTCTCGAAGTAAGAGGCCCGGTCTAGCTAATCTTACTCGAAATTTAAGCTGTTGCACCAGGACAAGTATCCCAGATTTTGAATGTGTGCAGAGCAATTCTGCAAAGAGTTACTCTAGTAGACACCCTCGAGGAACTTGGTTCAAAGTGCTCTTTCCTATGCGGAATTAGGCTTATCAATGGTAATTTAACCCTGCATGTTAATAGCCCTTTTACTTTTCCTAAGCTTTATTGAGTGTCACTGGAAACATGCAGCAAAAATGCTCATATTACCAAATGTTGCGGTCTCTGCATTCCTGCCTGGTGCAGTAGGACTGCACAATTTGTGATGCACTAAAACCAAAGGCCCCTCGCCAGTTGTGTATTGAAGCCTGCTTAATCTCATCCCCCTACAACAGTGGTGGCAAACCTATGGCATGGGTGGCACTCAGAGCCCTCTCTGTGGGCACGCACAAACAGAGTCCCCCCCCCCACACACACACATATCTGGGCAGCTGGGCTCGATTATTAGCATTAAACCTAATTTTGGGGAAGCAGTGTAGGTAACCCTGTTAAGTGCTGTTAAACCCCACTGATTTTCATGTGAAGAACTAAAGCGAGATCATTTACCTGGGAGTAAGCTCGGTTGCTGGCAATGGGGCCTGCTTCTGAGTAAACCCTCCTAGGGTCGTGATTCACCCATTGGAAGAGTTGCACGGTTGCTTCAAAGCAAAGCCGCCAACTACCACCAAGCTTACTCCCGAGTAACGCACGCCTCGGAGCCAACCAGTTTTTCTAAACTAAAACCTCAGCATTCAGGTTCAATTGCCATGTTGGCACTTTGCAATAAGTAAATGGGTTTTGGGTTGCAATTTGGGCACTCGGTTTCGAAAAGGTTTGCCATCACTGCCCTACAATGCACACACAATGTCTTGGAAGTCCCAGATTAGAACAAAAATAGATTTCCTGAACTTCTGGTGGGATACCATTAGGCTTGCCAATGTCCAGGTGGTGCCTGGAGATCTCCTGCTATTACATGTCGTCTCTAGACCAGGGGTGGCCAACCTATGGTGCTCCAGAAGTTCATGGACTATAATTCCCATTAGCCCCTGCCAGCATGGCCAAATAATGGGAATTGCAGTCCATGAACACCTGGAGCACCATAGGTTGGCCACCCCTGGTCTAGACAACAGAGATCAATTCACCTGGAGAAAATGGCTGCTTTGGAAGGTGGACACTGTGACATGGGCCACCTGGCTCACTACCTGCGTTGTTTAATAAACCCTGCTCAAAGGAGAGCTATAATGCTCGCCAGGTTTAATGTTATGACCTCTGCCTTGTTACATGGTAGATTATACATTCAAGACAAGTCTAATAGATTGTGCCCGTGTAACGCTGGCTAAGTCGAATCTTTGGCCTACCAATTACGATACTGTCCCAGATTCAAGGAAATCAGATCCAAGTATGTGACTCTTATTCCCTTATTCTCAGCTGATCTCCCTGGTTTATTTAGATTACACTACTTGCTGGATAATCCAGATTCTTCCTTCTGTATGAGAGTGGAAGACTTACTCTAGGAAATAATCAAAAGCCAGCAACAGTTTTTTACTTCACATGTTATTATTTGTTCTCTGTATACATGTTTTTACCAGTTTTATCTTGTTGTGTTTATTTTATTGTTTACTATGCCAACAAAGGCTTGATTAAGATTATGACACTATGACATTATATACCGTTGAAGTTCCTTCACTCCCCTCCCCTCCCCCTCCCCAAACCCCATCCTTTTCAGACTCTACCTCCAACCCAGAAATGGCAACCCTAGACGCCATATATATCTGTTGGGCAGTATTCAATTAAGTTGGGTAGATGGGACAAAATATGTCTGTTAGCTTTGAAGTTTTGTAAATGAAGTGTTCTGTCAATCTTGGAGAACTTCCAAGCTTGCAGAAAATGGCCTAAATTGGGGGTACAACCCATTCCAAAAATTAGTCATGATTATACAAGTGAAGATGTCACAACGCCCCATTGTTCAAATGCATTTGGGGTTGCTGAAGCACCCCAAACTGGCAAGCAAAAATGCACAAACAGTGGTCATGAGGAGGTGTTAAAGAGGAAAACGGGACTCTGCTCCTGCCTGCTTCTCCCCGATGAGGCAAGCTGGGGTCGGGTATGAGAAATATGAGGATTCAATTAATTTAACACCTGTTTCCGGTGGTGGGATTCACATGATTTAACACCTGGTTGTTTACAAGCACCCTTTTAACAACCGGTGCTGCTGAAGTGGTGCGAACCTGCTGAAGTTGAAGCCAGCAGGCAGGGCAGAGACAGGGGCCCTTTCCCCACTTACCTTTGTGGGCCCTTTGCTGCGTGCTGCTCCCAGCGCGCGGCATCTCTGGTGCACGCCTGGGCGTCCCCACGACCCCGTGCTCTGCGCAGGGTCATCAAAAGGCCCTGTTTTGAGGAGCGCCAGGGATGCCGCGTGCTGAGGGGGCGCGAGAGCGGCAGCATCGGGGCGGCTGCGCTGTCGCCGCCACTGTAGTGGGGAGTGCAGGGGGACCCCGCGCTACTTGAGGAGAGTAGCACGGGGCTTAAGGTAAGTGGGGAAAGGGTCAGGGATGGAGCTGGGAGCCAGAGGTATTTGCAAGGAAGGGGAAAGCGGGATTTTCCTTTCCTTGCAAGCCCTCGTGGGTTTCCCCCTTATCTAATCTAAGGCCCCTTCCGCACATGCAGAATAATGTACTCTCAATCCACTTTCAATGCACTTTGCAGCTGGAGTTTACAGTGCGGAATAGCAAAATCCTCTTGCAAACAATTGTGAAAGTGGATTGAAAGTGCATTATTCTGCATGTGCGGAAGGGGCCTAAGGCAACACAGATCTATTACCTGCTGTTTGTCTTGTAGGGGAACACATATGGCTATTTTTAAAACTTTAAATATAATTCCAGGAGATCCAATCAGGGATCTGCTGCAGTCTCAAGTAGTCTGATATTCAGATATAACTGAAAGCTAGACTGCTCCTATCTAGCAGGGATGGTTCCTTTAAATGTTTTAAGGTATGCAGAAACTTGCTTCTCCAGTCTATGCCTGGATTTTGTGACACTGGGCCTTCCCCCATTTACCTTAATCCCCCCTATGCCGCACGCTGCTCTCAGCGCGCGGCATCCCTGGCACGCGCCCGGGCAGCCCCACGACCGTCATCACAAGGCACCATTTAAAAGAGTGCCAGGGATGCTGCGCGCTGAGGGGGCGCAACAGCGGCAGCGTCAGGGCGGCTGCGCTGTCGCCGCCCCTGTCGTGGGGAGTGCAGGGGGACCCCGCGCTACTTGAGGAGAGTAGTGTGGGGCTTAAGGTAAGTGGGGAAAGGCCCACTATTCTACTACCCTGTTTCCCTGAATATAAGACATCCCCAAAAAACAAGACATAGTAGAGGTTTTGCTGAAGTGCGAAATATAAGGCATCCCCCGAAAGTAAGACATAGCAAAGTTTTTGTTTGGAAGCATGCCCAATGAACAGAACACAGAAAAATAAGACATCCCCTGAAAATAAGACATAGCGCATCTTTGGAAGCAAAAATTAATATAAGACACTGTCTTATATTCGGGGAAACACGGTAACAACTGAACCTTATTTGGGTACAAGAGACTTTTGCCAGTGGAAACATGGACCACCAGGACAAGGTTCCTCGAAACTGTAGAAGGCTCTGCTGTTAAAGTATGAAACATAGACTATACCATTTTGCAACGGGTTGCGAGCGTGTGCTCGTGCCTTTATTGAAATATACATATTAATACCACGACTGTAGTTCACACAGGATCCCCTCAATGCCTAACAGGGGCGTACCTAGGCAGGCTGGCGCCCGGGGACAAAACCTGAGTTTGGCGCCCCACCCCCCGCCCGGCGTATGGGTGGCCACCCTCCCCCACTAAGACCAAACAATGATTTTTTTTTTTAGCTCACAAAACACCTCCGCCATCAAAACATGCATGGCTCTCTCCCCTGGCTCTTTTCCCTGTCTAACAACCCTATGAGGTAGGTTGTTAGCCAGAGAAACAACTCCAAGCCAGTGCAAGTGGGTATTAAGCATGTAAATCTCTCACAAAATCACCCCCAACAAAACATTTGCAAACAAATGTCAGCATCATCTCTCTGAAACACCTCCAGTGGAATCCACCCCCCAAACAGCATCACTTTCAATGGTGTTTTATTAGAAACTCGAATTCTTCTTTTAAATCCACCTTAAAGGGAGAATCTGGGGTCCCTAGTTCAACTCAAATGAAGTGATGCTGTTTCAAGGAATGAATCCCTGAAACAGCAGCATCACTTTTGAGGGTTGGAGATTCAGATGAAACAAATAGCGAATTAGGCTGGAATCTGGGCAGAATTAGGCACATTGAGGAAAAAATTATCCGATTATGTCCTGCCAAATATGAACAAATGAAGATACAAGGTATTTTGTGTTTTGGGGGGGTATTTTGGTGTTTTTTTTACCGGCCTGGGAGTGTGTTTTAAGCTAGCAGCACCATGATTTCAGGGCATCATCCAGAGACTGCCTGATGGGTACCACCAGTTTGGCGATGTTTGGTTCGAGGCAGCAAAGTTATGGATGCCCAAATGGAATACCCCATCCCTATTGTTTCAATAGAGACTAACCCACGAGATGGGGGCTACCCATTTGAGGGACCATAACTTTGGTCCCTGAACTATAACTTCCTGAAACTTGGATGGCCTCATAAGAATAGTTAAAGATGATACCCTGAAATTTTGGTGTCACTAGCTTTAAAGCCACGTCCACTTCCAGGCACCCCAAAATTTGCCGAAGATTAACTGGGTTTTACGGTGACTGCTCCATTGTAGCTAATGAGAATTTCTGAGGCAGGCTGTACATTTTGAAGATAGAGGAGCCAGACATTCAAAGGTGGCTCCAAAGTATGAGTAATAGCATGAAGCTTGGTGAGCTTTGCTTCTGGGTGGGGTTGAGAGAGGTTCTAGAGAACTCAGCCCTGAGCTTTTCATGTGCAGGAGGGAAACAAAATAACCCTTTTGGGGCCCTAAAACTGAACCCCCCCAGAGCAAGGCCTCCAAACCTGGATGCTGTGCAGGAGGCCTCCTGGGCCACCCTGAAGTCTGGTGCATATACTGTCTTCAAAATGGTAAGCCTGCCTACACCTCCAGAAATTCCCCATTGGCTACAATGGAGCAAAGAGTCACTGCAAAACAAAGAATCTTGGGCAGCTTTCTTGGGGTGCCTGGAAGGTGTATTTTTTTAAAGCTAGTGACACCAAATTTTCAGGGTATCATCTGTTAACTATTCTTATGATGCCACCAAGTTTAATTTGAGGTTATGTTCAGAGGGACCAAAGTTATGGTCCCTCAAATGGTGGCCCATACTCGGAGGTTAGCTCCCATTTGAAAACAATGGGGATGGGGCACCCCTTTGGGGGTCTATAACTTTGCTCCCCTAGACAAGCTATCCTGGGGTGGTGGTATCATCAGACAATCTCTGGATGGTGCACAAATTTTGTGCATAACACTATAAATGCGCCCCTACCAGTCCGGGCGTGAAAAACACTTTAGAAATTAAAAAAACGCACAAACGACCATGAGGCCCAGCCCCCCCCGTGACCAAATGGGGCGCCAGAGACAAGGGTACTACAATGCAGAGCAGGAGCATCACTGATGCCTAAACATGTTCACTGGGAATAAGTTCCGCGTATTCTGGCAGAACTTGCTCCCATCAAGCACACTGATAGCAAAGGGAACATGAGAAAGCATGCTTCTCACAAAGGACACCAAAAGATGACCCTTACCTCAGTGCCTCACATATAGAAATACAGTGCAAGAGATGGTTTTTGTACCATGCAGAGAACGCTGTTAAAAACCACAATGCTGCCATACTTTCTGGAACATTGCCTTTTGTACATTTGGGTTAAAAAGGGAAAGCAAGCCGTAGGAACGAAGCGCACAAACTTTTCTCAACGCCTCCGCCAAGTTCCAAACCCTCTGGGGGGTGTTGTTAAACCTTTGTTGCTATAGAAAGGGCAACTGTATTAGTCTCAATGAAACCAGGTGCTATTGAACCGTCACCTTGGGAGAGCATGTAATAACGAAACCTCATCAGTGGGATGAAAGCAAATGGTGAAAACAAATGACATGGAAAGGTGAAAAAAACACATATATCTGGTGTTAAGTAACTGTCTTCGTTATATATACTTTCACCACTGCAATCGCTGTGGGTAAAAAACAGCCAGCACTTAAACTAAGAAGTGTGTAATGAGAAATACAAACATTTCCAGAAGAGAACAGTCTGTATATCTATGTGTTTACTTATTCATTTGTTTTCAGAACTGTGCTAAAAGGCTGAAGTTTAAAGGTTAAATTGAGAGGAGGGGGGACACATCTCCAGAAATTCATCAACCCGTTGTTAAGATATTGATTACAGTATTTATTGCAAACATACTAACAATGGTTGATCTTTAAAACGTGTTTGCTATTACAATATTAATCACTTACCATAAATAATTAGGAAAATGCATTATATAACTAGTGGCCCGATCCTAAATGTGTTTACTTGGAAGTAAGTCCCACTGAGCTCAGCAGGATTTTCTTCCTAATAAGTAAACTTAGGAGAGTTCGGTTAATACGCTACTTGTACGTACAAAGTATTTAAAGGGACCGTGATCCATTTAAGGCAAAAACAATCCATTTCAAAACATTCACCTCGTGATTTCATTTTCCGGTTGCAAGCTATAAAAAGTCTAACGTTTGGGGGAAAAAAGTGTTCGGTGGAGGTTTTCTCTACCTTTTAAAAGAGGACTTTGATAAATTTATAATTTTTACAATATTTTTTTCTTATGGAAAAGGTTCAGGTTCAACAGTTTTCTGTATGGGTAGCAACATATTATTCTCTCTTGTGATCTCAGCAGCCTGGCTGCTTGCTTTGATTTTTTCTAATTGCCACAGAATAATAAGATGTGCTCTGTAAACACAGCGACTGTAAGGCTTGGTTCAAATACAGTGTGAAACCACGGCATAATTAAATTCTCCGCGGTTTGTGTGATCACCTGAACAAAGACCGTTCAGTGGAATGTTGATTCAGGGTCTGTCAAACCTGAATATGAAGCCAACGTTAAAAGCTGGTTGATTTTAATATGATTTAAGGATTCTTTGTCTGTATTTTGTTTGCTTCATGCTGGTTTCTGGAATGCTTCTATGCTGTTTTACACTACTTTCTTTGGAGATGTACTGTTGGATTAAGATGGCTTTACTGCAAGCTGGTCCTGACCTGGATAGCCCAGGCTAGAACAGGGGTCTGCAACCTGTGGTTCTTCAGATGTTCATGGACTACAATTCCCATCAGCCCCTACCAGCATGGCCAATTCCATGCTGGCAGGGGCTGACGGGAATTGTAGTCCATGAACACCTGGAGAGCCGCAGGTTGCAGACCCCTGGGATAGAACAATCTTATCAGATATTGGAAGCTAAGCAGGGTTGGCCCAAGGAGGAGGAAGAAGTAGAATTTGGATTTATACCCCGCTTTTCTCAACCATAAGGAATCTTAAAGAGGCTTACAACTTCTCCTCTTCATGAGGAAGGTGGCTGAGAGAGCTCTGAGAGAACTGTGACTCCAAGGTCACCTAGCAGGCTTCATGTGTAGGCGTGGAGAAGAAGAAGTTTGGATTTATATCCCATCTTTGGGCGTTTCCCCACTCACCCTGATCCCCCTTTTGCTGCACGCTGCTCTCAGCACGCGGCATCCCAGGTGCGCGCCTGGGCGTCCCCATGACCCCGCGCTCTGCGCGAGGTCAGCAAAAGGTGCCCTTTGCAAGAGCACCAGGGATGCTGAACGGAAGTGAGGCGCGACTGATGCTGGCAGCTGTCAGGGGCGGCCTTTGTGCTGTCGCCCAGCCCCCTCTCGTGCATTAGTGCCGGGGGACCCCACGCTACTCTCCTCAAGTAGTGCGGGGCTTAAGGTAAGTGGGGAAAGGCCCTTTGTCTCCTGTAAGGAGGCTCAAGGTGGCTTACAAGCTCCTTTCCTCTCCCCACAACAAATATCTTGTGAGGTAGGTGGGGCTGAGAGAGTCCCAAAGAACTGTGACTAGCCCAAGGTCACCCAGCAGGAATGCAGGAGTGCAGAAACACATCTGGTACACTAGATAAGCCTCTGCCACTCAAGTGGAAGAGTGGGGAATCAAACCTGGTCCTCCAGATTAGAATCCACCTGCTTCTAACCACTACACCACACTGGCTCTCCAGATTAGAGTCCACCACTCTTAACCAGTACACCATGCCGGCTCTAGTATTTTGAAGGGTGACTACCAAGGAATACCAGGGTCGTGATGCACAGACAGACAATGGCAAGCCACCTCTGAATGTCCCTTGTCCTGAAAACCCCACTAGGGCTTATCATAAGCCACCTGTGACTTGACGACACAAAAAATTGCAAACTAGGTTGAACTTTACTGGGATTTGGTTATTTTTAAAATGTAATTGCTTTATTTTGAGCTGTTTGCAGGTATGGCAAAGTGCAAATATTCTCAGTAAATAATACATGAATATTATGCACAGCTGATCTCAAATTCGGTTTCATGGAATGTTTTGTGACTTATTCCCTACTGCCTTCTTTCCTACAGGGACATCTTGTCAGAGTATCTGTTTGAAAGCAACTTCGTCCCCACATTTCCACTTGTGGTGAGCTGTTCTGTCTATTTTTTTGGTCTCTTTTCTCTTGATTCATTCGTTTTGATATCTGTGGGGAGAGAGTGAGGAATCATGTGGAAAGGAGACGTAGCCACCCCCTTTTTCCTTGGCTATTTTTCTTTTAATGTGTTCCATTTTTAATTATTGAATGTTTCAAAGAGCTTTACTGAGAACACGCAGTAACATAAGAGAAGCCCTGCTGGATCAGACGAATGGTCCACCTAGTCCCGTGGTGGCAAACCTTTGGCACTCCAGATGTTATGGACTACAATTCCCATCAGCCCCTGCCAGCATGGCCAATTGGCCATGCTGGCAGGGGCTGATGGGAATTGTAGTCCATAACATCTGGAGTGCCAAAGGTTCGCCACCACTGAGGTCCTAGTCCCACATCCTGTTTCACACAGCAGCCAACCAGCTCCCCTGGAGGGCCACCAAACAAGATGGCCACTGCTTTCCCCTGATGATTCTTCTCAGCACTGATATTCATAGGTTTGCAGTCTTTGTATATGGAGGCCCCCTTTAATCCCTGTGACTCCCTACATTGACCTCCAGAGATGGAAGAAGGCCTTGGGGGGAGGGGGGAACCATCAGAAATTCTCTGCACTTGGCTGTCTACACATTGTCATGGTTACGTGACAAGTTCAAAGCTTTCAAATGGATGGCTAATTGTCAAATAGACAGTGTCCCTTTAAATATTTAAACAGTAACTATGTTTATTGCATAGCTTGCACTGTTGAAAAGGCCCAAGCCAAAATAAAAACAAAAAGAAGTCATAGGAGCACCCAAGAGAAAGGCTTGCTCAGTGTGGACACCGTCCAAGAAGCCTTTCTACTGATATTTGCAAGGGGGAATATCTGCAATATCAGTCAAAAACCTACTATACTGTCTGTGATTCACTGCATTCATTCCTCATTTACTGTACATGAAACCTGTTGGAAACAAACAAGCCCAGACAGATTGAAAACTACTTAGCAAAATCATTCATATAACATATCAAAGCACTTCCATTCATTCACCGAAATGCTGATTATAACGTTCAGAACAATGGCTTTACAAGAAAGGAAGAACAGAAACAAAAGTCTCAAAACCTGAAAACTTTCAACTGCAAATTGTATTAACTCAGCACTGGTTGGTTTTTTTTATACAACAAAATGTTTTAAGTGTTTCGATAGACACATTCACACTGATTTGGTGTGTTCAGGGGGAACTGGTGTGTTCAGGGGGAAAGAAACTCAAACAGAGATATAGATTAGCTTTTACTGCAAAAATACGACGCATAAGTGATCGAACACCCTTTGTCACTCACGGTGGCTCCATTCCCTGATCCTACCCAGTATTCCATGGTGACCTAAACAACCGCAGGCTTGTCTGTTGCAGACTTTATACCAGATGGCGGCCCTTGAGGGAAACAGAACTAGGCAGAGATTTTGGTTGTACGCCCATATGGATCTCAGACATTAAACCACCCAGGCGGTGTTGGCTTTTGTGAACATCACGCTCCTGCTGTTCACTGTTTTCTAAGACCCCTGATACACAGGGGCTGAACAAATCTCAAATCTCCATTCTTTTTGATAGGTCTTTCAAAAGACTGGAACCATGAAAGACTTGATAATTTGGTGATGGGGTCGTCTTAATGTTTCATTATTTTTTTAAAAAAAATTAATTTGAACTCAGCACAACCAATGTGCAGGAGTAAGACCCGGGTGAATGTTAACACTGACAAATGTTCGGCATCAAGCGTTTCCTGACATTTCACGTGAATACAGAAGCCCTAGCTTAGGTGGAGTTCCATATGCAAACGGGAGCCTGGCTGGGATTGTAGCCCCCGTTCCGTCCACATAGCTACTTTCTGCATTTTTGGATGCCAGCATACAGCTATCTTGAGATTTTTCTCTACAACATTAATTTCAATGAGTTACTTCATTTAAGCTGGAAAGTCAAGGTAAAAGCAAATAATCCCTTTAAATGCTTTATAGGGGGGGGGGGGAAACCGCACAGGAGCAAACGTCTTTCCCTGAAGTTATTTCCTATTTACGAGTTTGAGCCAGGATTCTTTTTATGGAGCATAGGGAAACTACGAATCTTCTGAGAACCTTGGCCAAGAGTATGATTGTCAGATGCTTTTATTGGCTCGAGGCAGGTATGAGCCACTATTTGCTATCTAGAAGTTCTTCTAAAGTACAGATTTATTTCTCAACACTGGATTGTTTACAGACATAGAATTTAAAACTGATGTCTGAGAGGTTTTTTAAAAAATTAATCTGAATGGACAATATGTACTGAGCTGGGAACTTCGGTTATAGTTTTGTATTCTCGTATTTTGATTAAAAAAAAGAAGATATATATCTTTCACCTTATTGCCTGGTACCAACGGGGCTACCAGACTGAACACAGAGCATGAAACTATTCTGTATGGTGAAACAATGGTAAACTTTCATTTCACCCATGTATTATCCCATGTAGGTCAGAAATCAGAAATAGGTGTGAAGACTGCTTTACCATCACAGCAATCCTAATGGATATAATGGCAGTGGAATTGCAAGAAGAAGAAAAAAAGCCGGGGGGGGGGGGGATGCCATGAAAAAGACTTTGATCCACTCTTCTTTGTTTATTTCAGACCCCATTTCTGCATAGTTTTATTTAAATACATTTATAGTGTAAGAAACAGCAGTAGCTTGCTGAGTCTTCTTCTCGTGTTGTGGCCAAGTTTCCATAACCCCTGTTAAACCTTATGTCTGAACATTTACATTACAATTGCAGTGGATGATGCCAAACCATGGTTAGCATGACTTTCCTAATGGTTAAGACCATGGTTAAGCAAGTTTCCATGCCTGTCTGGTTACAAACTAGCAGATATCACTGATGTCTACCTTTGGGATGCTTGAAAATTTACTAATTGTCATCTGATCTGAACCTTGCCCTTTCATACATATCAGAAATGCTGGGAATCCAAACAAACTATTCCCAACATTTGGAAGAGGCAGACAGCCAGAGTGGTGTAGTGGTCAAGAGCAGGTGGATTCTAATCTGGAGAACCGGGTTTGATTCCCTACTTCTCCACCTGAGTGGCAGAAGCTTATCTGGTGAACCACATGTGTTTCCGCACTCCTACGGTCCAGCTGGGTGACCTTGGGCTAGTCACAGTTCTTCAGAACTCTCTCAGCCCCACCTACCTCACAAGGTGTCTGTTGTGGGGACGGGAAGGGAAAGGAGCTTGTAAACCACCTTGAGTCTCCTTACAGGAGAGAAAGGTGGGGTATAAATCCAAACTCTTTCTCTTCTTCTTCCCGAGTTTATTACAAATTTTCATATTCACAAGCTGATCCCCGGCATTCCAAAGTCAAATCAAAGCCAGACTAAGTTTATATCTTTACTGGCCTAAAATATACTAAAATAATTTAAGTAACTTGGACATGGATCTGTTTCAAACAAACATAAGTGGCTTATTTTCTTTTGTAGATATTTGAAATCAAATGTTACTTGACTGAAACAGCGGAGAAATTGTACTTAGTATTAGTCAAACTGGTCGGGGAATATGAAAGCTTAACCAGATAGCAGAAATTGAGTTTGATGAAGCTTATCTGGTGAACCACATGTGTTTCCGCACTCCTACGGTCCAGCTGGGTGACCTTGGGCTAGTCACAGTTCTTCAGAACTCTCTCAGCCCCACCTACCTCACAAGGTGTCTGTTGTGGGGACGGGAAGGGAAAGGAGCTTGTAAACCACCTTGAGTCTCCTTACAGGAGAGAAAAGTGGGGAATAAATCCAAAACTCTTATCTCTTCTTCTTCTAACTGGACAATTATTCTAACCCCTTATAATCTGGCTTCAGTTTCTCAGCCATCAGAAAGTGCTGGGGAACGGACAAGAATAACTCATCATCATTAATCTAGATTTTCCTGATTTACCTTTTTGTTTTCACCATTCGTATTTTCAGTCATTAGTTGTAGCTTCTCACTGGTTTTGGATAGATTTTCTGATTTGATATAATCACGGCTCCTAATTGCCTGAAAAATTCAATAACCCAGAGCTTGGAAGGTATGGGAACAGGCTGTTCTTGTATATACGGCCAGTCAGACAGGGCAAAGCTGGGGCAGAGGCGGTATGTATGATAGGTACGATAGATCAATTGTGCCAGCACAATCACAAACTTTGCAGGTAACATTGAATGTACACTGCCTGTATCTGTTAGAAGGCAGGCAGAGTGGCTGAGAGGCAGGGGGAATAGAAAAAATTCCACACTTTCTCCTCTAGCAATAGGCAGTCTATCTGCAGGCAGGGGAGGTGGGAGAGAGCCAGAGCCCTTCTGCACATGCAGAATAATGCACATTCAATCCACTTTCACAGTTGTTTGAAAATGGATTTTGCTATTCCGCACAATAAAATCCAGCTGCAAAGTGCATTGAAAATGGATTAAAAAGGCATTATTCTGCATGTGCAGAAGGGGCCCCAGTGTAGTATTGTGGTTAATAGTGATGAACTACAAGGTTTGATTTCCCTCTTCTTCACATGAATAGCAGACTCTAATCTGGTGAATCGGGGATTAGCAGACTCTAATCTGGTGAACTCCTCCACATGAAGCCTCCTGGGCGACCTTGGGCCAGTCACAGTTCTCTCAGAACTCTCTCAACCCCCCCCCCCACCTCTAAACGTGTTTGTTGTGGGGGGGGGGAGAGGGGAGATTATAAGTTGTGTTGAGATTCCTGAAAAGTAAAGAAAAGCACAATATAAAAACCAACCCTTGTTCTTATTATTAATATACTTTTATTTAATGAAGTATCTAAACCAGTTAGAACTAGGCTTTGTCCCCAACAGCAACCCTCTCCCTAAACCAAGGTGAGAGATTAGCTCCAAACACCTGGGTCAGCCACTATGTTGTAGCCCAGGGGTCCCCAAACTTTTAAAACAGGGGGCCAGTTCACTGTCCCTCAGACTGTTGGAGGGCCAGACTAAAAAAAACTATGAACAAATTCCTATGCACAAATGATTGTAAAATGTTTGATTTCACCTTTCAGCCTTTCTGTCATGGTCTATTTTTAGAACAGTGACCAAAGTATGTCAAGTACAGGGTGGGCTCCAAATATTGTTGGGGAGGCTGTGGAATACCTTCCCCTGTTTTTTTTTTTTAAAAAAAGCAGAACTTTCCCAATGAAGCATTCCATCTAACCCAGGATTAGGTATCTTCCTGGGTTCTTTTCTCCCTAGCAGCCAGCGAGCGATTCACCAGCCTGGCTGATGCCAATGGGAGTGATGCGGAACAGAAAGCCTGAGAGCAACATATGGAGTAGCCAAGAGGGAAGGGCGGAGCAGGCGTTGCCACGTGTAAGGTTTCCAACTCTGGGTCAGAAAATTCATGGAGATTTTGGAGTGCAATCTGAGAAAGGCAGGGTTTGGGGTGCGGAGCCCACCGTCCAAAGTAGTCATTTTCTCTAGGAATTGATCTCTGTCACCTGGAGGTCAGCTGTAATTCTGGGACATCTCCAGGCCTCCCCTAGAGGTTGGCTACTCTTACATAGAGGTAATATCCACAATTATGTCTCCTGCCTGTGATCAGCAATGTTTAGAAAGCAGCAACTCCAGTCACAGAAAAAGAGCAGACCTGTGGGCATTGCCTTTTTGCACAGGCTGGTTGGGGAGAAAGGAGCCCAGGAGCCCAAGGGAGCCGATCTGGCAGACCCCGAAGGCTGCGGGAATCTCCAGGGCTCTGTTTTCCCTCCAGCAGACCCAACAGTCAAAGCCACAGAGACCCGTTCGCCGCCTACCAGCCGTTCCCGCAGGGTGGAGGGTGGGGATCGCCCTGCTTGCTTTCCGCTGGCCTTGTTGGCAGGGGCACTGAGGAGAGGTGTGTGGCCCCATTCACAGGTTGTGGGGGGCCTGAAGGCAGACGAGCGACCGCAAGCACAACAACCCAGTGGGAAACCCTCCCATGCGAGCCCTGCAGAAGCAGATGGCGAGACCCTGCCAGTTCTCGGGAAGCGCCGCGGGGCTGGGGAATCCAGGTGGATTCAGTGCCCTGTTCGCTCAAGCAGTCATGGGTGACTGTGTGTTTTGGGGAGTGCGACATCTGTTGCCCCAGCCTTGAGATAGAAAGCTTGCCCCGACTGGGGCTCAACAGTCACCTGTCCTCTCAAAAGCACGTTTGTTCTCATTCCCCCACCCCGAGCCTCAGGGCCGTCCTGGGCATCCAGGGACAGGAAATCCACACCCGCTTTGCTTCCCTCCCCACCGACTGAAGAGGAGTCACCCTCTTCGCTCCCCCGATCCTTCGTGCTGGTGGTGGGGCGGGCGAGCCCCTTGCGCCAGAGGAGCCGATTCCTCCTCTCCCTCGAGCCCCCGCTGCACGTGAATGGAGCCATTGCCGCCATGCCTGGCGGGCCGGATAAATGCCTTCAGGGGGCCACATTTGGCCCCCGGGCCGTAGTTTGGGGACCCCTGTTGTAGCCCAACCCAGCTCACAAAATGGCGATAAATGAGAGGAGTGGGGGATCATGTGGATCAGACAGAGCTTCACTGAAGCAGGGCAGGGTAAACATCTAAATTATAGGTGTCAAACTCACAGCCCTCCAGATGTTATGGACTACAGTTCCCATCATCCCTGGGAACTGTAGTCCATAACATCTGGAGGGCCGCGAGTTTGACACCTATGATTTAAACAATAAACAAATGTGTATACTGCTCCCCTGAGTACCGAGGCACAAAAATAATTCTATGAAGTATAAAGCAGCGTGAGGAACACACAACTTATATTAACGTTTAATCATAAAATTCATGACTGAAAATTCGTGGGCTTAGAATACAAGGTGGGAAGTTAAATAAATACTTGTCAAATATCCTTAACTACCTGTGTTGTAGAAAAAGACAGCTCTTCTGAGTTGCTAAGACAGCTATGCTTATACAGGCTGTCAACCGAATCCAGTGGGAATTGCTTGTAAGAACTGTGGGAATGGGAAACATTCCGTTAAAAACAACAGCCAGAAAAATCTGGTTCCCATATGAGGTGCCAGCCCTGTTGCAAACAGGCTGGTTTCTTGCACTGTTTCTCCAAGATCTCTGACGCTGTGTTGTACAGGAAGGCATAGCAATGATAGTCTCGGAAACCAATGCTGGTAACATCCATGCTGAAATTCCAGATGGCTAGACTATGAAAGGGAAGCTGGGAGAGACCATAGAGAAGTGTTGCTCAAGAAAATGATAATGAAATGTTATCTGTTTTTGAAACAGGTAAACAATGATCAATGGATGTGGTTTAAACATCTGCATACAGCACTGGTCCCACCACAGAGGAAATTGCTTATGTTACCCAGGGTATTGACACGGTCCCTCAATATAGTGGGGAAAATGAGCTGTAGAGCAGACAGCTTATTAATGTCGCAAGAGGTTGGGTAAGGGAATCTTTAATACCAGTGTAGAATCTTTAATACCAGTGTAGATGAAGATCAGTGGCGTAGGAGGTTAAGAGCTCGTGTATCTAATCTGGAGGAACCGGGTTCGATTCCCAGCTCTGCCACCTGAGCTGAGGAGGCTTATCTGGGGAATTCAGATTAGCCTGTACACTCCCACACACGCCAGCTGAATGACCTTGGGTTAGTCACAGCTTCTTGGAGCTCTCTCAGCCCCACCTACCTCACAGGGTGTTTGTTGTGAGGGGGGAAGGGCAAGGAGATTGTAAGCCCCTTTGAGTCTCCTACAGGAGAGAAAGGGGGGATATAAATCCAAAACTCTTCTTCTTCTTCTTCTTCTCTAATCTGGAGTCTTCTTGGGGATGAAATGAGTATTCATTCGACAGGGCTACTGTATCATATTGAGAACGTCTACTTCCTTGGCTGTACTGCTAAAAATGTGCTAACATGACAAGCAGGTTGAAAGCATGAGAACCGGAAAACAATTCTTTTAGGCTGACCTAGCTATTGCCAGAGAATGGGCTCCCCATCTCTGAAATGCCAACATCACCCTTCCTAGGCTGGCAAGTAGGTAGGGGTACCTGAGAAGCACCTTTCCCACTATTCCAGTACTCCATAGCAACACTTAGGGCCGTGGTGGCGAACCAATGGCACTCCAGATGTTCATGGACTACAATTCCCATCAGCCCCTGCCAGCATGGCCAATTGGTTGATGGGAATTGTAGTCCATGAACATCTGGAGTGCCATAGGTTTGCCTCCACTGACTTAGGGTGTCCAAATTCCAAGGGAGGAGGCTCATTTTGTTTTGGAGAGAAAGAGCTGCCGCCTGCACTGTCAGACAAGGTAACACAAAGAGGCATTCCACACTACTAGATGGAGTACTCTACGCATTACTAGACAGGGCACTAATTCACGTCATGTGGCCACGGGTCTAACCCACGGCCTCCAGTACCATTTGGGAGGAAAATTCCACCAATTCAAAACTGCTGGATTGACCCTTGAAAAGGTGGTGGTGGGGACAAGATCATAGCTGGATTTTCCTTTGAAATGGCAGGTTTGAACCTGTGGCTGTCATAATGTGTTGTTCGGCTGTGAGAGAGTCCCTTCCATTTAGGACTTTACCATCTCCACTGGCTGCCCAGGGCATAGACAGAGTCGTAAAACAGAGGAAATTATTAGGGTGGGTGTTAACAAGGAAAGTAACTACACAATAGCTTATTCCACCCTTGATCTTTTCACGAGCCGCGGCTGTGGAGCTCAGCAGGTGATAAAAAAAAATAATGGGCAACATGTCAGGAGCTGTGGCAACAAACAGTAGCTCTGTCAGTGCTTTAAATTAAAAGACCAACCGTTTAAAATCACATTATAATGTGCTTTTAATCTGAAAACTGTAACATTCATTCTTTTTAAAAAATTAACTGATTGGGGTTTCTTAAATGTTGGGTTTTTGATGTTTGTATTTTACTACTTTGGAAGCCTTGAGTAGGCTCCCCAGGAGAGGCGGCATAAAAAAGTCCCTAAAGTAAATAAATAAACGAACCTTGAGCCATACTAGTCTGCAAACCAGAGGTGGGATCCAGCAGGTTCTCACAGATTCCCGAGAGTAGGTTACTAATTATTTGTGTGTCCTGAGAGGGGGTTACTAATTGGTGATTTTGCCACGTGATTTTTGCCTTAGTTACGCCCCTCCTCCGCTCCTCAGCAGTAGTGCGCAGAACTTGAAGCAGTCTAGCAGGAGGTGCACCGGCGTGCGTGGCAGCCTGCGCCTGCGTGCATTCATTTCCCGCCAAAGGACCAGCACAGCGGCTGCGTCCTTGCCACAGCCCCGCCCAGGAATGCCCTGCCCCTGGAATGCCCGGCCGTGCCCCCGTCGTGCTCCTCCCAGCCCCATTGGCGCTATGCCACTGTTTGAATCCCACCACCATGGGAACCTGTTACTAAAATTTTTGGATTCCACCACTGCTGCAAACCATTTGTCTAAAAACCCTCATTAAGAATCATTTGGGGGAGCTGCATTTGCCTTTTCCTGGTCAAAATTTAGAGCCAACCATCCTATTTATAGTCTTCCTCCAATGAAGAAGAAGAGTTGGATTTATATCCCCCCTTTCTCTCCTGTAAGGAGACTCAAATGGGCTGAAAAACTCCTTTCCCTTCCTCAGTCACAGCAAATACCCTGTGAGGTAGATGGGGCTGAGAGAGCTCCAAAGAACTGTGACTAGCCCAAGGTCACCCAGCTGACATGTCTTGGAGTGCACAAGCTATGCTAGTTCACCAGATAAGCCTCCACAGCTCAAGTGGCACAGGGGAGAATCAAACCCGGTTTCTCCACATTAGAGTGCACCCTCTCTTAACCACTACATCACGCTGGCTCACTTAAGTGCCATTTAAGTTAGAGAACACTCCTAAGACTTCAACTGAGGCTTCAAATTTGAGCCATAATGCAAAGTGGGGTACAAATATTTTAATAACCGAATAAGTTTTACTCAGTCAAGTGGTAGGACTAGAGCTACCAGGGGATGGGTGTGTGTGTTAACACTGGGTGCTTGCCTGGGGGGCACCCCCCCACACACACTTACCTTAGTGAAACAGCGCAGGCTGGAGAAGCGGCCTGCTCCCTTCAGGCTGAAAACGGCCTGGTGAGAACTACCCACTACTACTGGAGAAGCAGGAACTACCGGAGAAGTGACCTGTTCCCTTCAGACTGAAAACTGCCTGGTGGGAACTTGCAAGCCCCAAGGTCTCATGGGAAGTGTAGTTACCACCAGGCTGCTTCTCCAGCCTGCACTGTTTCACTAAGTTGGGGGGGGGGGGACCGGGCGCTGTGGAGGGGGCGGGGCAGAAAACACAATGCGCACCAGGCACAGTATGGGCCAGCTATGCCTCTGGGTAGGACTGGGGTAGGATCCATTTTATTATTTTCCACAAATACTTTCTTTCCTAAAGGCCACAAAAAATAGCACATGAAACACATTATCTTCTTGCTGCAACTAGTACAGAAGTAGTTGGGGAGAAAAGAGATGCTATGTATGAAGCCTAAGTGGGACTGTATTCCCACCCACTCAAAATGTGCAAACTTAACAATAATAAAAAATGTTCTGCGTGCAGAAGAAGGGACTTGCCTTCTTGAGCTGTGACTAGTCTGGTAATGAGATGCAAATTAGCCAATTCCCACCCACTGCTCTTCAAATACGTGCACTATCAAATATCTGCCCATTATCCCTTTGATTAATCTGCCCTTTTAACTCCACTGCAAAGTTGTGAGAGGAGAGGGAGGGGGAAGCAATGAAAGCATTATAGTGCAAGTAAAAACCCATCTTCTTTCGTATCTATAAATATTTTAGATTTGGTTCTTAATGAACGGTAGCTATTCCATTTGGAACATGGGATGTGGAAAAAAATGCCAACCTTCTCCAGTAGAAATCTTGGCCTGGAGACAGAACGTTACAAAACCCAGTAAGGGATTCATTTCTGTGAGGTCCAGTGAACTTGGATGACGGTGGAAACAGAAGGTGAAAACAGGTAACACGAGAAGACTGTTTAGCTACTAAAACTGAAGAGTTGGATATGGTAAATGCTGATCACCAACCAATAACCAGGAAACATTAAGGAGCAGTATTTGGACTTATCGGATTGGCATAGTGATTATGAGTGGTGGACTCTGATCTGGAGAACTGGGTTTAATTCCCCACTCTTCTACACGAGTGGTGGACTCTAAGGGCCTTTCCCCACTTACCTTAAGCCCCGCGCTACTCTCCTCAAGTAGCGCGGGGTCCCCCTGCACTCCCCACGACAGGGGCGGTGACAGCGCCTTGTAGCCTTGCGCTAGCGCTGCCATATCCCGCCCCCCCCTCAGCAGCGGCATCCCTGGCAAGCTGGAGAAAAGCAAGCGCCTTTGCACAATGACCCTCACTTGGAAGCGTGGTCGTGGGGGGCAGTTTTCAAAATTAGTTATTGCAAGGGATGCCGAGCGCTGAGAGCAGCATGTGGCATAGGGGGGATCCTTGTGAGTGGGGAAATGCCCTAAGTTGGCGAACCAGGTTTTGTTTCCCCACTCCTACACATGAAGCCTGCTAAGACCTCAGGCAGGTCCACAGCTCTCTCAGAACTCTCTCCGGCCCATCTGTTGCAGGGAGAAGAAGGGAAGGAGTTTGTAAGCCGCTTTAAGACTCCACAGGGCAGGCTATGGAGGGCTTTCAGGTGGCCAGAGATTTTCCAGACTTTGCTGCCTTCCCGTGCTGCCTGGAAACCCTACGGAGGTGGTGTGACAGTGCAGCAGAGGCGCCATCCTCAGCTGCTGGAGCCCTCTGGATTGGATTGTCAGACGATTTTCTAAGAGCCATTTATTTTGCCTCCCCTGGCAATGAGACATGTGCGCAACCACTACAGACTGGAAACCCCCATTAGGAAGACGCATAAGTGCGCCTTTTGCACACTATACAAAAGGAATGAAAGAACATCCTCAGTAGCGCAAACCTCTCCGAGGGATACACAAATAAGGTACATTCAGTTTTAAAGGAGTGATCAGACTGAGCCACTAAAAGGGAAAATGAAACAGTCTTGCCCTCTCTCTGTCTTCGTAAGCATTAGCATGCATTTATATCCTTAGGGGCAATGAAACGCATTACATTTCTCACAACCGACACAGTTGTGAGACGTAACTATCTGCTACATCATAATGGGGCATTTTGGTAACCTATTAACATTTCGTTTATGACGTCTTTAATCTGCACTAGGCTCAGAGATTTATCACTATGCTCAAAATACTCCTGGCACTAAATATGAAACCACAACAGTATACTGTTGTTGTTTTTTAAGTTACAAAGCTGCCTGAAGTGTTTTATGACTTGGATGCATGGGGGAGTTGCACTATAACAGCACATTTACAGAGCAATCCTAAACAGAGTTACACATTCCTAAGCCTGCTGATTTCACTGGACGTAGAGAAGGGTGTAAGTCTGCCTGGGACTGGCCTGTTGTGGATTCATAAGGATCACACATTACGAAAAGCTGTAGTGTTAAAAATCATTCCGCTACAGTTACCCATGAAGCTGCTAAAAAAAACTTGGACACTTACAGTCAGTTAAATACTCCTTACATTACAACCCAAAATGTACGAGGCTCAGGAATGGTCACAGGACAGGAACAGGATGTAATGAACCTGAGCAACGTTCCCTGTAAGCCAAGCGGCTGCACGGAAGAAGAAGAAGAAGAAGAAGAAGAAGAAGAAGAAGAAGAAGAAGAAGAAGAAGAAGAAGAAGAAGAAGAAGAAGAAGAAGAAGAAGAAGAAGAAGAAGAAGAAGAAGAAGAAGAAGAAGAAGAAGAGTTGGATTCATATCCCCTTTCTCTCCTGTAAGAGACTCAAAGGGGCTTACAATCTCCTTTCCCTCCCCCCCCAAACACCCTGTGAGGTGGGTGGGGCTGAGAGAGCTCCGAAGAACTGTGACTAGCCCAAGACCACCCAGCAGGAACGTGTTGGAGCGCACAAGCTAATCTGGATCACCAGATAAGCCTCCACAGCTCAAGTGGCAGAGCAGGGAATCAAACTGGGTTCTCCAGATTAAAGTGCATCTGCTCTTAACCACTACACCACGCTGGCTCGCATCATACTGGTGCTGTGCAGATTGGGCGGCCACCAGCAGGGGGAGCTCCCATGGGCAGCTTACTTTCACGCAGAGGTAGGGAGCTTCTGCATAGTTTCCTGCCGGGGTTAGAGGGACCGTTAATCCTGAGTCTTCTTGACATGACCAGGGGTGGGTAGAAATGAAAAACAGCACTGGAAAAGGGGCCAGCCATATCTTTACCCGGCTTGGCCAAACGACGCAATCCAACACTGTATACCATATCTGCAGCTTTACGGTTGGAGAATTGTCTCTTAATTTTACTGACCAGCTTAAAGCACCATTGGCTGGCTGAGTGCATCTTTGCCATTAATGGAATTGCTAGCTTATGGTTGGGGAGGTGAGCATGAAGTGAGGAATTTAACATTGCTGGGGGTGAGCATAGGGTAAATCTGGGCCGATGTGTACTGTGCAGGGCGGGGCAAAGACTGCTCACTGTCATGGCCAATCATGCCTGCCCCAGAGAGGGCAAGTATCGACATTCTCCTGTGGCTGGGGGTGTTTCAGGCAAGGGATCGTGTGTGTCCCCCCGCTCAGGACACCATTCCTCTGGGACCTTAAATGGTAGCCTTAAATGACCAATCCACCCTCAGACATGACAACTGATACTTCATACAGCCACAATCCATTCTGAGAGCAAGTAAAAGCTTGGAAGTCAACAAGATTTATTGGATACATGCAGTTCTTGGGTTTACTGTTTGTCAAACAAGAAGGAAGTCCATCTGCCAGCCCCCATGCTTTTCACCATGTCAATTCTGATAAATTTGCTACGAGGTGAAAGAGTGATTGTCCATAAGGGCATGAACATTATTCATGCCTTGCTCCTGTCTAATTGGCCCAGAGATCTGGTAGCATAGCTGCATGGTCTTGCAATCAAAGCAAGATTTGAGAGGTTTTTAAAAAGGCAAACCAATGGTTCTCTCTCTGTCTTTATGCTTTGAATTTGATGCTTGGGGCATACAACTATTCCATTCTATTGCGGGGGAAGAGCTAGGACTTAAATGGTGGAGCCTTCTTGGATTGAATGAAATGGACTGAGGAAAAAGAACTTCTCGGATAAATATGAAAGCCTTGAGTACTGAATTGGCTCCGGATTGAAATCCTCTGTACACATCTACTCCCTGTTCCACATGTTGGAATTTTCAGCCTTGTTTGCATGCAGCAGCAGCACAAGCAGCAGGGAATTCTGGGAAGCTGCATGAACATTCTAAAGGTGACAGTTAAAAAACAGTTGGTAGTTCTGTTGTTCCCTGCCTGAGAGAAAAGAGGTTTCTCTGTGTACTGCTAACCAATGCTATGTAAAATTACCTTTGACTAAAGATACTGTATAAGCTTACTATCACAACCAGAACTGTAACAAACAATGAGATATGAATGTAATGATATATATGTGATACTTTGTTGATATGAACATACTGTTTATTTTTCTCTTTCAGTGAAAGTTCTCCTTATGTTTATGAACTTCTGAGGTAAAACCTCAGAAGATAACTATTCCTATTGAATGTGCCACACAATCCACATTTCTGCTCGTTACACTGCTTGACAGGATTATATATTGTGAATATACCTGTTGCCCTTCACCACACTCAGCTGTGCTGTATGCTACTGGTAAGGATATGTTGAATTTATATGAGAAACTGAGGCAACTACAGACGCCGGGCAGCCCAATCTGGAGAAGAGGTGGACTCACCACAGAAGTCAGTGCAGCCCTGTGCCAACATGGGTGCCCATCCTGGTGGTGCAAAGGGGAAATACACCAGCGGAGGAAGCAGATACACGGGCAGGTACCATGTGGTTCTGCAGTGCCTGACCCTGGTAGCAGCTGCTATTTTCCAGTCCCGCCATGTAGAAAGATGCCCCATTGTGGCTAGGAGCATTCCAGGACATGGAGCCATCCTTTTGGGATGGCACATTCACAAAAGAACATTGTGCTGGGTAAAAACACCAGTATTCGGGTCCTGCTCTTGTGATGCTTATTGGATTAGGCTAATGCATATGCCCCTTGACAGAATAGAGGCTTCATAAATGTTAATCGTTTACCTGTTCTGGAAGTATCCAGAAGCGAAAGCCCAATTTCTGACATCTGCTTCCTACATAGGTGATGAACAGCATACTCCTCAACAGATTCCAAGCCCTTTTAAGATTCAGACCCTTTAATTAGTTTAGAAGGGTGTAACTCTGTTTTAAGATTAAACTGTGAGACTATCAACGCCCTTGATTCGACACAACGCTTGAGTTTCTGTGTCAGTCAGTTTCTCAGCAGCTGTGTTACACTGAACCCATAAGCAGCTTTTAAATTTGCGGGGTGCGGGGAGATTTTCAAAGCAGTTTGCTGAAACAGAATCTAACAGAAGTTCCACAGTACTGGTGAAGAGGATGGTGTTTTCCAAGGTCACAGCAATTACATGGCAAATGTTTGCATTTCAATGGGATTTGAATATATGAATCCTTTGGTATCTAGCAATGCCTATAACCCTTTTCCACCAAAAGATCCAAGCTCAACTGTAAATTAACCTGCCAGAACTTCCTGGACCTTCTTTGTGGTGGAAGGCTCCACGATTGTCTTAGCATCTACCTTGTTCTGGTCCAATCCCCCTGTCTCCCGCTTTTCGAATGTTTATGACCATTAAAGAATTGTTTTTAAGAGCAGCCTTTCTCAAAACCATCATTTTATGTATTATTGAACATGATGCTTTGATAAGAGAGCATTTACAGTGCCTTGAACGACTGTCAGTGAAACCTGTCTTGTCCTATAGTAGCACCTGCCATTTTCTGCCACGTTCAATAGGCTCCAGTAGGCTATTTTGAGAATGTTCCCAGGAGTTTCCTCTGCTTGCAGTAGCTCCAGTGGCCATTTCAATGTAAGAAATAGAAGAATAAAGTTTGTTTTTCCTGGTGATCCCGTGAATGTTTATTTTTTCCTCCTTTTTTGTTTTAAATGAGAAATCTTTGTAGCTACGACAACACCATCGAAGAATCACAACCTTCCCAAGGGCGTCTCAATGGGAGGTAGACCAGCCCTCTGAGTGGCTGCGATTCTTAGATGGTGTATTTAAAGCTACAAAGATTTCTCATTTTTTAACCCCCCCCCCCCCCCAATGAAACATGTACGGGATGACCAGGAAAAAAAGAACTTTATTCTTCTACTTTTTATGTTGAAATGGCCACTGGATCTGCTGCAAGCAGAGGAAACTCCTGGGAATATTCTCAAAATGGCCGAGGCAGCACAGAATCTACTGAACCTGACAGAAAATGGTGGGTGCAACTATAGAACAAGGCAAGTTTTAATGACAGTCATTTGAGGCACTGTAAATTCTCTTATCAAAGTACCAAGTTTTAACAGCATACAGAATGATGGTTTTGGTGAAGACTGTGCTTAAAAACGATTCTTTACTGATGATAGACATTGGGTACTATTTTCCACAAAGACTCTGCTTTCACTCCTGCTGCACCACCGAGTGACCACACTTAGATCTTTTTGTGACAAAATGCATAAACACAGTCAAGCTTTCCCCTCTTTTTCAGAACAATGCGTGCACCACAAACCGCCTTTGAAACATGGAGCAGGTTCACGAACAAAGAAATAGGCTTTATGTTCAAGAACCAGGAGATTCAAAATCAGAGTGTTTCAGAGCTAACAATGACCAACATTATCTGACAACAGAGAAAAATAAAGCCTCTCATTTTTTTTTATGCAGATGATGTGTCTAGGGAACTTTTCATCAGTTATGTTCTCTTGAGCTTTGGCCCAATTAGCACTCAAGAGGCGAGAGGTAGGGTGAAATAAAAGGAATGGTTTATTGTTGCTGCAGCACCAATTTCTATTAAAGGCAGAAGCCCAGGATACCATGGTTTCCAGATTTTATGCAGTTTACAGAGTCATAAAGTCAGCATCATCACAGCATCATCGGTGAGGTCAAATACACCCTCCTCTTTACATCCTCTAAAATCCCTTCTGCACATGCAGGATAATGCACTTTCAACCCACTTTCAATGCACTTTGAAGCTGGATTTTGCTGTGCGGAATAGCAAAATCCACTTTCAAACAATTGTGAAAGTGGATTGAATTATTCTGCATGTGCAGAAGGGGCCTAAGTTACTCAGGAGGGCTTGAGTGTGAATTCTAACCCCCATGTTTCCTGACATCTCTAACATAACAGTTTTGTTATGTTAACCACACATTTTCTTTGAAAACATCTTTACAACAGGGCCCAATGAGCCATTAGCTCTGGTGAAAACCAGAACATCTATTTGACAAGGGAATAACTTTTAAACCTTGACATTATTGTTTAAGGCTAATTCTTTCACCCATAAGCATTTCAGCCAAAAGAAAAATAGAATGTTTTACACTTCACATGCAAAGCGGAATACAAAGGATGTTTACAGGAGAAGGAGCTATTGTTTATTATGAAAAAAACTGAAATCCACATTCTGGAAAGAATAAAACAGTGTATTTGTAATTGTCATTTTCTTTCCTCAAAGGTGACACCACACAGATACAACACTTTCTCTTCTAAATTATTAGTTTATTTAAATTGACACAACATATGGTATCAGTGAAAAGGACACATAAAGACAGAAGAAACAGTCATGTCAACAATTTAATAAGTAAATATTACATGGGCTCTGTTTGCAACCAGAAACTTTTGTTAAAAGCTTTGTTAAATATTCCCCATTGAAGCAAACTTTCAAGCACATCAAACCCCTCAAGCCTGTAATCATGTAATATTTCTGTCATGTTGGAGCTGAAAATGTTCATCATTTTGTCAGCCTCGTCTGCAACGCAGAGAATTACCTTCTAAGGCTCCCTGAGATTTATGCTTTTAATTACCCTCCTATCTGCTTCAATACCCTTGGAACTTAAAGAATCAATATAAGTAGTCTTATTTAGAATGAAAATGTTTGGCAATATCCAGCTACACTGTTGGTGGATTTCCACTTCATGACATCAATTCATATATATCAGAGGCATAGCTGGGCCAAACAGCGCTCGGGGCGGACTCTGCGTTTTCCGCCCCCCCCCCCCCCCATGGGCCACCCCCGCTCCCCTCAGCTTAGTTCTTAGTTTCAGGCTGAAAAGAGGCTTGTTCAGTTCAGGCTGAAAAAAGCCCAGGTGGGAACTACACTACCCAGGAGCCCTTGGGGTTCGCAAGGTCTCCTGGGTAGTGCAATTCCCACAAAGGCCCATTTCAGCCTGAATGGAACAGGCCACTTTTCAGCCTGAAACTAAACCTGAAACTGAAAACTAAGGTAAGTGGGGGAGGGCATGAGGGTTGGGGGAAGGGGGAGGGGTTGGAGCGATTTTCTGCCCCCACAGGCATGCGCCCTGTGCGAGGCGCACCCCTATCCCCTTGTAGCTTTGCCTATGATATACATACATGCACACACACATGCATACTTATATACATAGATATAGATATACAGATGTATGTATGTATATATGACACATGTCAGCTACCATGCTGATAGTTTTCAGAATAATGCTGGCTAAAATTATATATATATATATTAAATAATAAACGGTCATTTTAGAAATCTGAATGGTTAATGGTTGTCAAAAATCCCCACTGAGGTTTTATTTAACTTTTTTTATTGCATATTTGCATTTCAAAAAATCAGATCACTGTCATCCTAACTTTTTAATTATTTTGCCACCATGGGGTAGTTGTAGCATGGTCCCAACAGTGTGTCCTCAAGCTTTATACAGCTTCGTTTGGGAAAAAAAAAAGTTTACTTAACTCTGAGCAGCCTTTGTAAGATTTGATCTCTCTCACTTAATTCCAAAATAGTATCATCTGATTGTTACCACGCTAATTTGGTACTCATAGCATTTTTTCCAAGATTACAGTGAAGATATAAATTGATACTTGTAACAAAATAATATAAATTCATGTAATCCTGGAATATGGGTCTGTGGGCAAAATGAAAACATGGTTTTTGACAATCATCAAGTCGTAACCAAGGCCCCTTCCGCACATGCAGAACAATGCACTTTCAATCCACTTTCAATGCAGAATAGCAAAATCCACTTTCAAACACTTGTGAAAGTATATTGGAGGTACATTATTCTGCACGTGCGGAAGGGGCCCAACTTACAGTGATCCCGCAAGATCTGCAAGAGTCACTGAGAGGCCAGTTTGCCTATCTCTGTGAAGCAACCGTGGGACTTCTTTGGTGGCCTCCCATCCAAATACTAACCTGGACCAATTTTGCTTAGCTTCGGAGGTCTGATGAGATCAGACCAGTGGTGGGATTCAAATAATTTAACAACCAATTCCGGTGGTGGGATTCAAATAATTTAACAACTGGTTGTTTACAAGCACCATTTTAACAACTGGTTCTGCTGAAGTGGTGTGAACCTGCTGAATCCCACCACTGGATAAGACCAGCCCAGAGTGTCCAAGAAAGAGCATAAACATGAACTACTGAGTACTGAGTAGTCACAGCTTCTCAGAGCTCTCTCAGCCCCACCTACCTCGCAGGGGGTTTGTTGTGAGGGGAGAAGGGCAAGGAGATTGTAAGCCCCTTTGAGTCTCCTGCAGGAGAGAAAGGGAGGGTATAAATTCAAAACTCTTCTTCTTCTTCACATATGATCCTAGGGATAGTGCTTATATGAACTGGTTCTGTCCACCCCTAAGCAGGGCAGGCCTTGGCAGAGTAACTTTGTTGAGGACTATTGTGCTGTTAATCATAATGGCTTGAAAGATATGTTCCAAAATATAGAAGCATATGGAAAACAGGGAGGCTACCCATTACTTTCTTTTAAAAGTGCAGATGGCTGGATAAGTTAAGAATGATTTCTCTATGAATATATTTGCTGGGTTGGAGCTGAGGGAAGGGACCTTGAGGGGGGGTAGGGGACAGTTCAGCAGTCAGCCTGATTGATTAGTCTGTGAAAGTTGCGACACTTAAATTTGACCAGACATAGCCTTTACTGAAGCAGCTCATTTTGAAGCTCCTTTCCGGTAGATGACAATTTTGTGCTGCAGGTACTCCCCCTATTAGCTCCCTTAGGAGCAGCAGTGGCGTAGGAGGTTAAGAGCTCATGTATCTAATCTGGAGGAACCGGGTTTGATTCCCCGCTCTGCCGCCTGAGCTGTGGAGGCTTATCTGGGGAATTCAAATTAGCCTGTACACTCCCTCACACGCCAGCTGGGTGACCTTGGGCTAGTCACAGCTTCTCGGAGCTCTCTCAATCCCACCTACCTCACAGGGTGTTTGTTGTGAGGGGGGGAGGGCAAAGAGATTGTCAGCCCCTTTGAGTCTCCTGCAGGAGAGAAAGGGGGGATATAAATCCAAACTACTACTCCTCTTCTTCTCTTCTCCTTCTCCTCCTCCTCCTTCTTCTTCCTCCTCCTCCTCCTCCTCTTCTTCTTCTTATGGATGGAGCCAGCCAGTTCCAGATAGGTCCCCCTTGCTGGATTTGCCACCAGAAGTGTGAGAACAATTCTGTTTCCTGGACCAGTGTTCAACACGGGCCTGCTGTCTGTAATAATCTCCGATCTGTAAGGATGTCTACCTGGCGACCAGTGTTTTCAATGACAACACCAGCAATCACTAGTTTGATAGGAGACTGTGTAAAAACCCTCTTGCACAGCAACAGCAGGATATGTGGACTGGGTTAAGTTACATTTTCAGACAGTTGACATCATACGGCAGTTTCAGAGATGCTCTGTCTAAAAGAGAACAGCTGCTATAGGGGATAGATGTCACATGGCAGATGGCTGAGAAACTGTACACTCTTGAAATTGAGCTATTTGGGATTCTCCTCTTCTCCCCTATTACTGTTTGACCGGCTCTGTTTGCTCACAAAAAAAAATAAGAAGACAATCTGGTTTGTTGGTTTAGGAGAACTCTATAGAATTAGCCCACGCACACACCATTTTTTTAAAATAATTTAATAACTATGCAGTTAAGACTCAAAAGTGACTTGGTTGGTATCAAAAGGAATTTTTGTTCCATTAAATAGCTTAAAGAACAGCAAAAGGGCATCCTTTATGGCCTCCCACCTCAGCAGGTGAGGACCAAAACCGGCTTTGTCACTACCACCTATTTGCATGAGCTCCTGCAAATCAACGTCTATTCTGTTGTAACATCAAGGAATATTCACAAACATTCAGAACTACTAAATTGGAAAGGAGTCAGCAAAGACATGGTGAAAAATCTGACAGCATTTATGAAGAACCAAAAACATTATCTTGGTTTATTTATTTATTTATCATATTATTATCCCGCTCCTTCCCAGGGGGTTAGAGCGCTGGACGACAACTAGGGAGACCAAAGTTCAAAATCCTGCTGGCCATTAAACTTATTGGAGGATATTGGGCCAGTCATTCTCTCTCCCTCATAAATTAATTGTCAGGGAAAAATATGTGTGCAGGAAGATCCCTGTATGCTGCCCCGAGCTCTCTGGAAGAACAGCAGAATAAAAGTGTAATAACAGTAATGTAGTAAAAAAGAGGAAAGGGAAGGAGGAGCCAAAGGGGAATGTAGGATATGGAGTATAGGGAAATAAAAGCCGGAGTGATTACATCAGGTTTAACACCCAGCAACAGGATGGCTAGCACCGTCGATTTTTAAAATACAGCGTTTCCCAAATGGTGGGCTATGACCTGACCTGGTCACAAAAGCTGGGTCACCTAATGTCACGAAAGCTGGATCACGAAAGCGGGGTCATCTAATGACCGGGGCTGGGACCAACCACGCCACCTCTGTCCTTGCTTGGAGGGCACCACCCACCTGGAGTTGGACCAACCAGGACAATTCAACAGCTTCGGGGCTTTTCCTTGGCCAGCCAACCACCCAGAAAGGGACCGACGACGGAGCCGCAGTTCGAGGCAGATGCTGGTGCTGCAAGGGAGGGGGGGAGGCAGCACCCTGGGGAGCCTGCCTGACACCGCCATGTACAGATGAGTCCCAGCACGGGGCTGGGCTTACCCCTGCCAAGCCAGCACAGGCAGATACATGGTGGGGTGACATTCCAATTTGTTTTATTTTACAAATAAGTAGGCCATACAATATTTAGTGGGTCACAGAGGAAAGGTATTAAAATAACCGGGCCATGGGGAAAAAAGTTTGGGAAACACCGTTTTAATAGAAATGTTCCTGTGCCTTTGACAGTAATGCTGAACCGAAACAGAAACTCATTCCAGAAACTTTTCATTGCCCACAAAAGCATGAATATTTTTTCATGCAGGAATAGATTTCATCCAATGAGCCCTCCTCCCCCTGTGCTGCATGAAGTGGTTGAGATTACGATGCCACAGTGAGAACTAGGCCATATTTTGCTGCACCATTTATGGGTGTCTCCATGTTTTCAGATGACCTCGCCCAACATGCAGGCTCTCTTCAGAGGATGGGTCTACAGCAGAGGTCCACAACGTTGCACACACCAACACCTTTCCTGGACCCCACCAATGGTTTTTAATAAGTGGGCAGGCCAGGTAGGGGTTCTTCTCATCAAGGCTTCTGATTGGCTGTGCAGATTTTCTAAAAATGTTGGTTTGCCAGCAGCTACCACCATAGCACAAGGCTCTTTTCTGTGTGATTGAAGACTAAGGTGCATAAGCCATTGTATGGCTGACTCTACCTACCATGGCTGCCATTTTATGACTATGCCCACAACAGTGTATCAGATTTCCAAAGGTGCCTGCAGGGTCAAAAGGCTGGGGATCCCTGTTCTACACCTTTAATCCAGTAAACCATTTAGACTTTACCAGAGGGCCTCTATGTCAAAAAAATCACTGATGTAGCTCTCACCACAAGAAGCCTCATTTAGATGAGAAATAATATTTGAAAACAGATGGATAACATATTGTGATATTGTAGACTTCTCACAAGGGAAATGTAAAATGAAACAAAGAGAAGGATTAGTGGCAGAAGGGAATACCTGTCATTCGTTCTTCTATGCACAATTATTAGAAAGATTTAAATCAGATAAAAGATCTTACAGTCTGATTTTTCGAAGTCTGCATTTGAGGTAGAATTGTGTATGAATAATGACCATGTTAGAGCTGAGCTGAGAAGTTTAATATCTCACAGTGCTGCTTGGCCTTGCACAATTTTGTTAAAACTCAGCCAAACTGGGTTAGATCTAGATCCCCTCTTACTAACTGATGAGTCATATATATTTCATGTTATTAAACAGAGGCTCTTGGATCATGAATGCCATAAACTTTTCCCCACACGGCCATATTTATGCTTATCTGCTAAGCTAGATCTGTAAGCTACAAAATCGGTTTGGGATGCCGGCCCATTGCTTTTACGATCTTGAAATCCCCCTTCAACAAAGGGCCTTCATGTTGGCCTGACTGAACACATTTCCCTCAAGTGTGTCGTTGGAGAGACATCATCGAGTTCCTTTTCAGGAGAGGCTCTGCCCTTGTGGACTGAGTTTGCCTGATTCAGTTCATCATATACCTTTAGACTTTCCCATCCACAAGGGTCCCTGCAGTGAATTTCTTTCCACCTTCAGTTTAAGGGAACTGTAAACAAGAAGTCTATGATTCAGTGCTTATTGATGATCATGTCCATGAAACCCCCGTAGTGGTGGCAAAATTATCGGCAAATGGTCCATAAAGCTAAGTCTTTTTAGCATATTGTCTGTTATTTAATTTTGTTTAATATCACAGCTGCCAGTTCTTTAGCTGGTTGTTGGTCTTTCATTACAACTCGAGCCTCACCCAGAAGCATAGGACCTTGTAATATATCAGTATAGTATTTGTGCAGATCCCACAAGGGCTGGCTTCTGAATCTGACAGATGCTGATTTTGTCGATTTGAAGATGTTTCAAGTGCCACCCTAGTGTTTTTGGAATGGCGTCCAAGGTGCCGATTATCACTGGGATGACCTCAGCTGTTTTGTGCCATGGGCCCTTTCCGCATGGGCCAAAAACGATGGCCTGGGGGCGGTAAAAACGCCGCCCCCAGGCCGCCGTTCGCACAGGCGGTGCTGCTGCAACGCAGCAGCGCCGACCTGACTGCGCTTCCCCCCCCCCAGGGCGGCGTCAGGCCACCCTAAACAACAACCCTTTAAAGGGGTGTTGTTGGGGGAAAGCGTCTTCCTGGCCCGTCCCACTCACCTTGTCCCCGTCGTCGCCTGCTGGCCGTCGAAGCCCCGCCCACGCTGTCCTCCGACCCCTGGAGGTCGAAGGGCAGCGTGGGCGGGGCTTCTACGGCCAGCAGGCGACGACGGGCTTCGCCTCCACGCCGGCGGAATTCTTGCCAGCGTGGAGGCGACAGGGAGGCCGTGCAGAAACAGCCCTGGTCACCTAATCTTGATTTTTAAATCATGGTATTTAGTGACCTTCTCATGTTCTTTTTCAACAACCCTGCTGTCATCAGTACCACTATGTCAACAATAGTCACTTTCTTTTCCTCAAACACTGTGATGTTCAGTGTATTATGTGCCAACACTTCGTCCGCTTGGATTTGAATGTCGCACAAGATCTTGACCTCCTCATTTTCTGTCACTTTTTCTGGACAATGTTCCCACCAGTTTTTAGCTGTCCTAATGTAATTCTTGCATAAATTCCAGTGGATCATTTTGGACACAGAGTTGTGCCGCTGTTTGTCGCCCGAGGGCGGGACCACCCTTGGTGGGAACCGTTTGACCCAATAATCACACACTACACTCCTGGCTGGGTAAATATTTTGGTCATAGCCAACCATTTATTATGCAATCAGAAGCATGAGGCACAGCATGGGATTTTGATCTGATCCGGAACTTTGTCGCGGAGCTCCAGCGGGCGGGCGGCCTCTTATTGGAGCTTCATCCTGCTGTGATGCTCAGCTGGACAATGGGCCTCTTGCTGTAGCATTCCTTACAAACTGGGGGGAGGTCCCTAGTTCCCCTCCCCTGGCCCTTTCAGATCAATTCCTTTGCACCAAACTGCCGAATGGCTATGACAACGAAGCATGCATTAACACGTCACCAAAGCTCCAAGGGGAGAGGTGGGCGGGTAAGTCGCTGGCCAGCCGAACACATGGCCGGCACAAAGGCCGGTCCAGCCTTTTCTAAGCTCTGGCCGGCCCCTTTCAGATGATGTCGCTGGGTAAGCCGTGTGACGCCTGCCTGCCCTTCAAGGGCATGGCTAGCAGATCCCTTCTACTCTTACGAGGGCTGAAGCCGGGGACTCCTTCCTGCCCATCCCGGGAAGCAACTGCGGCCGTGCTGATTCCTGGCTGCTCTTTGTACTCAGTCTGGATGATCTTTTTGCAGCAGCTGAGTGCATGATCTACAGTTTCATTGGCTTCCTTGCACAGTCTGCGCTTTGCATCATCTGAGGATTTTTCAGTTCTGGCCTTAATCATATTTGTCCTAATGGTCTGCTCTTGAGCGGCTAAAATCAGGGATTCAGTTTCCTTTTTCAGACTTCCAGTTGTTAACTACAGCCAGGTCTTTTCATTGTCCTGTTGTCCTTGATCTTCTCTAGAAATTGTCGGTGCAATGCTTTGTTGTGCCAGCTTTCACTCCTCGTTTTAATCACACTTTTTCTGTACTCCTGTTTGGTTCTCTGGGCTTTCAGTAAATGCCTGCTAGGCACTTCAATCAATGCCTGTTCTTGACTTTCATTCACATAATCAGCCAGTGCATGTTTCTCCTCCTCCACTATTTGCTTTACTTGCAGTAACCCTCTGCCACCAGATTTCTGGAGCAGGTATAGTCTATCGGTATCACTGTGTGGGTGTAATGCGTAGTGCATTGTCATAAGCTTCCAAGTATACTACTACTACTACTACTACTACTACTACTACTACTACTACTACTACTACTACTACTACTACTACTACTACTACTACTATATTGTTCATTATTTTATTTCTATTTCTTTCCATATTTTATTAAGAATGCCATGTTCATGTTTTAACATGTTTTAACTTCTTGTTGATATGCCAATAAAGGTTGTTCTTGACGACCATACTATTGTCAAAAATTTATAAGCGTTTGCTGAGATTTGAAACAAAAGAAGGATGACTGAAAGACTGTATGACAAAACGGATGATTAATTTTGGGTATAATACACAAATGAAACAATGGAAGATTATGTGGTTAAAGGCTCTTAAATTTACATCAAGTTTCAGTCTTGAAAAGAATTTTTATAGAATGATGTATTAATGGTATTTGTTGCAGGAGAAATTGGCAAAGATGTATAAAAACATTTCAAATGTCTGTTGGAACTGTGAACATTATGAATGCTCTTTCTATTACTTATGGTGGACTTGTAGTGACGCCAAATTTTTTTGGATACAAATGCATTTTTAACAATTTAGAAAAACTTAAAGACTAATATACAAATTAAACCAGAAGCGTTTCTTTTGCATTTTAGAGACACTGTTTGGGGAAAAAATGGAACCATGTTTTTAGATATGACCTTGGCAGAAAGATTACTATATACATAAAAATGGAAATATTTTATGTAGATAGAAAGCATCACTGCTAATGTTGCTAATGTTTAAATACTAATAAACTTCAAAGATCCCCAAATGCAGGACTCTCTTTTGTATATAATAGGTAGCACAAACACACAAAAAATCCTGAAAATTACTACAAATCAAAGATGCTGTGCATGCATTCTCCCCAGTGTTGTGGTGCTTAGTTAAATGTCAGATTCCATTTTCTGATTTGTAACAGTTGAAAGGAATGGACAGGAAAGCAGCACCGTGCAATGAGAGAAATTAATAATTTGATTTGTCTGATATTCTCTTAAAATTCATTTGTCGTTTTCTAAATGGCTGTTTGCAAGCCCAGAGGCAATCTACGGGCACCATACTGTTCTGAATATATGGCAGGCAGGGCATGCTGGTATTGGGCCAATTTCCAGATTATTCCCTTAAAATCAGCAGCATGGTTTTCCTCTGCTATCCCTTTCAGTATTTCACCCTCCAAAAAGGTCTTGGAATGAACTAAACGTTCCCCCTTTCTCACTGAAACCCTTGTAATCTCTTAATAATAATACGCTTGAAACTTAGGTAGGCTCAGAATTATTAATGTGTCATACTTTTTCTTAAATTGCTAAAACCAACAAAATCAGCTATCACACGCAATATACTGATAATATAGAGGGGGACATTGGTCTGAAGCTCAAACTACATTATACCATGGGTATATTACACATCAGAGAGGGAAAGTAGTGTGGTATAGCTCAACTTTGCCAGATCTCAGAAGCTAAGTAGGATTAGTAGTTAGATGAAGACCAGCCCCACCCCGAGGCATAGCTCCAAAGGGGTGGGGGTGGGGCAACACACCAGGTTCACACCTCTGTGAGGGCGTGACGAGGGCGTTCTGGGGGCATGATGGGGGCAGGGGCATTCCGGGGCGAGATTGGGGTGGAGGTTGCATTGGGCGCTTTTCCCCCTTGCTACGCCTCTGCCCCCACATCAGTCCTTGCCTTCCGATACGAGATATTTAGAGGTCCCCCATTATGATAGGGCATTTGCTCTAGCTTGTCTTAATCCTACCTCCTCTGAACTATGATGTGGAAAGTTCTGTAATATTCAATATTCAGATTATCTCGTGGCTGGGGTAAAAATGACACTTCATCTCATAAAATACTGAAACACTCAGTTTAAACTGTTTTCAGGAATTGATGGATTTTGTCTGTTTTAACATGTTTATTGGGGAATAAATTTCAAAGATATGCTAGACAAGGATCTGAATATAACCTTATCAGTTGCTAAATTCCTGTCTATCACATTTTCCTTTAAAAACTACTTTAGCACTCGTTGCTCAAGATCTGAAAAGGAAAGGAAGGATGGGAGACTACCAAGGAAGATTCTGCAGAGGGAGGGGACTACGAACTACCCCGACTTCTCACTTGACTTGAAAGGTTTCTGATGAGTTCACCATAAGTTGGTTGTGACTTGACAGCACTGATGTACATACTACGCATCAGAGAAACTTACAAATACTTCAAGGAAAAAATAAGTAGTCAGCAATAGTTCCTTTGGATCAGCCAATTACAAATACATAATCCTAATTCTCTTCTTTGGAGATCTATAAACATCATCCTGATGAAAAAAATATGATGAGTGGTTAGTTCATTCAAGACCGGACGATTCGAAAACTGCACAACTGGGTCAAGTTGTTCTGACAGTCATAGTAAAAATTCAGACATCACAGGGTTGGACCTTATGTCTCCCTTCCATCAAGTCTTCCTTCAATGGAGAAAGACTTCCCTTCATTAGAAGAAGCCTTTCTCTATGGAAGGAAGCCTTGGCAGAAGAGAGTCATGGATTCTTCCAGTTGATCGTAGGGTTCAACTTAGCTTGGGATTTGACCCAGAATTCATATCCTGTTGCTCCTATTTGCATATTCTCTGAAGCCAGATGCAATTTAATACAAATTAACAGCAGAATATGGAGAACAAAACTCCCCCAGGAAACGTTGCATGTCTCATCGTGCTCAGATATTACAAGATGCAGTACTGTGGAACTGCAGCAGCAGGAGTCTGACCTTAAAGGTGACAATGAAAATAGAGGTGGTTGTATCACTGTAATACTGATGAGTGTAAGAGAGCTGTTCTGCCAGGCCTATGGTTGAGAACAGAAATGATATCCAACTAGCCAGCCTCCCCTCCCCCACCACTCTATTCCTCCGCTCTTTTCTGGTTATATATGGACCTCTTATCTGGTTGCTGTTTTAATTGTCCCCATTTGTTGATTTACTAGGAATTAAGGCACTGGGATTTTACACTAAAATTATTGTTTTTAATACATGGGTTGTTGTTGCAAGCCGCCCTGAGTCTGCTTAAATAAATAAATACATAAAAAATTTCCAGCATTTTCATAGCATTTTGCATACACAATCTTACTGCAATTCTTACAATAACACCGTGAAGTAGGACACAGTATTACTACTGGAACAGTGCAAATGAGATGCTGAGCCCTAGTAGGGTTTTCGGGGGCAACTAGCATCTAGTAGGGGTCTGGGGCAGTGGGACAGATATGCCATCACATCAATGTAACTACTTCCATTTTCAGAGAGAGCCTGGAAGTGATGCCATGTCTCTCTAGGATTCAGCAGAAACTCTATATTCAATGTGACGGTGATTTTTTTGTCCCTCTCCCCCTGCTGGCCAGCTTACTTTGCGGTGACAGGTTCAGAGGCTGCAGGACACCTGGCAAATCTAAGCCCTAGATCCATGGTGGCAAACCTATGGCACTCCAGATATTCATAGACTACAATTCCCATCAGTTGCTGCCAGCACGGCCAATTGGCCATGCTGGCAGGGGCTTATGGGAATTGTAGTTCATGAACATCTGGAGTGCCATAGGTTTGCCACCACTGCCCTAGATAGACACTGTTCTTGCAATCTGGCTAGGATTACTAGATGATTACCTAGAACCCCCAAGAGACTTCAGTGGGAAGTGCATGTAGAAAAGGACATTGCTGATGTATAGATATAACTTCCAGTTAAAAACTGGAAGTGATGTCACCAATGAACCAGGGGTTTGCCCATCTCCAGCATGTTGGATTTCAGCCATAATTGACATCAGTGTGACAACAACATTCCCCACCCATTTTCTCACAAGGAACAGGTATGTTCCACAGAGGGTTTGCCCATCAAAAGTGCATTTATTTATTTATAGTTATTATTAAATTTATATACCGTCGCTCCCCCGAAGGGCTCTGCTACCTCAACATGTTAGCTTTGGGCTTAACTGTGGCTATCTACCTGGACTCCTTATGCCTTGCCAATGACTTAACTGAAGTCTGGACTGCTGAATGTTTTGAACTTTCTCAGTAATGGCCAGTAATGGCAGTTAAACCAATTTGTGAACTCTCTGCGAAGTTCCGAAACTGCTTGAGTGCCTCAGGCAAGTTGCTACCTTAACTGCCCTTGAAAGTTGCTTGTGAGATTAAAATACAACTTCTGCATAATCTGTAGCAAGGAAAGGGGAAGCAGAGGTAGTTAAATGCATAAACAAGGACCTGCCAGTGCTTTAATTCTTAACTTTGATTTAGTCGAGTTGCACACGTGGTCTTTATGCTATATTTCAAATCTAGGTTAATGGCAATTTAGTGGCATTAATGTATGTCTACAGTAATATGCATAATAATGTTTTAAATCTGTTGCACAAGGTAATTAGTTGCCTTGAGGTTAACACTAAAGGAAATGTTAATCATATGTACACTTATAAAGTGCACTCATTTTATGTGGGGTTTATTAAAAGGGCATTTTGAGCAGAATTAGTTGCTTGATCTGAGTTGTTCCAAACGCAGCAGAAAATGCTTCACAAAGCTGATGAAAACTGAAATAACAGGCAAAAAGTGACAGTGTATAGCCATGGGTTTTTAAAAAAAATAAAACACCAAACACTTTAATCACTGCATTCAGATAACCAAAGAAAACAGTTTGCCCATATTCCCACAAACATGGATACTGCACTATAGCAGTCATCTACCTCCTCATAGTCTTGTCCTCACAGGAAAATCCAGTTGTGAATATGTGGTTGAAACTGTGAATATTCAGGGCAGGGCTGCATCAGTGACCCTTCTCCCTTATATGCTTATTGACACTGGCACAGATCTCACATAGTAAGTTATACTGTAGTGGTTAAGAGCAGGTGGATTCCAATGTGGAGTTTGATTCCCCACTCCTCCACCTGAGTGGTGGAGGCTTATCTGGTGAACCAGATGTGTTTCCAATTCCTACATTCCTGCTGGGTGACCTTGGGCTAGTCACAGTTCTTCGGAACACTCTCAGCTCCACTTACCTCACAAGGTGTCTGTTGTGGGGAGAGGAAGGGAAAGGAGCTTGTAAGCCACCTTGAGTCTCCTTACAGGAGAGAAAGGTGGGGTATAAATCCAAACTCTTTCTCTTCTTCTTCCCGAGTTTATTACAAATTTTCATATTCACAAGCTGATCCCCGGCATTCCAAAGTCAAATCAAAGCCAGACTAAGTTTATATTTTTTACTGGCCTAAAATATACTAAAATAATTTAAGTAACTTGGACATGGATCTGTTTCAAACAAACATAAGCGGCTTATTTTCTTTTGTAGATATTTTAAATCAAATGTTACTTGACTGAAACAGCGGAGAAATTGTACTTAGTATTAGTCAGACTGGTCGGGGAATATGAAAGCTTAACCAGATAGCAGAAATTGAGTTTGATGAAATGAAGGGTGGTCTGGGGTTATTTCCAGCAATTGAGTCATTTCTGTTCCTGAAGCACTACATCTAGTTGTAGATGGAATTAATGGAGGATCTCCGCGCTGATGGATATTGTGCATTAATCTCCCAGATATGCCCATCCACAAAGGCCGTTCGGCTTCATAATGGTCATGAATCCTTTTACTGACTCCAGCAGAAGGGTATCTCATTTTTTTTAGCCGATCAGCACTATTATATCATGACAACAGGTATACTAATGGTATAGAACTGGAGCCAATTCTTGGCGGCGTAATAGTGCCAATTCCATTTAAAAATAAATGGTGACCATGGCAAGCAGTTTGAAGTGTTCAAATGCAGCCACCGTTTTCAGCATGTGAAAAAACATACCTCATCCTGAGAATATGGCAAAAATAATAGTTCAAGGACTACAGATACTACCCTTCTATTCCACACAAAAACAAAAAAAAAACCCACAACAAATCCTTAGAAAACATGGGAACATAATAGGGAAGAGAGAAAATAGTGTCAATGACCACACAATCTTGAAACCCATGCAATTAGCGTTTGCGAAAATGAGAGTAATTTTACTACATTTCATTAGTGTAGAATCACTGTATCAATCGGCAGATAACCAGAAGGCTGGGTGAACTATTGAAAACCCACATTAAGCAGTCACAATGTGTGTATGTTCAGAGAGCAGCAAATCACTACTACAAAAATACTTTAATATATATATATGTATGTATGTATGTATGTATGTATGTATGTATGTATGTATGTATATACATATATATATATATATATATATATATATGTGTGTGTGTGTGTGTGTGTGTGTGTGTGTGTGTGTGTGTGTGTGTGTGTGTGTGTGTGTGTATATATATATATATATATATATATACACATACACACACACACCAGTGATGGTGAACCTTTTTGTGACCGAGTGCCCAAATTGCAACCCAAGACCCACTTATTTATCGCAAAGTGCCAACATGGCAATTTAACTTGAATACTGAGGTTTTAGTTTAGAAAAAATGGTTGGCTCCGAGGCGCACGGTACTCGGGAGTAAGCTTGGTGAAGCAACCGTGCAATGCTTTGAATGGGTGAATCACAACCCTAGGAAGGTTTACTCAGCAGCAAGCCCCATTGCCAGCAGCCGAGCTTATCCCAGGTAAGGGATCGTGCCCAGGCCAGCCTAGGTGTGTGTGTGGGGGTGTGTGATTTTCCGCCCCCCCCCCCCACATGACGAACTCTGTGCACGTGTGCCCACAGAAAGGGCTCTGAGTGCCACCTCTGGCACCCGTGCCATAGGTTCGCCACCGCTGATATATACTAACCCAGCAATACAGAAAGTATACCCATAGAGTAATGACAGAAGGTACTCACATCAGAGTTAAAGCGAAGTTGACAGACGTTGCAAGAAATGACTTGTTTCTTCTTTGGGGGAAGTGACACGCCAAATGTGTGGTTTATGACTGCTTTTTGCACTGGATCCATCTGGAGAGCAAATAAAAACATTCCAATGACTATTACATAGGAAATCACGAAACAAAGGAAGAAAAGCTCAATACAAAAAAATTGTTTTCTTTTGTTTTGGAAGGGATGAACATTTCAAATCTGCAAAAACAAATCTTAAAATAAGAGACGGTTTGTTGTTGGGCTGGTGTCAACTTTTGGCAGGCATCTTTATATGTGGATAGATTGTGATCATATGGCTAGATCAGGGGTAGGGAACCTGCGGCTCTCCAGATGTTCAGGAACTACAATTCCCATCAGCCCCTACCAGCATGGCCAATTGGCCATGCTGATAGAGGCTGATGGGAATTGTAGTTCCTGAACATCTGGAGAGCCGCAGGTTCCCTACCCCTGGGCTAGATGGTGATGGATTTTTATTGCTATACATTGCCATGAGCCCAGCACGGGTAAACAATGGTGTACGATTTTCAAAAATGAAAAAAATAAATTATTCTTACTGCAGCAGCAGTCAACCAGAAGCTTCTAGGTAGGTTATAACCTGCAGAGCAGGAACTGAACATGTTATTTGTACATTAGCATTAGGAAGTGTACTTTGCCTCTGAATGTGGAAGTTCCATACACCTGCCACACTTAAACGTTATATCCTTCAATCCATATCATCCTTTTTCTTTAACCCACTTAAAATGCCCACCAAATCTTCTAGTAATGAATTCCATACGTTAAGGATATGAAAAATGATTTCATTTTACCTGTTCTGCCTCCATTACCCATCAATTTCGCTGGGTGACCCTGACATCTAAGGACGGGAAACATTCCCTCTTTTTTTCTTCATTCCAAAAAGGTGGTGTAAGTCTATTCAGTCCAATAGGGGTTTCCTGGAGCAGCAGTGGCGTAGCAGTTAAGAGCTCGTGTATCTAATCTGGAGGAACTGGGTTTGATTCCCAGCTCTGCCGCCTGAGCTGTGGAGGCTTATCTGGGGAGTTCAGATTAGCCTGTGCACTCCCACACACGCCAGCTGGGTGACCTTGGGCTAGTCACAGCTTCTTGGAGCTCTCTCAGCCCCACCCACCTCACAGGGTGTTTGTTGTGGAGGGGGGAGGAGTTTGTAAGCCCCTTTGAGTCTCCTGCAGGAGAGAAAGGGGGGGATATAAATCCAAACTCTTCTTCTTCCTGGCAGCGGTGAAGCTTTCTGGCATTTTAAGCCCACCCCCCTGCTGGGAAGCCTCTTAGTTGGGGTGGCAGCCCAGTGTGGTGCTATGTTACTCGGTCAGTTACTCGGCCCCTTGGACAGGACTGTTATCCAGCAACAAATTATGTTTAGGGTATACTGGACTTTTTAGTAAAGGACTTAAGCAAAGTGTTTAATTACTGGCAGGGTAATTCACAAGTTGTGTCTCTTGCACATTTGCTTTAACTGTCCAATTATTTGGTCTTTTGGGGAGGAAGTACTTACTTGTATCCATTTTGTGTTAGAATATGCATGGATTTTTGAGGATGCTTACATACTGTTAAACTATTTGTCTGTTTTTGGGAGACTAAATGATGGTCAATGAAAAGACACTTTTAGAGCTGTTACTTTGCTCAAAGACTTGAATTACAACAAACACTCACTTCGAGTAATCCAATGGATTGAGGATCTTAAAACCTTATCAACATTTGAATGTAACAAATGAGAGTAATTAGGCTTGAACATATTTTTAGATATTTTGGAACCCTTCTACAGAGGCTTATCTGTAAACTTGCCAATTATGTTATTTTTGGGTTTTATTTTTTTCTGTTTGGGATTTTGATTTATAATAAATAATTAGGAAAAAAGTTTTAATGTCTCCATTTAGGAAAAGTGTTGTTTGCTTGGGCACAGAAGACACATAAACAATTAACTGAGACATTCACCTTTTGTGAGAATATTTTAAAGTGGCCACTTTTACACTTCTTTCGTGCTTGGAAAAACTGACTCATATTCCCCTAGGTCTTCCGCATTGAATCAACAAGTGATGCAATTCTTCTGAACATTCAAACAACGAATTTTTGAAATACCTTTGTGAAAAATAGAAGAGACTACTGATGTCCTAGGTTGATAAAATTTATAACAACAACCACCACCACCACCACCACCACCACCACCACCACCACCACCACCTTTATTAGGCATTTAAAATAGGCTCAGCGTTACCAGACATTTATGAAGTACAAATCAAGAGTACATTCAAAACACAGACAGAAAGACTGTCTATAGCAGTATACATTACTTAGAAAGTTCTGTCACTTGTAAAAGAAATTTTGCTACTTTTCCCAAGAGCACGACATCTGTATTGTTTAACAGAAGCTCCACAACAGAACTGTCAGAGTCTCTTTCAGATTTGTCTAGGGCAGGGGTCTGCAACCCACGGCTCCGGAGCCACATGCGGCTCTTTCAGCCTTATACTACCGCTCCGGGTAGCCTGGAGGTTGGAGGGTAGCGTGGGTGTGTCCCTCCAGCCCTCCAGAGCAGCGCTGGAAGGAAAGGTGAGTGGAGGGGCTGAACCGGAGGCAGCTCCATGCAGAGCCGCCTCTCCGGCTCAGTAGATCTTTGGGGCCATGGAAAACGGGTCCAAATGGCTCTTTGGGTGGTAAAGGTTGCTGACCCCTGGTCTAGGGCCAGCCTGGGAGAGAAATTCCTAATGCCCACATATCTCAGACAGTTGAGTATAATGTGAGCAAGAGTCTCCGCTTGGTTTCTACAGTGTGGACAAACCCGATCCTGAAGATGGATGGATAAGTAATGACCCTTTGTAATGGCCGATGGGAAAGTATTGGATCTGGTCCTTGTGATAATCCATCTCTGTTGGGGTTCAGTTAATAATTCAAGATATTTGGCTATGTTCTCCTGTTCCAGTATTATTCCGACAGACAGGGGTTAGCATGATTTATTTGCTTGCCTCAGCAAGATATGGTATTCCTGTTCTAAAAGTCTGCTTTTTAAGGTTCGGAAAATCTCTCTGGGTGACAGCACACAGAGATCTTCAAGTAATAAACCTATTGAGTAAATTTTTGATTTGAGAAGTTGATACCATTCAGAGGCAAATAGGTCTGGGCGCACAGTATATGTTAAACTGCACACATCAGAGTTAAAACATAATTTGATCCAATTTGATAAAATTTATAACATGCAACTCTCAAGCAATATCCTGAAATCCTGGATCAGTGAGATTCTTCTGGGATCAAAAGCATTAAAGTGGATTTAAAAAATGGGTCATTCAAAAGCTTTTTGGGTGCCATGCTTATTTTCTACAGTACAATTAATGCCAGAAAGCACACTTAATTTACAATGCACTTATCAAAGTAATGTATTATAGCTTGGGTGGGGGGGGGGACATCTGGAATTCTGACACTGCACAGTGGGCACAGCAACAAAATGGCCGCCACAAGATGTCTGCCGCAGGTGGTGGAGTCCGCCACAAAATAATTGCCACAGCTTAACTTCAGTAACATGGTGCAGCTCCTTGTTGCTGTGGTGACAGCTGCTACCAAAGCAACATTTTTAAAAAATTCAGTCAACCAAATCTCCAACAGTCAATCAAAAGCCTAGTTGGGTAAAAGCAGTACCTGGCCCCGCCCACTTCCTAAAAATAGTTGGTGGGCCCCACATTGGGGATCCCTGTGTTATAGTATGTGAAAATTAGAGTTTTGTGCATTTACAGCTTTCCACAAGGCTGTGTGCCTTGCAGTGGGTTTTTTTTTTTGCTGCTTTCTCCTGCTGCGAAGTGCTCTCCAGCAGATCTGCCCTTCTGCCCCCCCCCCCCCCGGTTCCAGGTTCTATCCCTGCCAGAGGAACTGTTATTGTGGGGGTCGGGAAAGACCTGCAGAAAGCAAAATGGACACTTTTTCCTTTTGCTTTCTCTGTGCAGGGGTGTGGGAAGAGTTCAGTTTTTCTAGATTTTGAAAGCTGCAGGGCTGCACTCAGCTGATGCGCGATGAGTTCGGAGGAGGGCAAAATATGTGCATTACTGGGAGTGTCCTCTGAAAGGAATGAATGCTCACTGTGGAGGAGACCACGTGTGTATAAATGGCCACTGTTACAATAATGTTTTCTCAATCCACAAAAGCAAATAACAATAGTAATAACAAAACACAATCCAACCAGAATCAGAGACTCTGGAGTTCTACTGATTTCAATTCCCAGTGAAATTAATAGGACTGCAAACTGCTTACTGTTGGCTGGATTGTTTCTTTAGTATTATTTTGCATTGCACGGGGGCAGGGGGGAGATAAGTAGGGATAAGGAAAGGCAATTGCTCGATCAAGCAGTATGCTAAACAAGTTTGGAAGATCTTTCTGTTTTTGGACTCCACCTCTCAAGTTCTGCCAGCAAAACAGACACATCCTCTTCCATTGCAACTATAGACACTCTTTGAACTGATAAACTATGGTTTGTGCCTTCCCTGCAAACCAGGATTCCAAACTCAGTTTTAATCCTGGTCTGAAGGGCTGGCTAACTCAGACATAATTTTTTTATGTGAAATCAGAAGTATTGAGTTTGAATGGTCTGCATGGACCTGGGGGAGAATGTGATTCTGAGGATCCTTGGGTTAGTTTATGCGGTGGTGTAAACCATGGTTTTCATCCATTAATTAAGATGCTGACTTGCTTAATGCTTCTCAGTGACCACTCTGAGATTTAAACCCGGCACGTCTTAATTTACAGCCCAATTGTATTGGGGGGTGGGTGGGGTGGACTGTTAAAGCTGGCGTACCGCCGCATCAGCTATTTGCCCACTCCACCGAAGGGAGGACAAACCGGAAGGCTGGCAGGCACTGTGGACCTCAACAGCTCAGCAGAGAGCCCAGTTCCCAGGCCCCTTCTGCACATGCAGAATAACGCACAATTCAATAAGCCTTTATTGGCATATACACGATAGTATAAAAATACAGTTCCAGTTAAAAAGTGAATAGTAAAAAACTTTGCGTTTGTCACACATTCAGTTTACAAACTTCTGACAAAAACTTTGCCACTATAAGGCAACAATGAAAATCCTGACAATTTAAAAGCATAACTACTTTATCTGATTCAGTATAATCAATCATAGGGTGCCGAATAACGCACATTCAATTCACTTTCAGAACTGTTTGAAAGTGGATTTTGCTATTCTGCACAGTAAAATCCAGCTTCAAAGTGCTCTGAAAGTAGATTGAAAATGCATTATTTTGTATGTGCGAAAGGGCCCCAGAGCTGCATCCGTCTCTAAGGTGGGGTCACTCCTGGGGGTGGAACTGACTTTAGTCAGCTTCCACTGGACTTTGCAGCTGGGAACACCACTCGGGTAGTCCTCGGAGTTCTGGCACATGGAGAGCTTTCACCTGGCTGGGGAGTTTCCGCCTCCTTGCACTGCCTGGAAGTTCTCTGGAGGTGGTGTGGAGGTGATGCTGACCCCAGCTGCCTGAGCCCTGGGAATTGGGCTGTTAATCACTCCAATATGTCATTAAATATTGCCTGTTTGTTTAAAGACAGCAATCAGGTTGTAAGACGGATAAAAGGTGATAGATAGTATGTTTCTTCATCTTGCTAATAAAAGGAAGCTCTTTTGTAATCAAAGGTGATTCATTCATTACACTGTTAACTATGTTCGATCATAGAACCATAGAGTTGGAAGAGACCACAAGGGCCCCTGCCGTGCAGGAACACACAATCAAAGCACTCCTGACATATGATCATCTAGCACAGCGATGGTGAACCTTTTCGAGACCGGGTGCCCAAACTGCAACCCAAAATCCACTTATTTATCACAAAGTGCCAACACGGCAATTTAACCTGAAAACTGAGGTTTTAGTTTAGAAAAAATGGTTGGCTCCAAGGGAGTAAGCTTGGTGGTAGTCGGTGGCTTTGCTTTGACGCAACCATGCAACTCTTCGAATGGATGAATCACGACCCTAGGAGGCAACTGAGCTTACTGCCAGCAACTGAGCTTACTCCCATGTAAAGGATTGTGCTTCAATTCTTCCCATGAAAATCAGTGGGGTTTCACAGGGTTACCTACATGTCATGCCCAGCGGCCCAGGCCAGGCTAGATGTGTGTGAGTGGGGGGGCAATTTTCTGCCCCCCCCCGTGACAAACTCTGTGCACGCGTGCCCACAGAGAGGGCTCTGAGTGCCACCTCTGGCACCCGTGCCATAGGTTCGCCACCACTGATCTAGCACGACCTAAACATGTGTTTGAGAAGACAACAGATGCCAAGCCCTATTCCCATATTAAGTACAGGTCAATGGATGGAAAAGCAACAAACACAATAATTTTACACAGAAAACTTGACCCGTTTATTGTTTTTATACTTCAGCTGAAAATAAAATCCTGCCCATTGGTATACAAACGTGAAAACTTAATTGGAGACTCCCTGTTGGCACTTGTCTAGTCAAAATGAAAACAAAATTACGAAAGAAAAATAAAATTAGTAGAATGCAGTTCACGTGGTTTGAGGGACTGCCTCCAAATCTCCACACTGAAGAATATAATCAAGGGTGACAATAGTTCACAATTAGGGCTGGCATTGCTAACCACTTGCTGAATCCCTTTCCTCAACTGGTGTCCCATGGACAGCAGTTAGAGTCCCCTCATCCTACACCTGCTCTTTACCATTGCTAAACTGTACAGCATTGTAGGGGCATGCCCCATAGGAAGAAGTGTCATGATCCATAGTAAATACTGCCACCAGTAGGAAACTTTGCCCTTCCCCTGCCAATGAATTGGAAGGATGTTCACACAACCCGGTTTAGGCTCTTTCTGGTACTGAGAAAAAAAACAAACCACAGATTTCTCTGTTTTGAGAGTATATTGTGGTTTGCTGCCATTTGTCCTTTTAGGTAATAGAAATTTTTGATTAGATCCTTAGAGACCAATAACAGTTTCAGGGTATAAGTTTTCATGTCCTCCACACTTCTGTAACTGGAAGCAGTCTTTCTGGATCAAAGGGTTCAGCACTTCTCTTTAAAAAGGAATCAATACAGTCCATATCAACTCCATGCAATTACCTGCTTGGCTTCAGGTTGGAATCAGAAATTTAATCTCAGGCTTGGAGTCCAAAAGAGCAATCTGGAGCTAGTATTGCCTATCCACAACTTCCTGAAACATTTCTGGCCCCTTCCATACATGCAGAATAATGCACTTTCAATCCACTTGCACAATTGTTTGCAAGTGGATTTTGCTATTTCGTACAGTACAATCCAGCTGCAAAGTGTGCTGAAAGTTGTTTGAAAGTGGATTATTCTGCATGTGTGGAAGGGGCCTCTGTCAGTTTCTTGAATCTCTGAAAACCAGAGTTTATTCTTATTTTTAAAATACTGTCTATTTATAAGCTGCCTTTCCATTGAATGCGTCCTCAAGAAGGGTAACAAGTAAATTAAAGTGAATGCAATTCCACACACAAAATGACCAAAACATCATCGAAACAGCAAACAATTCAAGGGTGTAAAATGATATCGCCAGCCTCTATTTCAGTCCAGTTGAACATCATTCCAAAATGTCTCCAGCTTTTACATCAGAACAAAAGCCTGTGGAGATGACAGCAATCTCATTTCCTGTAGGAGGGATTTGCACAACCTGAGGGTAGCAGCCAGAAAAAGGTTTCCAAGCAACATAACCTCAGCTGGGGTTGATGTCTACCGGAATGCACGAAGCATGGTTCTTGAAAGCTGGGCAGGTTGAGATGGGTAGAGGTTGTCTTTTAGAAACTCTGGCCCTGAGCCAACTAATACCTTGAACTGAGTGTGGAAACAAATTGGAAATCTGCATAGCAAAGGTTTTATATAGTCACCAGGGTACATCCTGCAGCTGAATTTTGCATTGAAGTGTCTGAACAGTCTTCATGGGCAACCCCATGAAGGACTCATTACAATAATCCAATTTGGCTGTTCTCAAGGAATGTTTCTGTAGCCAGACTGGCTTTCACCAGGAATGGCAGTTGCAGGCAAATTAGGTTTAGCCAAGACCTCTGGTAAATATATATCTGGTCCAGAGGCATAGTGAGGGGGGAAAGCGCCCGGTGCGTCCTCCACCCCTATCCCGCCACGCCACGCCACGCCCCTGCCACACACCCACAGGTGCGCGCGCCCGGCGTGTTGCACACCTTTCCCACTGGAGCTACGCCTCTGCTCTGGTCATTTTCAGACATTTGCCTGTCCAAGGTTTAAAAAAGAGGTGTCTGCTGTCCACAAGTCCCCGTGAGTTTCCAAATCGATCTTTCACAGGGAATGTAACTCCATTAACTAACATTCCCCATTAACTAATTCTTGTCATTCCTACCACCTTGTCTGGATTAAGTTTCAATTTATTATCTTTCAATCCTGTCCTTCACTGTTTCCAAACATTAGATTTTAGCCATTCTGTTGCTTCCCTGACATAAGGCAGAAAAAAGAGATGGTTAAAATTAGAGTCATCAGTAAACCACAGTCTGGATGATCCCTTCAAGCAGCATTTCATACAAAGGCTAAAAAGAATGGAGATGATTGAGCTTTGAAGTACCCAAACAATCAGGGAACTGGAAAACATCTCCTAATGGAACCTGCTGGAGTTTACCCTCAAGGATGATATGAAACCAATGCATCACTGAATCTCTGACCCCCGTCCTGGCCAGGCAGTTCAGGATGATACCACAGCACTGAGGGTCATCAAAAGTTCCAAGAGGATAAGCTGAGATACACTCCATCGGTTGGTTGACCATTGTAGATCATCTTATCAGAGTGATCGAGACAGTTTCCATACTGTGACTGGATCTGAATCCAAACTGAAAAGGATCTAGACCCGTGGTGGCGAACCTTTGGCACTCCAAATGTTATGGACTACAATTCCCATCAGCCCCTGCCAGCATGGTTAATTGGCCATGCTGGCAGGGGCTAATGGGAATTGTAGTCCAAAACATCTGGAGTGCCAAAGGTTCGCCACCACTGATCTAGATATATAGTCTCATCCATGAATCCATGCAGTACTTTAAGTCACTGTTCTTTCTAACACTTTCTGTAAAAAGAGTTTCAGTACAGGCCTACAACTGTTCAGATATGAGACATTTATAAAGTTACCTTTGTGGTATTTCTTGGCCCTCATTCCCCTGGACTCCTGCTATTCTACCATACCTGTTTTACAGCGTTTCGGTGTGACAATTTAAGACCCCAGAAGCTCCCCCCGCCCCCGGTTTAATACCAGAGGCACAGGTCTTCTGTCCTGTGGGGATTTCACTATTACTATTTTTTATCTTCTTAGCGCTCTGACAGTATGTGGATGTGATTTAAGTACACATTCTGGAAAAACCTCCGCTTGAGGATACTTGGTCTCTATTTCCATACAGCCACTGATAGCCCACACATGCCCAGTCAAAGAGTGTGTAGATTACTCTGAAGGGATTGTTCAGGGTGCAAAGCTGCTTGGCTCTGTAACACTTCAGTGCATACTGCATATCTCAGAAAAGCTGTACAAGTAAACTGACCTATCACACTGGGGATACCTCAAGTTGCATAAGGGGGTTTCACTAGGAATCTGGCTTTCTGCATTTCCAAATGCAATGACCCCATATATTTTTGCTCTGGCATTCCTGACTGCACTCTCTGCTCCATGAACACATTGGAGAAAGTATTGAAAGGAGAAAGGAGTATGTGAAAAATACCATTGTATTCCCTAATGTTCTTAGGAAGACTGGACCATTGTCAGTGACAAAGATTTCTGGTAGACCAAAAGTGGCATTGTGACACCAGCAGTATCTTAAACCATTCTATATGGGCGTCTACTATTATCAAAGACACTTCACCTCTAATTGGGTTTGCAAAGTCAGGATGTAGTTAAATTGTATGGCCATCCCAAGGATTGTATGGCCATCCCAGGGATGTAGTGGTACATCCAATGTGCTGATAAGGATTTGCTGACAGTGGGTCCAACAGTTCTATGTCCTGATCTAGGCACCTCCACACCAATTTATATGCCACCCATTTCTGAAAATACCAGAATGAATCTTGATTAGTAGGGTCAATACCTGTTATTCCATCTTGTAGTGATCTATCAGTCTACTTGCCCACATAAGGCACTCTGCATGAAGTTCTAGCTCCATCTGAATTTAAAGAAAAATTTCTTTAATCCCTCAACCCTGTATTCCTATTGGCCATTCCTTCTGTATTCAATTCGTGATTGATGCCAAACTAAGGACTCTGTAGTTGTTTCAATTGATCTGCTCTACTCCTACCTTATATACCACTTAGACAACTCATTGGCATGATCTTATGTGCTTCACTTGGGACTTCTGAAGGAGAACATGGCTAAGGTGATTTATTGTATGGATAAATAATGGTACACACCTCCACCTGCCTACAACAGAATCACATACTGATAATGTCAGGGTCCAACTTGAGGTCATTGTGGATACTGAATAATCTCCACTAAGCAGTGTGAGTAATGACTTGAGGGTTGAAATGATGTCCTTACAAACAGTAATGGGAGTTATGGATCCTCAAGAGAACTGACATCACTAGCAAATATTCATATATATATATATATATATATATATATATATATATATATATATATATATATATATATATATATATATATATATATATATATATATATATATATATATATATATATATATATATATATATATGTATATATATATATATATATATATATATATATATATATATATATATATATATATATATATATATATATAACATTTATCCCTCACCATTCTTCCATCATGGAACCCAAGGTGACATACACAGATTCACATTTATCCTTCACTATTCATCTATCATGGAACCCAAAGTGACATACACTGCTGTAGGAAGGAGCTGTGGTTCAATGATAGATCATCTGCTTTGTAAACAAAATGTTCCAGATCCAATCCCTGGCATCTCCAGTTAAAAGGATCAGGGAGTAGGTATTAGAAAACACCTTAACTGGAGGTTGAACCATTGCAAGCCTGAGTAGACCACATTCACCTTGATAGACCAATGGTTCAATTCAGATAAGTCAGAATCATATATGTTCAATATGTCCATTCTATTTTTATATATCGCCACCGTGACCTTTTCAGGATTATTTATATTTGTTGCTGGAATTCCTGACTGGTTTCTTTTGTGAAATTTTATAAATCACTTTCATGAGGATTTTTTTACTCTTTTGTGCCATGTACACTCTGTTTATGTGCAATTGCCACAAAACGGTGTCAAAATTGCATTAATTCAACAGAAAAATTTGGCATAAGACAATATGGGAGGAAAGTTTGATTCATAAAAGGAAAAACAAAAATAAAAGGAGTCTTTGACTGGAAAAAAACAGGGCTCAGAAATTTAGTTCTGTCCCTTGGTTATTGTATCACTGGTCTTCCAGTCTTACCCTGAGTCTCAACATTCTCTTAAGCCAAATGTATAATATTTTAGAGGAATAAATACTATCTACATTCTTCTGAAGTAAGCTGTCAAAAACCCACTCCCTACATGTAGTAAATTTTGGCAATTTCTGATTGCTATTTAACTCATTAAAATGTTTCCTAGTCTGTGATTAGGGATAAGAGAATGTCCTCTCTATTATGGCTTTCTGGATTTGTTTGTATTTTCATTTATGGTTTCAGTTCTTCTACTTTTCACTTTTATTTTCTGGACTTGCTTGTTTCGGTACATATATTGTATATAATGCAATTTATACATGCAATGTATATTATTCATACATATAATTGACGTATAAGGATTTAACATTGCACAAATAACACTGAAAAATGCACCCATTTTATGGGGAAAATTCAGTATGAGGAAACAAATTAGCACCAAAATAATCACAGCTCATACCAGCTATATCAAAATAAAGATGTTCAAGTAAAACAACCTGAAACAAATAAGACATTTGAAATAATTCCTGTTGGAGATGATCTCCATGGGAATAGTCTAAGTTAAGCATATTTATATCATGTTGCTTTTAATTGAAAAGGTTTAAGCACATGCTTCACCCTCTCAGTGGGAGCCGTGAATTTAAAAGTGTTTAATTTTGTGTAGATTCTGTTGGAAAAATGGCATACCTGAAGCATGGCATAAGTGGTTCTCCCACCTCTGCAATTATATGAGTCAGGTAGTCAGCAAGATCAGTAGGACTTACTTTCATGTAAATTTGTTATCAATCAGAATACACAGGTACATGTGGCTTTGTCTTCACAGCATTAAGAGTTCAGCTAACATCATTTCGTGTTGCAGATTTGGGATTAATTAAGTCTTTTGTCTTCCAGAATCCTAACTAACTTCCAAATGGCAAATAAAAAGAATTTCACAGTATTCTTTCGGGACCTTGCTGATCCTTCCGGTTTTTTTTTTAGCAATTGTTATTAAAGCATTATATTTTTAATAACAGCTCGCAGTTAAGTAACAAGGTCTTAATTAGTGACAAACAGAATATGTATTCAGCAAAAACTTCTCGCACACAGAATGGAAATCTTCTATTGCAAGACTATACAAAAACAGCTACACCTCTCAAACATTCACACCGTAATTAAAATATCTCAGAGCAACAGTTCCTATTTTTAAAGTCTGCCACTTACGGAACCATTGTTCACAGCGTATCACCTAAACAGCTTACTAAATCTGCTCATGCAAATGCCCGAGATCTCCTAATATCAAATTATAACTAATACATAGCGCAGCAAATTACATCCAGCATTCACTACTGCCTGTTGTTAGCAGGCAACGTAGCATACAGGTGATACACATACTCGACTGCACTTATGCAGCAAATTCTGTTTTTTGGCAGGCAGCTTTATAAATAACACAATGTTTTTGAAAGCTCTTCCCCCCCCCCCCCATTAAACTGCTAATTACTCGACCTGCTGATCGCAAGCAATGATGGAAAGTACCTGCACCATCTGAAGTGGCTGGCACTGGGAAAGAGCAGCAGAAAAGGAAGACGGCTGTCTGTAGAACAGTTTGAAGACCCAGCTGTGATACTCCTGAGATTTCTGGATAATAATCCACAGCGTTAACGCGAGGCAGTTGGTGGTTCAAATTAAAAAGGCAGCGCCACAATGCAACGCAGGCTGAGAGGGAAGCCTCTCTTCCCCCCAACTGGAAGCCGTGCCAGGAGAAACTCGCAGACAAACAATACAGCTGACAGAGTCTCCGGAGGCTCAGCTCAAGACTCCTGCGAGAGTCGCTGGAGCTCTCTTTCCAAAGCGAGCGCAGTCTGCTTGGGAGTCATGGCTGGAATTCAAGGGAGTGCGGCATTAACAATTAATGCCCTTTAAATATGTCGCAAAGCGAGGGTAGATTACACCATGTCTGAATAGTAAAACAGGGCCAGTCTGCCAGAAGGCGCGTGAAGCACTATAAACCGATCTGGGCTCACTAAATAAAATTAAACATGCCATGATGAATAATTGGGGTAATTTGTTGATCGGTGGTTCCCGGTCGATGTTCCGAGGAACTCTAGTTGTATGTCAGGTGCTAATAGTTGGGGACTATTTAGCTGAAAATAAATTACGAAGCATCCAGCCTAGCACTCGTTCTGTTTTAGCTGTGCTTTCGCTACAGGGTAAAGTGTGCAGTTTAACACACTTCACAGTGGAGGCAAGTCCCGGCAGCACAGTGAGATTAAAGTCTTATTTCAGATTAAAGTGTTCTATACACACAAGCATGAAAGGGAGAGATAGAAAAACCTGTTGAATGGGACCAATAAGTCGGCAGTCTGTGGTAACCTGTTCTCTTCTGACTCAGACCCATATTAGATATCCCAACTCACGTGACAGCATAATTCTATGCATGTTTATTTAAGAAGCAAATCCTGCCCCATTCAAACTCTCAAGTAAATATGCAGAAGACTGCAGTCTGAGTCACCCCTCTTAGAAATGAATTCCTGATTCAAGGGGCGCAGTGCCCCACTTCGCATTGGGAAGGCAGAGCAAGGGGCTAAGAGGTTTCAGCTTCTCCTACACACTATTTTCCTGACCCAAAATGGGATCCTGACCCATAGGGGTTTATGTACTCCATTAGGGGTCAGCATGTCTACTGATGGGCTACATGTGCAGCCCTGTCCAAGGGGTAAACTGTGGTCAATTAAGCCATTTCAGTCCAGGTATAGGGGGAACCCTTTCTTCTCCCACAGTGTGATTCTAATTCAAATTAGGGCCCCTCATGCTTGGGAAACGAGTTCGCTTGCAGGTGGTGTCTGATGGTCTCGATCAAAGACAGGTTGGCAGAAGCCAAATACATTACAAATTATAACATAGGCCGTCTCCACTCAAGTCGTTTACAATGCTTCCAGCCCACTAATGCCTCGATTTTTCTGTGGAGTTACACACCCCCACATACACACACCCCCACACACCCACACAACCATTTGGTTCTGGAAACAAACAATACTTTAGAGGCACCTACAGATTTTTTTGGAGCACAACATTCCACCCCCATCCCCTCCTGTAGGAGGTTAAGAGCTCGTGTATCTAATCTGGAGGAACCGGGTTTGATTCTCCGCTCTGCTGCCTGAGCTGTGGAGGCTTCTCTGGGGAATTCAGATTAGCCTGTACACTCCCACACACGCCAGCTGGGTGACCTTGGGCTAGTCACAGCTTCTCGGAGCTCTCTCAGCCCCACCTACCTTACAGGGTGTTTGTTGTGAGGGGGGAAGGGCAAGGAGATTGTAAGCCCCTTTGAGTCTCCTGCAGGAGAGAAAGGGGGGGATATAAATCCAAACTCTTCTTCTTCTTCCCTCTCTCACTACAGTTCATCGAACCTAATAAATTTTTGTTCCTGAAGATCAATGCACCCACAGAAAAAATGAGCAACATGCGAGTGGGAAATGGGTAGAAATAACTGCCTTCTTCTCTGAAGATTCAAGTGCCATTAGGTCTTGAGCACTAATTAAGTTGCTGATTTTATTAATATGTGCTTGATCCTGAGTGGTCTCTGGAATAACCTAGGCTTGCTAAGAAGATCTAACTCTTGACTCTAGAAAATATCGCCTTGCACATCCTCAGGAACTTTTACTTACCTGATGATCTCATTCATATTTTGTATGTACTAAATGCCAAGATTTGTCCAGTTCTTCAATTATGACCTATTATGACTAATCTACAAAAGAAAATGGACATTTTCCATTTGAGGGAAAATACTACTCCAGGAGCCCCTAACCTTTTTTGAGCCTGCAGGAACCTTTGGAATTCCAACACAAGGTGGTGGGCACAATCACAAAATGGCTTCCATAGGAGATGGAGACAATTATAACAAGGCCACTAAAGGAGGACCACAAAATGTCAGGGAATGAGGTTACACACTACAACTGATCTCCTGGCAACAGAGATCTGTTCACCTGGAGAAAATGGGCACTTTTTGATAAACTATTAAACTTCACTTCATTCTCCAGTGGATTTTTTGCAAAAGCTGATCGCTGCAAAAAGTTGGCAACCAAGATTCCAAGCTTACCCAGCCTCTCTCCCTATTAAGGTCTGTCCTTGCTAACTGAGAGGGACAGACCACACCATTTCAGGTAACAGAATTCTGAAGATCTACTATTATCAGGAGCTAGACAGATACTCCATCAGCTGCCCATTTGTTACCGGGCTCAAGTTAAAGTGATGGCTATCACATTTAAAGTCCTTCGTGGCCTTGGTTCTTCTTACCTATAGGACTGCCTCTCTCCCTATGCTCTGCCTGAGGTCAGGAAGGCTCTCACTCTTTTGGCTTTTCACAGACTACATAAAAGGATTTTCGACACACAGAATACAGTTGCACTGTACAACATGGTTCACAAACCTGTTTGGAAAAATGATTAGGCAATGTGGTCTACATTCAGAGGTAGGATCCAGCAGGTTCTCACAGGTTCCTGAGAGTAGGTTACTAATTATTTGTGTGTGCCGAGAGGGGGTTACTAATTGGTGATTTTGCCATGTGATTTTTGCCTTTGTTACGCCCCTCCTCTCAGCACTAGCGCACAGAACTTGAAGCAGTCTAGCAGGAGGTGCACCGGCGTGCGTGGCAGCCTGTGCCTATGTGCATTCGTTTCCCGCCCAAGGACCAGTGCAGCAGCTGCGTCCTTGCCACAGCCCCGCCCAGGAATGCCCAGTCACGCCCCCGGAATGCCCAGTCACGCCCCCGTCATGCCCTGCCCAGCTTCATTGGTGCTACGCCACAGTTTGAATCCCACCACCATGGGAACCTGTTACTAAAAATTTTGGATCCCACCACTGTCTACATTGTATGTAGAACCTAGTGTAACTAGGATCCTATTATGTAATTTTTGCAGTATCATGTTAATATTTTTGCTATGCTTCAGTTCTTTCTGGTTGGCTCCAGTCTTCTACAATCCTAATGCACTGTTTTTTTAATGTTCCATTTTGTTGTGTAGACTCCCTTGAGTCCCTTGAAAAAGGTGGACAACACGAAAGTAAATAAATAAAAATAATTCCTTCATCAAATACATTTTAACATTTCCATCAACCATTTTTTGTTCCTTTGCTTAGAAGAGATCCAAAACACTAATTGAAAACTTGATTTAAATCAATTATTCATACATTACTTTGTCTTAGTGATTTAAATCAGCCCACTTTGAAATATCTAATACGACCTCCATATTCTACAAGTTCAGTAGCTTCAGATAAATTAACTTCTAGCAAGTTTGAAGATGTCCCTTTATCCTACGTGAGTAGCATCCATTTATCCTATGTGAGTAGCATCATTAATTTTGAATCCGTGAACAAACAGGATGTGATTCCTATTTTTAAATATCTGTCTTAAGTAAAATGCCTGAGGATTCTTCATACGGGGCAGTTTATGAATTCAGCTGTATCTGCTTTCAAGATGACACACACCCACAGTTCCAAAAATTTAGATGCTTTAATTTGTACCAGAGCTTCTAAATTTAAACTTTTGGATTCTTGCCCAAGTCTAATGAAAATGTATTTATCTGACATAATTTTTGCTTTTTACTTCCAACTGTTACAAGTGCACAACAAAACTGGCATTCATTAAACACAAAAATAAATACAGTAAAAAGATTAATGGTAAGCATTCATTAATAGCACAGATACCCTACTGAAAATTAAGAATACGCCACTTCTGTCAGTATTCAGAATACAATGGCCCCTTCCGCACATGCAAAATAATGCGTTTTCAAACCACTTTCACAACTGTTTGCACATGGATTTTGCTATTCCGCACAGCTTCAAAGAGCACTGAAAGCAGTTTGAAAGTGCATTATTCTGCGTGTGCGGAACGAGCCAATGTTAACTATACAGACAGCCAATTTGCTTGTTTCCAGTGATATAGCAGTGAAAAATATACTTTTTTCCATGACCTGTCTGACACTTATGGCAGCATCACCCAGTGAACCCTACTGACATTTCTCTCCTTAACCTTCGTTCAGATTTTCAACCATTCTGAAAGATCAAACTGGATGTTTTTACCGTTTTGCCCACAGTAAGACTTCTTATAGAATTGTAACCTTTTTTTAATCTCTTAAATGTTGAAACTATTAATGGACAATTCAAAGAAATTGGAAACTAGACCTCTTAAATTATAATTTTGCTGATGGTAATGCTCAGTCAACTATTCAGTCTAACTGGCAACCTCTTAAAATCGAACTTGTTCCGCAGAGGAAGCAGGTTGCTATTTTTATTGGTGAAAACATAAGAGATGGGAAAAATTTTAAAGACATTAAACTGGCTCTAAGCTTACTGTTGGAATGCCAAATTACTGACATTGAGCTAATGAAGTATGAAAAACTCCCACAGTGTGGTAACTATAAGAGACTTGTTCTGTATTTCCATCCTGTAAAGACCCCTGAAAGTCTCCTGAAAATGAGGAACACTTTGTATAACAGATACGATATACAGATTTCAAGAGTCTTCAAAAATATGGCTCTTTCCAGCTTGGTTCCAGGTCTCAGGTGCACTAAGGAAAAGGGAATTTTAAAACTGTCACTGGAAGGAGAACCTCAGGGTGTGACTCCGGTGTTTGCAGTGAGTACAAATTTGGATACCATCAAGAACACAAATAACCCCCCTGAAGGAACTCATAAAAACAAATCAGTCTTAGAGCTGAATAATTTGGTCCAGTTAGAACAAAGTATGCCCCAAAGGCAAATGCGCATCTAGGCAAACTGGAGCTCCCCCTCTTCCCGGTATGGGCGGCCACCCTCCCCCACCATAACCAAACAATGATTTTTGCACCAGCTCACAAAACACCTCTCACCCCTAGCAAAACATACATGGCTCTCTCCCCACCAACTCTCTTTCCTAATTTTGCCCTCATACTAACCATATGAGGGAGGTTCTTAGCCTGAGAAACAGCTCCAAGACAGTGCAAGTGGGTATTAAGAATGTAAATCTCTCACAAATCACCCCCAGCAAAACATTTACCAAGCAAATGTCAGCATCATCTCTCACGAAACACCTCCAGTGGAATCCACCCCCGAAGAGCATCACTTTAAATTGCATTTAAACTAGGGAGTTCAGATTCTTCTTTTAAATCCACCTTAAAGAGAGAATCTGGGCTCCCCAGTTAAAACCACATTGAAAGTAATGCTGTTTTGGGGTGGATTCTCCCCCACCCTGAAATGGCATCACTTTCAATGTTTAAACTGGGGACCTCAGATTCTTCCTTTAAAACCATGCCAAGGGGGGGGGATTTAAAAAGGAGACTCAGGGAAATTTGGGGGGGGTGTCTGCTGTCAGGGGTGCAATTGTTAAACTAGCAGCACCAAAATTTCAGGGTCTCTTTAAGAGACTCTCCTGATGATACCACCCAGATTTGGTGAAGTTTGGTTCAGGGAGTCCAAAGTTATGGACCCTCAAAGGTGTAGCCCCCATCTCCTATTAGCGCCCATTGGAAACAATGGAGGATGGGGCACCCCTTTGGGAGTCCATACTTTGGACCCCCTGAACCAAACCTCACCAAACCTAAGTGGTATCATCAGGAGAGTCTCCCTAAAAATCCCTGAAATTTTGGTGGTGCTAGTCTAAAAACTGCGCCCCCTGCAGGCCAAAAACTGAAAAAAACCACTAAAAAATACAAAACACACACAAACTTGAATTTTTTGCGCCCTCCCATGTGAACAAATGGGGGGCGCCCAGGGACATTTGACTCCCCATGTCCAATATACCCCTGCCCAAAGGATACTGTTCCTGATTATAAAGAGAATTTACAAACCCCATGTAAGGTAGTCCAAAATTCCATTAAGGATGTATAACACTTGCAAGTTATGAATTCAGAAGATGATGATTCTCTGCCACCAGGATTAGCCTTATTTGAAGAGGAGTCTTTGGGATCATTTAAAGACTTGCCTTTTGTTCAACAAAAGGCATTTATGGATAGGCTGCTCCAAATAAGGACCAACCTTCTCCAAAATATGGCCATGCTTTCAAAATCTAACTGCACAGATCACCTTACACAGAATCCTGCTCTGCAAGTTGTTACTGCAAGGAATGAAAAGTTGCCAAAAATACTCCCAGAGATATCGTCAAATTTATCTTCAACTTCAGTTTCAACATCAGTTGCTGAGAATAAGAGCAAAGTACATACACTGCCAAGTTTGAGGATGAAGAAAAATTCTAACAATGGTTTGTTTGTTCTGATTCTGAGGATATTCTTGACATTATTACCTTGGAAGAACGACATTCTGGGCCCCAGGAAACACAGTATTTAAAACTTGTTTCCTGGAATATAAGGGAAAAACTAATCAGCCTCCTCTCCCCACAATGCATCTGGTGCAGTGGTAGGATTCTAATGAATCAACCATTGGTTCACCTCCTCCCTCCGCCCATGCGCCCACAAACGAATGTCTACCCCCCGCTCATGTACCTGACCCCCACTGCCCACTTCCCAGGCTGCTGCGCCCCCTTTTAATGTTGGGCCAGGGGGAGGCAAGGGAAGGCAGCAGCTGCAGCTTGGTCCATGGCCCGGGGAGCCTTTTATGGGTAGGTGCAGCCCACACAGTACTGCCGGCCTGGCAGCTACGCCATCTCCACCCCCCTGGGCAAGGGGTTGGCCAGGCCCGCGTGGGGCAGGAGCAACGAGCCAGCCCAGTGGGCGCCCCGGGCCAGGCTGCCTCCGCCGCCCCCGCCACCCTCCCGGCATGCCAGGGAGGTGGGCAAGGAGGCAGCGGCTGCTCCTCCATCTGACCGTGGGTATGTTGGCAGAGAGGTGGAGGGAGAAGGGAGGCAGAGCCCAGAGACTTTCAGAGGTAGGGAGCACCCCAGCTGGGGAAGGGACCAGGCAAGAGAGCAGTCAGATGGGGGGAGGTGGGGAAGGGAAGCAGGGGGGAAGAGCCAACTGGGTGGTGGGATTCATCCAGCTACTGGTTCTCCCAAACCGGTGCGAACCGGCTGAATTCCACCAACTGGAGCCAATACACAAACGCATCCTTTTCCACTGACACTGAATGCTAGCGTGAATCTGTAATATCTCTGAACTTCAGATTTACTCCCTCAATGTTTCAGCATCATGTGATAGTGTGATTGTATGCAGCTGGAGATTGGAGGTAGTGAAACAGAGTTCAACCAACTTCAAGCAAGAATGGAACAAAGACTTGGCAGTTCCTCTCCATCACAATATACCGCTGACTGTACAACCTGCATGTCAAGGAAGTACAATAGGCCGTAAACAGAAATCTTTCAAAAATCAGGCAAGGATGAAGTAGTCAAGGAGTTTTCATAGATTGTTCCTGCCATGAATTACATTCCTGCAAGCCTTTGGGGCAGGGCAGGGCAGGCCATACAGCAGTCTCGCAGCCCAGTATCACACAAAAATGGTTCTTTAGCTCCCTCATGCATGCACCATTTACAAAAGAAATCTACACGGCAGAGAGAAGTTTTGCAGGTGATCAAAGGCTTCACTGGTATAGAGAAGACGTACAAGTTAAGCACCCTTTCAACCCGATACCAGGCTATGCAGAAGTAAATGCTTTTTACGTTCTACGATTCTCAGGCAAATTGGCTCAAAGAAAAGCTGCACCTCGGTTGTTACTTATGTCTACTGTGATATGTCACAGAACGTGAGATCAATGAAACCTTCCAATGCAAATGATGTTCTAAAGTGCCGGAACATAGTCAAGGGACAGATCTGAGGCAAGGATTAACTCTCTGCTCCTCAAAGGTGGATAAAGTGCATCCTATGGGCCTTCTTTCGGAATTGTTTGAAGAATACTGAACAAACCACATTGATGTTTGCCATTATTTTCTGCTCCAGACACAAACTTCACTATCACGGATTAGAATAAAATAGCGTGTGTATGTACACGTATGAGAAACAGAAATTTAGAAACAACAACGTGCTTTGTGGCACATTGTTAAAAACTAATGAGTTTATGATGGCATAATCTTTCCTAAGGCTGGGTCCACTTTTTTCAGAAGAACAACATTGTACGGTACGTGTAACTGTTGTTTGTTTAGAGTCCTGCTGAACTGGTTCCTTAGATTATTTAACACACAGGTGTCAAACTTGCAGCCCTCCAGATGTTATGGACTACAGTTCCCATCATCCCCGCCTGGCAGGGGATGATGGGAACTGTAGTCCATAACACCTGGAGGGCTGCAAGTTTGACACCTATGCTTTAACACTATATGTGAGCCGCAGTACCGCAGACTGTCAATCCCCAGGTTGGTTCTCAGAACCCTGTCCTGGGGGACTTCTCCCAGTAATTCGTTATGGGGGGGGGGGGTGTCCCCTTCAGTGTCATTTCTATGGATGTACACATCTTCACAGATGCTTCCCTACATGAATGGGGTGCCCACTGTGAGGGCAATTACATTCAGGGTCTGTGGCCCCCTCCAGCAAGGCTTCATGCACATTAACATTTGGAGGCCAGAGCAGTGAGGTACACTCTTATCTCTCTTTCAGCCTTGGTCACAAACAAGAACATGCTCATCCTGAAGGACAACAAGGCGGCCAAATTTTATATCAACAAGCAGGACTGCAACATAATATTGACAGCTGTCCACATAGGCCAGGGGTCAGCAACCTTTACCACCCAAAGAGCCATTTGGAAGATCTACTGAGCCGGAGAGGCGGCTCCACACAGAGCCGCCTCCCGTTTGGCCCCTCCACTCACCTTTCCTGGAGGGACACGCCCATGATACCCTCTGACCTCCAGCCGTGGGTTGCAGACCCCTGACATAGGCAGACAACCTGAACAGGGACCCCAACCAACAGCACAAGTGGGAATTAAATCAACTCTTGTTGTATCAAGCGTTAAACATGTGGGCCATCCCATCCATAGATTTGTTCACTTCATGCCTCAACAAAAAATGCCTGACCTACTGCTCTCAGGGGGTGGGGCTGGGCCCAGGTTCGGAAGCTGAAGCTGGTCCAGCATGCGGTGGCACGTGTTCTCACCGGTGGTGCCTTCAGAGAACACATCCAACCTGTGCTGCGCTGCCTGCATTGGCTTCCAGTTGAGTTCCGAATCATTCATAAGGTATGGGTGCTTACCTTTAAGGCCTTATGCGGCCTGGGACTTTCGTACCTTCGGGACCGTCTTACCCCATACGTCCCTACACGGCCTCTACGTTCGTCAGAGGCCAATTTGCTGGTGGTCCCTAGCCCCTCGATGATGCGGCTGGCCTCTACCCGGGCCAGGGCTTTTACAGACCTGGCCCCTGCCTGGTGGAACACCTTACCACCAGCTATTCAGGCCCTGCGGGACCTTGGAGAGTTCCGCAGGGCCTGTAAGACTGAATTGTTCCACCGGGCGTTTGGGGAGGCCGGCCGCTGAGGTGCGCCCCGCCCCTTCCTTTCTCCCTTTCCCCTTTACTTCCTGGGTTCTTCACTTCTCTGTTTTGTTTTTCCAGGGTGAATTTATGAAGTCTGTGTTTATGTTGGACGCCACTGCAATGCATTGTTATTAATCTGTTTTAATGGGGGTTTATTGTAATTATTGTTTTTATCATGTTGTTCACCGCCCAGATCCCTTCGGGGGAAGGGCGGTATACAAGACCAATTATAAATAAATAAATATAAAGGACGAAGCCTTTCATCTTGTATTGAACAGGGCCTTTCTCTATGGGCACAGAGGCCTGGGTCATCCCCTGATGTTCTCGCCTGACACTGGTATTCAGTAGTTGGCTGCTTTCAAATATGGAGGTTTCCTTCAGTCACCATGGCTAGTAGCCACTGATCGACCTATATACATGATCTGAAGAAGTAGGTTCCTTGTACATGGAGGTTTTAGATATGATAACATTGTTGGGGGGGGTTGGGGGGGTGTCGAGTAGACTTAATAGGCCTGCTGCAATGAATAAGCAAGCAATACTCTTCCTGCAGGAAAAGAAGGAAGTCTACCAAACTACCATAATGTTCCAGATGTTATAATTAATTTTAAGGCATTTCTTGAGGCCCATTATACACCGCCAGTGGCATCCTAAGCACCCTGTAAACACCCTTCTAAACCCACCAACTTTAGGAGACGATACCTTTGCTTAGAATGGGGCTGATATATAAACTAAAATAGATATTTATAGGTGGCTGGATGTTAATAGAGAAGAAAAGAGTTTGGATTTATACCCTGCCCAAGCATAAAGAGTCTCCCCCTCCCTCCGCTCCCATGCATGCCACCCCTCCCTCCCCTTCCCTTGCATGTCACCTCTCCCCCTCCCTCCACTAGGGTAGGTGGGCCATGTCCAGATGCCAGGCCCTCTCCTCCTCCCTTGCATGCCACCCCTCCCTCCCCTTGCATACCACCCCTCCCCCTCTCTCCCCTCTCCCTCCCTCCGCTAGGGTGCGTGGGTCAAAGTGGCTTACAGATTATTTTCTCTTCCTCTCCCTCCAACTGACACCTTGTGAGGCAGGAGGGGCTGAGTGAGTTCAGAGAAAGCTTTGACTAGCCCAAGGACATCCAGCAGGCTTCACGTGAAGGAGTGGGGAAAACAAATCCAGTTCACCAGTTAAGAGTCCACCACTCATATGTAGGAGTGGAGAATCAAACTCAGTTCTCCAGATTAGACTCCTCCGCTCTTAACAACTACACCACACTGGCTCTTCCAAAGCACTCCCAAAGAGTTTTGCAATGAAAAAAACTTTGACAGCACCCACTGTAGTAGCTTAACACTCCAGATGTCAGGTTCCCAATGAAGCAACACGGGGCTCATGAAAATAAAATCCATTTGAAGATTGTTTCACTAACTATGAAGACTATACTACATTCTCTCTATGAAATCTGGGAACGGCAAAACAGCTGCAATTTATCTTTCTACATTTAACAAAATACAATGCTGCTATATTATCTATTGATTAATTTAAACTCAGAATGGGAAAATTAAGCTGTAGCCTAACCATTCTGTAGGCTATTCTGGACCTTATTAATCATGTATCCTCTTGTCTGGACTTGCACAGAACACAAACCACCATGACTTCAGATCTTTATTTTTGAGAGGACATAGAAAATACAACCGCTTTACTTATTTTACATGCAAATCTAGTGGATCAGAGCATTGATTTTCTGCGATAAATGACAGGAATCTCTCTTCCTTTCATTAATGCATCTCTGTTTAGACTTCTGAAAGCTCAAACGCTGAAGAGCAGAGAAGGAGGTTCTAATCCCCAGGGATCTTCCCCCTGCTACAGTAAAGCAGTGGAGTTTAATACCACGAACTTCTGATTTTAAAGCTCAAAAGAACTTCTAGGGACATGAACTACTTCCTGTAAACATTAGTCATGGGTATTGCTTTTAATGGAATGTAAGGATTTGGGGGTACAACTAAAGCATATATATGGATATTTGAAGCAATGCATCACGGTGGCTTGGATCATCTCCCACACAACATTTGACAAGGGCGGTCTATCATTATAATAAATACATTTCCCCATATACTATGCTGGCATTTAGAATTTATCTCCCTTCATAATACAATACTGAAAGATAATCTCATCAGACTAAAGAGAGGCAGCATTTGTTCACGGATCCAGACACAGAAATATAGGGTTCCCAGCCCTCCAGGCGGTGCCTGCAGACCTTTCAGAATTATAACTGGTCTCTTTGGTGTCAGACGAAGGGAACTTTGACTCTCGAAAGCTTATCACTGAAAATCTCGCCAGCTTATATGACCCCCTTCCACACATGCAGAATAATGCCCTTTCAACCCACTTTGCAGCTGGATTTTACTGTGCGGAACAACAGCTATTCAAACAACTGCTATTTCAAACCGTTGTGAAAGTGGGTTGAATGTGCATTGAATGTGCAGAAGGGGCCTATGAAGCTACTAGACTTGAATCTAACTGTTCAACTATTTCCAGATTGTACACATCATTTCCCCTGGAGGGAACAGAAACTTCTGAGGGTTGACTCTGTTGTACTACATCCCTGATGAATCCCTCCCCCCTCTCCAAACTTCACCCTCCCCAGGCTCTGTCCCCAGGTCTCCAGGAATTTCCCAGGCTGGAGTTGCAAACTCTCCCCATAAACAACGCTTCTACGATTTTTATCGCTTTATTCCAAGGCAGCTTACAAAACTCCTTTCCCTCCCTCTCCCCACAACAGACACCTTGTGAGGTAGGTGAGACTGAGAGAGTTCTGAGAGAATTATGACAAGCCCAAGGTCACAGCCCTGGATCAGGCCTGGTGGAACAAGCTACCAAGCAAAGTTAGGGCCCTGCAGGAGTTGTGACAATTCTGCAGGGCCTGCAAGATGTGGCTGTTCCATCAGGTCTTTCCAGTGGTGGGATCCAAACATTTTAGTAACAGGTTCCCATGGTGGTGGGATTCAAACTGTGGCATAGTGCCAATGGGGCTGGGCAGGGCACGACGGGGGCGGGGGCGGGCATTCCGGGGGCGGGGCATTCCTGGGCGGGGCTGTGGCAAGGACACAACCACTGCACCGGTCCTTGGGCGGGAAACGAATGCACGCAGACGCAGGCTGCCACGCACGCCGGTGCACCTCCTGCTAGACTGCTTCAAGTTCTGTGCGCTACTGCTGAGAGGAGGGGCGTAACTAAGGCAAAAATCACGTGGCAAAATCACCAATTAGTAACTCCCTCTCAGCACACACAAATAATTAGTAACCTACTCTCGGGAACCTGTGAAAACCTGCTGGATCCCACCTCTGGGTCTTTCCATCTACCCAGTCAGATTGAATTTTACAGATCTTCTCTTTCGGCCTCTGGGGGAGGAAGCGGGGCGGGGGGGGGGGGGGGGATGGAAAGGTTGATTATTGCCATAGGTTTCAATCTATCAGTGTGGGCACTCACTATTCTATTTAAATTGACTTTAATTGTTTTTATAGCAATGCTGTATTTTTAAAGTTAATTGATTGTTAGTTTTTATGTTGTAACCCGCCCTGAGCCCTGTGGGGAAGGGACGGGATGTAAATTTAATAAAATGAATAAAATAAATAAATGTGCAGGAGCAGGGAAAAAAATCCGTTTCACCAGGTAAGAGTCCACCACTCAGGTGGAGGAGTGGGGAATCAAACCCAGTTCTCCAGATTAGAGTCCACCTGCTGTTAACCACTACACCACGCTGGCTCTTAATGGAATGCAAGTACACTGCCTTGTTTTCTCCAAATCACAATCTTTCAAAAAATAAACTAGAGTAAGACAGAAAATGTGGTATCTCCCCCAAACTATCTAAGCATTTCCCTCTGTGTAATTTTTAGCCTGCTTTGTCTGAGAGCAGAGACCAGTTCAGGTGAGAACAAAAGAACTTAAATGGCAAGGGCCCAGGTAAATGTAAAGCTCATTCCTCCAGAGGTCTGAGCTAATAGAGTCCACAACGTTTTCCCCATTTCTAAGCAAATACAATTCAGAGGGTGACATCTCCGCATTGATGCTCAAAGCCAGAAGAACACATCCTGAATCCCTAATGCTGGATGAGACACTGCAACAAACGGCTTTTTTTCAACCAGATTTGTGAATATTTTCAGGTATGGGCAGCATAAAACCTGACTTTTGGAAAATCCCTCTTTCCTTTTATTATTTTTTAATATGTTTAAAGGTCAGAAAATATGCAGGGAAATATGTAGTACAGATTCAAAAACCAGAAAGAAGAAGAAGAAGAGGAGGAGGAGGAGGAGGAGGAGGAGGAGGAGGAGGAGGAGGAGGAGGAGGAGGAGAAGAAGAAGAGGAGGAGGAGGAGGAGGAGGAGTTTGGATTTATATCCCCCTATTCTCTCCTGCAGGAAACTCAAAGGGGCTTACAATCTCCTTGCCCTTCCCCCCTCACAACAAACACCCTGTGAGGTAGGTGGGGCTGAGAGAGCTCCGAGAAGCTGTGACTAGCCCAAGGTCACCCAGCTGGCGTGTGTGGGAGTGTACAGGCTAATCTGAATTCCCCAGATAAGCCTCCACAGCTCAGGCGGCAGAGTTGGGAATCAAAACTGTTCCTCCAGATTAGATACACGAGCTCTTAACCTCCTACGCCACTGCTGCTCCTTCATATCTCAAGGCAATTCATATCTCAGAAGGCTGGGAACAAGCTCTCTCACCTCAACAGAGGGCCTGCTATACGGCAGCTTGGGTGCCAGCTGAACAACAAATAGGAGTTGCGTAGCTGCAACGGGAAAGTGGGGAGCCGCACCCCGGGTGCACACCATTGGGGTCATGTGGGGGGCAGAAAATTACCCCCCACACCCATTCCCCTGCCCTGCCAGGCCCAGCAGCCCAGAGCAGCATGCTGGTGCGGCAGGAGTGGAAACCACAAAGGCCTTCCTGGGAGGCCTCTGTAGGAATTGGGGCTCGCAAAGTCTCCTGGGAAGCATAATTCCCACCAGGCTGCTTTTTCAGCCAGGTGCTCTTTGCAGCTGGCTGAACTAAGGTAAGTGGGGGCAGGGCACCACGGAAGCAGGGGTGGGCGTCATTTTGCCCTAGGCGCCATTCCTCCCCACCCACCCCCGCACCACTGACAAATAGCCTACTGATACTACATTCAATTAAATAATTAACAATTTGCTGCTTCTTATGGGCCAACTTAGATAGCATCTTCAGTCTGAGGAGAAAAAATGGTTCCATCCTTTTCTGCTTCTGTTGCTCAACCAAGACTTTGCTTCTTTTCTTGACTTTACGTGATACAAAAAGTAGAAGAGGTCCATGCTTTAGGCCAGTGATTCTCATTTTTTTTTCACTCATGTACTTCTTCGCAACACATTTCCCTAAAATTGTACCTCCATATTAGCAAATCCATTATGTATTTTTGCCACTTACCTCCAAATGCTCTGGCGTGTATCTCAGGTTGCAAACTACTGCAATAGACATACATTTTAATGACTAACATCATTTCCAGGATATAAGCTTTCAAGAGTCAAAGTTCCCTTTTGTCAGATGCAAAACTGATGTATCTGACGAAGAGAGCTTCGACTCTTAAAAGCTGGAGATCTTGTTGGTCTTATAAGGTGCTGCTGGACTTGAATGCTCTTCTACTGTTAGAACCCAGCCCAGTATATCAGAAGATTCCTCAGATGAGGACCTAGATGGGGAAGAGAGCACCACTTTGGCCCCAGAGGCCCAGGTAACTCTTGCAGAGTCAGAGCCACTGGTAAGCTCTGTTACCCTTGTGTATTTACTTTGGACCCTTGCTGTGGACCCTTGCTTTGAACTCTGGCTCGAGATCGTTGCTTTGGACTCTAGGTTGTCTCTGCCTGCATCCAGTACTTTGTTCTGATTAAACCAACTAAATCAGCTGATGACTGTCTGCGATTCTGGGCTATGGCATCTACCACAGACCAACATGGCCCACTTGAACCTATTTTAAATTACTGCAGACTCTTGCTACAGGAGTGGGAAATGCACGTGCCAATTTAAACTTCTCTTGTGAAAACAGAGTGAACTTTTCTCCATTTTTCTGAGAGCTGGTTAACTATCTCCCACTGAAGAAGGGATGGAACGACTGGCCCTTATGCTGATCCAACGGCACATTTCCCTGCATTAACATTGGCTTTGCTAAAGTGTGTTTTACACATACCAATTTTTCTTGGCCTCACACTGGGCTCAATTTTTCTTGGGCCCAGCATTTGGATGTCAAGGTAACCATGGTTAAGATAAAGCGTGCACGAAACAAGATCAGTGCCGGACTCATGAGTGCACCTCGGTTTTCTCTCCCATCTCAATTCACACTGAGAATCATGATTAAACATGGTCACCTGGTCCAAGGGTTAAACAAAGGTATTCTGAACCCCATGAACCACAATTCTAAACCTGGATTAAACCCTGGTTTAGGATCCTGCTTTGTAGATGAACTGATTAATCTATCAAGACTACAAAGCATGACTTTGGGCAGGGATACCATTTTTATAACATACTGTGGGGATTAGTATCTTCTCCCGCCCCCGCAACTTTCATCTGCAAAATCCAATAACTAACGTTTCTGAAAAACGTATGTTAAAAGTTAATTCTGGAGAAGGATCAATGAGAGATACCTTCCTTGAAACTTAAACAAAGAAGACAGATGTAGATCATAAAGGAAAGAGATTAAAGACGAAAGTCCTTCAGTCAATAGCACTATAAATAAATTCTCTAGATCAAAGGGAAGCAGAGGGTGGTTGATTTTTGCAGTATGTAAGCTGGAGGCTGGATATTGGCCAAGGCTTATTTTCAAGAACTTTTTTTTATCATTCAGTATATTATCATCTGCATTAGGTATAGTAATGCCTACTAAACGTATCTTTGAGAGTTCTCCTGTTCAATTATTACATTGGTTCAGATGCTTATCCACACATATTTTGCTAGTCCTTACCATTGCAATTAACTTCTGACCTACCCACCTCTTCCTATTAATTAAAAAAAAACCCCTCCTTATAAACAGGCCATACTTAATGCATTATGTTGCGACAAAAATCTAGAAAGAAAACATCCCTGGCAAAACATGAGCGGGAAAGAAAATAAAATCTATAAAGTGCTTTATTCCCTGGGGGTGGATGAATCCTGAGTGAACCATGCCACGCTTCCAGGTTTTGCCTTTCAGACAGGGGCCTGTCACGCTGTATGAACGCCATTTATCTCTCCTCCTCTGAGCTGCTTCTTTCAGAATCTGTAGATAGTTAACTCTGGGTAAAGCAGCTGGAGTTGTTGTCAGCTTTTCTGAGGAATCCTTCTTCAACCACATAGCATCAATAGTGCAACTAGATGGATGCCTAAGGGTCTGGAAGATCGGTTCAGGTCCAGTTGTGAAGGGCCTGCTCTGGCCTAAGGAAGAAGCGAGTTCTCTAGACTAAATGACCCTCTTGACACGAACTCTGAACTTCTTCACAGGGGAGATTTGTTTGCTTTGCCTGCAGACACTGTAACTGCTCTGGTCTCAAATAACTGTACACTCCCTTTCTGTGTAACACTGCCACTGGAAACTCAGAGAGCACAACACCATCTACAACAAAATCCAGACGGGCTTGAGAAGCACAGAAACATGGTGATGCCTAGAATGTCATCGCTATATAAATAAATACGGGGCACACACCAGATTTGCATCTTTGGTTGTTTTGAAATGAATACATTAATATTTAAAGGTATTACTTCTTGTTTTCAAGACCGGAATGCTATTCTGTCATCTTTCTACTATACAACATAAGGGCTGTCAGCAGAATTTATTTACAAGCAATAAGTAAAACTCTGCTGATCTTCGACTGACCAAACACAAAACATAACCTTAAAAAGGTTATTGCCTTAAAAAGGCAATAGTTAGTGTTACTTCAAACTCCCATGGTCTGGCACTTCTGATAACAGTGGGGTTGCCCCCAAAACTGTAATAACAGCTCTAACACTTGGAGTCATTAGTAAGTGTTGTGTATGAGCAAACTGTGTTTATCTACTGTAAGACATTATTTTTAAAAAGTTACTCAAATCACTCTTTTTTCTATTGCCAAGTGCTTGTTATTTACACAGTGAGTCCCTGCTGAACTGTGCGAACATGGCAATGCGGGCATTGCAAACATACAAGATATTGGTTTTCTGCCATATGCAATATAAGTCTATAAGAAAACCCTTTAGACCATGCTATCATAAGAGACAGACTCGGCTTGGAATCTATTTTAAGAGCATTAAAAAAAGAAGTGCAAAATTGAAGATTATGTGAATGGAATAGATCTTTTGTGAACCCAAGAAAATTCAAATAGCCATCCAAGGCCTATTTTTCACCCTTTTTTGGTAATGTTGTTTACTACAGTCATTATTTTTTTAAAAGCCAGATTTCCAATCCTTTCAAATGATGCTATCTCAGGTGAACTCAATGGTTAGGCAAAACAGTAGTTTCCCTCAGTTTTGTGTCCTAATTTTAAATATATATTTGGGGGTGGGAAGAAGGGAGAGAGAGAGAGAGAGAGAGAGAGAGAGAGAGAGAACATATGCAAAGTCAAAGTACCTTGCAGATAGGGAAAAGTTGGTTCTTGCCCACACAGAGGCACTATGAGTGTCAAGGTACACAAAGAAAGAAGTCAAGAACTATAAGGAACAGAAAAAGCCTTAGTGAAGAGCATCTTTCAGCAATTCATACTAATAAAGACTGATGAAAGAAAAGGGCCATTGGGAGGAGGCAATTCCAATAATGAGGAAAATGCATGCAACCAGAGACAAGCACAAATCCTGAGCTCAGAACAAAAGATAATGGGAACTAAAGATAATGAGAGAGAGAGAAGAAGATAAAATAGGTAGAAAGGAATGAGAGGAAGAAGATACCTCAAGGTAAGCAGGAAAAGTTTGAACTGCATCTCATGAATGTTGTAAGAAATGGCAAACTTTATGGAGAGAATGTATATAAATATATCTCCCTGTGAAGTCATTCTTTGAGTTCCATACATAGAAATTTTCTAAATAAATAAATAAATTTTGTAACACTGTATTGGGGAAACGAGGTATTGGCTACCATGGTCCCCGCAAATGAGAGCATCTAAAAGTTGGATGTCCAAGTCCTAATATCTGAATGTGAAAGGAGAGGGAAATATAAAGATATTTCTAATGGTTGCATTGACAGGAAAGTGTCTACTCAAGTTATACAATGAGTGAATGCAGAAAATGAGTTGTTTTTTTAAAATAAGCTGACCTAAGACAAGGTGAACAAAAGGTAACAAGTTATCATGTCCAAGAGTCACAGTTGCAATGCCTTACAAATTACAAAATTACAAAAAAAACCCCACTTCAATGGGTTTGTTTTGAGCACAGCACCCAATTGACAGCAATTCTCTGTATTTACTAGAAGCTGTGTAAAACCATCCTACATAATGGGTTAAGAAGAAAAGACCACAGTTCAATAGCCAATTAACCACTTTGTATAAAATAGGTTTCAGGGCCAATCCCTAGCATTTCTTAAGGACATTAGGGTAGTGGGTGTTGAGAAAGACCTTTCTCAGCTAGGGAGTCTTTGGGGGGGGGGGATGACGCCCTGGGCATGCGCTGCGGCAGGAGGTGCCCGGGGCATGGCATTCCAGGGTGGAGGGCACAGTTCCCACTCGCTCTGCCCCTGTTGTATGGTAACTTCAAATGTTGGAAGCTAGATATTCAGAGCCAGCAATGGGTCAAAGTATTCAGATATCTGCCCATGAGCATAATTACTGGAATATCCACCCATGTGCCACTGGCCATGAACATTTGTGAGATGGGCTTAATGTATACAATGACAAAAAAAATGTACAAAGGGCAACAGAAAAAAAATGCACCATGCTGTTTACTTACAGTGTTGAAATTGGGGAAGAGACCAACTGCAGAGCTGCCATCCACTGGAAAGGACATAAATGGTTTGATATCCAGAGAAGGTTGCATCATTAGCGGAGGTGTTCGAACAAGGGTAGGAAGAGTAGTCGTATGGCAGGTACTGCCTACAAAGAGGAAGATATTTTAAATAGGAACTGAAACTGCCACATAATCAAAACAAATAGTGCAGCTATTAGGAGGGAAAGCCCACATTTCTGACATATCCATTATAAAACTCAGCATCATTAATATGGGATAGGAATTAACACAATTTAAAAATTACTACTTTCCCACAGAGGACATGAAGCATTTCTACATGACGACAGATGTTCTTGTCCTGAAGAGATGACATATGGTGCCAAAATCAAATTGGCAGGTATAAACAAGGCCCGCTAGACAATGAAATACTCTGATTAGCCAAAATGGCACGAATGGGCACCACTTGAGTCCAGATGCTCTGGCAGTATGGTACTGGCTATGTGAACATCCACTGAGGGCTCTTGTGCCAAGCTGAAACAGAGAAGGGATATTATTTTCCCTCAGCAACTGTGGTTGAATTTATATAGGCAGTGTTTGAACTAGTTCTACGTGAATGGTTCATTGTGCTCACTTCGGGTGGCACATCTAAGGGGGAAAAATCTATATTGATGGAGGCTGAACTGGTGGTGCCTGGACTGGAAAGAATCCTTTGGATCATTGCAGTGATAGTTGAAAAGATCAATTTTGTGCTAGGTTGTATAGCAAAACAGATTAAAAATAAACCAACTTGCACCACAGTTACCCTTGTGTAAACGTACAGGAATCAAATTTGGAAAACAGAGTTAGCACCGTTTCATTAAAAGAGTTTGCTGATGTTACTTTGGCTAACACATTCTGGATTACCCCATTATATCCATGTGCCAGAAACCTGAAAACCTTTGTGCAGAAAAATCCTAAATTCTCCAGATGTGACAGGATCATTGTTCCAAATGACTGTCTTTCACTTTTGATTCTAGTAGACAAGGTCAGGCTTTATTTAATAACACATTAAATTATAACAACTTTACTCCTGGTTACACAGATCTTGCTTATAAGTTGCACAAATCTCTACTAGTGACAGGACCAGGCTCAAGTTTCTAGTTCATTCACACAGCTTTTATGGGTGACTGTTGTGACCAATGGGAAAAGGCCCTGCCCTTTTCTGAAAACCCAAGTCCCCTTTAGTCCTGTTTGGAGTATGAGCAGAAAAGCTATCAGCCAACTGGAACTTCTAGAAGGGCTGGAAGAACCACATGGGAACGAAAGCAAAAAAGTGGTTTCACTGACAGTATAGACCAGATAGGGTTTAAACCTTCAGAGAAGGAGAGAATACAGGGATCCTGTCTCAGTGTTTGTAAACAGAGTAAATCAAAAAATGTGTGAGGATAGGGTTTTAGTTGGGAGAGAAACTATCTCAAAAGACTTTGGAAGTATCAGTACCCGTCTTTGGTGATAAAACAAACTAGCTTTGATGAAGTTTTTTGTGTTTGGAATATGCTGCCACAGGAGGTGGTGATGACCACTAACCTGGATAGCTTTAAAAGGGGCTTGGACAGATTTATGGAGGAGAAGTCGATTTATGGCTACCAATCTTGATCCTCCTTGATCTGAGATTGCAAATGCCTTAACAGACCAGGTGATCGGGAGCAACAGCCGCAGAAGGCCATTGCGTTCACATCCTACATGTGAGCTCCCAAAGGCACCTGGTGGGCCACTGCGAGTAGCAGAATGCTGGACTAGATGGAGTTTGGTCTGATCCAGCTGGCTTGTTCTTATGTTCTTATGTTCTTAAGTTGCTAGAGCTGTCTCAAAGCTCCAATTTCTGAGGGAAACTCATAAAAAAATTGTGGGTTCGGAGAGGAGCTCATATTTACACTGTGACAATCCTGAGGCCAATATGTACCTAAAAGACACTATACCTCAAGGACACTATATTTCGTCCCTTCTCAAGCACTTTCTACAGAAAGTGACACACAAAGACATTGTTAAGCTGTAATGTCACATTCAGCCATCAAATCCCTCGAGCACTTTGCTGAGAAGCAGAGTCTTCCACAAGTATCCAAAATGGGAAAAGTCTATTCAGACAGAGAAAGTCTACAAAGCAGTAATATTGTGCAGTGAATGTGTGCCAACAGACTGCTGAAGAATGTGAATAATTAATACGATTTCATTAACTAGTAAAAAACAGATTCATGAAAACAGATTTTGCAAGCACCTCTGTTTATCAGGGCACTATCATAATTATATAAAGCTCGCATTAAAATTGCCCTCCTATCAATTATCCAGCCCCAATGAAATACTGACCAAATTCATACGCTCCCTTACAACCTCAGTTTAGTAATCAATTACATTATTCTGACAAGCAAGCTTTTCTGTGTCACTGTTTGAAACACACAGCCCATAATCTTCCTCACTCAGTTCAATATAATATTAATTCTCATATTTTGCTGAAGTTTCTCTACACAATTTTTATCTGTAAGTTTTCTATTAATAGGCAAGCCTTACCTTTTCTTATGCTGACGAACCTGTGATTTTCAGGGCTGACTGGTTTACTTTCTGAGGTAGCTAACTATTCCATTCTCCACATGTAGTGGTTTCCTGCATATTATATTTTGCATTTTTTTGACAGAGCACTTGGAAACAAAAAATGATGTACCTATGAACTGAAGATCCCATTCATAGCTTTAGACCTCTAGGCAAAATTTTAAGCGTGGTATCTTTTCTTGTTCCTAATGCTCTGGGACCTTTGTTTTATCAAAATCAAATCAGACTCTCCCACATGCAAAACCACACTTAACACCATTTTGGGGCTACATTAGCCGTCAGATTTCCAGCCTGTGCTGATAGGTTCTCTCCATCTTTTCTCAATTGCCTGTGGCTACTTAATGTGCATTTATAACCGCCATGCCCAGTAGTATCTTTTGCTCCTCTTCCTCTCTTAATTGCCTTCCAGATGAAAGGCAACAGCAATTCCACCCTGCACTAAAAGGAATAATCTAGATCTTAAGTGGTTTTAGAAACCTTGGGCAAAACATGGTGAATAAGCAGGAATTCAGTGGATTCCATCCAAATGTGTCTGAAAACTATTTTTAAAATTACTTTGATTCAGAAGCGAAGCGTAGTACAGTGACCATGTATGAGTCAAAGGGAAATAGCAATAATTTATTTGCAAGATTGCTGCTATGGCGTACCAACATTTCTGTGCATTCCTGGTATGATTTTCATCAAAGCAACAACAAAAAAGAGATTGGGGAATGGCAAAAAGAAGCAAAGAGCCAGTGCTGTGAACTAAAGCAACAGAAAAAAGTATACTTCATTCCAACAGGTATCTGACAAACGAAGAACAGTGCTATGCTGTTATTTCTTTACTCCGAGAGAACTTTGATGTTTGTCCCTTTTGAGATTCCATATTCCGACACAGCAGACTACAGTTATCCCTTCCACATCGCCAATTTCCTCATCGTGGTTCTGATATATCGCAGGTCAGCATGAGAAATTAAATGGGAATTTGGGGGAGTTTTATGGAAGCTTGCAGATGACCCGTAAAGGCCAGGAAATGACACGGAAAACGTTTAGAAACTCAGAAAATGCATAAAACATATTTTTATTATTTATTTATTTATTTATTTTTATTTTTTATTTATATTTATATACCGCCCTCCCCAAAGGCTCAGGGCGGTGTCCATCAACACTACAACAATTTAAAACATCAAATACATAATTTACAATAAAATAATATATAAAATACTAAAACTACAGATGGCTTCAGCCCCTCCTTCCCCCTTTATGTACCCACGGGAGGCCAGATGTTCTTTATGGCGAAGTTGAAATCATCCCGGCTGGCCAAATGCCTGGTGGAACTGGTTCGTTTTACAGGCCCTGCGGAAACTCTGTAAGTCCCGCAGGGCCCTGATCTCACCTGGAAGCCTGTTCCACCAGGTAGGGGCCAGAGCCGTAAAAGCCCTGGCCCTTGTAGAGGCCAGCCGGATCGCCTATGGTATTGTATAATGTCAGCATTACCATAAATATACCATAGTACCATAAATATACAACATTTCTTTTTAAAAGTTGAAATAAAAGAAAAAATCAAACTTCTTTTCTGGTAGGAAGGGAGGGTCAAATTTCCAGATTGTTGGGAGGAGGGGGTGCTGTGCCCCTAAGTCCCACGATCCGAAGGGATAACTAGATTTCCCTCATATTAGTGGGGCACAAACCTTCTTAAGGAAGGGTCCATTTCTGAACGTAATCTTTGAAGACTCACTACCAAAGTTCCTGCTCTCCCCACCACACAGTTCAAGACTCTTGCATCAAATTAACACTGAACACATTTATACTGTACTTTTTTGGTATTTTTTGAACAGCCAGAGGCATTTCACAGCAATATTGCAGAAGCAGACCTACATTTCCCATCAAGTCTCCCAGTGTCTTCTGTCCAAGTTCATTGTGTTCCACCTCCTCACCTGGCATTTCACCTGGGAAAGAAATGTGACCCACTCTGGAATCCCAAACTACAGTCCAGGAACTACTGAGTATGCTAAAAGACGGAGCAGGAGAAGGCAAGAACACCTGGAGCACCTTCCCTATGAGGAGAGGCTGCAGCGTTTAGGACTCTTTAGTTTGGAGAGACGTCTGAGGGGGGATTGAAGTCTATAAAATTATGCATGGGGTAGAAAATGTTGACAGAGAGAAATTTTTCTCTCTTTCTCACAATACTAGAACCAGGGGCATCCATTGAAAATGCTGGGGGGAAGAATTAGGACTAATAAAAGGAAACACTTCTTCACGCAACGTGTGATTGGTGTTTGGAACATGCTGCCACAGGAGGGGGTGATGGCCCCTAACCTGGATAGCTTTAAAAGGGACTTGGACAGATTTATGGAGGAGAAGTCGATTTATGGCTACCAATCTTGAACTTTTTGATCTGAGATTGCAAATGCCTTAACAGACCAGGTGATCGGGAGCAACAGCCGCAGAAGGCCATTGCTTTCACCTCATGCATGTGAGCTCCCAAAGGCACCTGGTGGGCCACTGCGAGTAGCAGAGAGCTGGACTAGATGGACTCTGGTCTGATCCAGCTGGCTTGTTCTTATGTTCTTAAGAAGCCCAACGGCCAGAGGTGTAGCTGGGCCAAACTGCACCCAGGGTGGACTCTGTGTTTTCCGCCCCCCCATGGGCCCTTCTCCTGCCCCCCTGCTCCCCCCACTTACCTTAATTCTTAGTATCACACTGAAAAGCGGCCTGTTCAGTTCAGGCAGAAAAAAGCCCAGGTGGGAACTACACAACCCAGGAGCTCTTGAGGCTCACAAGATCTCCTGAGTAGTGTAGTTACCAGGGCCCATTTCAGCCTGAACGGAACAGGCCGCTTTTCAGCCTGGATCTAAACCTGAAACTAAAAACTAAGGTAAGGGGAGGTTGCGAAGGGGGGGTCACGGGGGGAAGGGGTTGAGGGGCGATTTTCCAAAAAAAACAACACCCAGGCATGCGCCCAGTGTGAGGCGCCCCCCTTAGCTTCGCCTATGCCGACGACAGCTGAAAAGCAGAAGAATAAACTAAAGTTTTTGCTATTTTAAATTGTACCCTGAGAAATGTTCTTGACTTAGATACTAAAAAAGGGGGTTGGACCATCCCTGACTGGGCCACTACGCCTGTAGTCCAGCATATGTGGAGATCTACCACCTTACAACACTGAGCTGGAGTCTGAATTCAAACACCATGTCCCAGTGCTAGCACTTCTTCTGACATTGTTATATGTACTGCTGGGTGCTGCTTACCCAACAGGCAAATGGTTATTTCCGGCAAATAAATCATCCCTTTCTCTTTCCTGCTATCACTGTTTATAGTTCACTGCATTCGGATATAACCGCAAACAGATTTTTCAGTGACAGACATGAATGGAGTTTCTTTCTCGTGGGTTTGGGAAGGCTTCACTCAAGCCCCAATTTACTCTGATGTTTGAATGCAGGCCCTTGGGTGAATCGGTATACATTTCCTCCCTGCAAAAGAGGACTCTAAACTGTGGTTTAATTCCAGATTAGAATACTGTTTTGAAGGGAGGATACAAACCTTAACTCCCGCAGAGCCCGTGGCTTTGGCTGATACGGCAAATTGGAGCTTGACTGAAGTCTGCCCAAGCCAGGATGTTTTCAACAACTCAAGTGAGAGCAAGAGAACAAGCCGCATTTGTACCTGTCATGGGCAAACTTATTCTGGTTGCAACTTCTGAATGGGGACACAATCTGGCCATTTGTGAACCTGTCTTGGGGCTGGTTGCAAGAGCTGTCATGAAGCCCTTTCATTAGGCAGTCAGATGACTAGCGTGAGGTGCTTGTAGCTCTTCTGAAATCTGCCGCATGAAACGCAGCTGACAAAATGAATAATCACAAAAGGTATTAATGTCTCTTCTTGGCTCGCCGTGCTCCACCTTGATGGGGAATGTATCCTGACAGATACTGAGCTATGATTCGACTGGTCTTTTCTCCCCCATTGTTTATGGAGTGCAAAACTTGCTTTAAAACCCTTTAAGTAAGTCAGCGTTTGTAGTTTGCATAAGCCTGGGAAGCATGTTGACAGTTGTGCTTAATTATCTGTAAGTCAGGAGCTTATTCAAGTGTATTCGTAGGTAAAAAAAACACCTCCTGAAGCCACTCCAGTATGCAAATACCAGCCTCTGTAAATCTGCAGTGAAAAATATATCCACTGGAAAAAGAAAACTGCAACAAAACGTCTAAAGTTTTAAAAGAGCTCACTCGTAAGTTATTAGCACCCTAGAATCCAGAATGTTATTCACATGCTGTATTTAACTACATATCTTCCTTCTAATTAGCAAACGTTACCATCACTGTCAAGCTGAAGAGTTTTATTGCATGTTGATTCGCATCAATCATTTACCTGGTTACAGAACCGTATTGTTGTCACTCTGGCTGTCGTGATTTATATGAACGAGTCAGTCACAATGCTTTTGCCTCGTGTTACCAAATGAGGATAAGCTGTTTAACAAAAGACATAGGCCTATTATGCACTTTTGGTCTGCCCCGTGGTGAGCATACATGCCCTTCAGGGCACAGTTTTGTTTTGTGGACATGTTCTCCCTCATTCCAAGCTCACCACAGATCACAGAAGTCTTCCAATTCTAAAGAGCAGAGAAAGTGCAAAGTTCTCCCTGCCTGAGCAGGAAAATCAATATTGCTTCAGCATCCATCTGACTAACATCGCATTTGCCACTCTCCCCCACCAGCGTATTACCTGAAATGGTGGGAGTCTGTCCCTTTTAGAGTGGGGGAATTAGCAAGAGCAGACTCTTGGCTTAGCAAAAGGTCAGGGAAGCTCGGGGTCTTCGTTGCACATGTATACCAAGGTCAGCTTTGCAAGAAATTCCGCAGGAGAGAAAAATAAAGATTAACACATTTATTTGGGGATAATAGGGGTACTCAAGCTTATCATAGTCAAAGCAGCAGAACACACACACATCTCTTGGATATAAGCAGGGTTGAGGGGATAGACTGGGAATAGTGGAAGAACTAGGGGGATTCTTAGGGGTAATACTGTACCAGATCCTGAAGTGGCTTTGGAAGCAGAGTCCAATGACCTGCACTGGACTCCAAGGAAGCAGAGCAGAAAGCAGGTGGGGCGCAGCAGCAACTGAACCCCAAGACAGGCTCAGAAGTACTGGGTGATGGGAGAGGGGGCTTCTTATAGGGAAAATGGGACCTTCAGGGTTATGCAGAGTGGCCCTTAATCTCTCAGGACAAAGAGGAGTCCTGCTTTTCTGGAAAAGACAAGTGACAAATATCAACCTTGATGTGCTGGGACATTAATCTAATGGGTTCAGGAACAGGCTTAATGGGCCAAGCTTGGGAGTGCCTGAAAGGGGGAGGTAGCTGATTGAATTACAACTATAGAATAAAGACAATGCAAATGAGGTGGTTGTTAGTGAGAGGTTAGTCAGAGGAAAAAGTTCTCGGGTTAATACAATGCTGGCAGGAAGACTTGGGGCAAAAACATTAACAAGACCTTTGCTTTACAGGGTGTATGGTCCAGGGCTGCAGATGGGAATGCTCTATGGGGCAGGGATATTGTGTTCACTTAATTCCTTCAGGAAGGGTGAGAGAAAAGCATTATGCATAGCTGATTTGGCAAGGACAAGTCCAGACAAGCTTTTACTGTGTCCTTGTGGATACACTAGCCAATGCAGAGAATGGGCTTCTCATTTTGGCACTGCAACTCTAGGCACCCAAGGATTGGCAGGATGGGCAGAAGCATCACTATCTTAAAACAGAGCGTCCACCCACCATGCATCAGTTTGGCAATATCAGAGGAGCAGTTCTACCCACGCCTCCACAAGCACTTCCAAGGGATTGAAAGAATGAAAAATAATAATACCAGTGTTCCATCACAGCAGCAATGGGACATTAAAATGATTTAATTTTTTCAAAGGGTGCAAAGAGGCAGCAATCATTATAGCTACCTTAAAAAACTCAGAAATGGAAGTGGGGAATGGCACCTTGGATCAAAAGAAGCAGCAGAGACTTCGTCGCATGCAGCCAGAGAAACGCATGGAGTTGTCCAGAGGTGGGATCCAGCAGGTTCTCACAGGTTCCCGAGAGTAGGTTACTAATTATTGGTGTGTGCCGAGAGGGGGTTACTAATTGGTATTTTTGCCACGTGATTTTTGCCTTAGTTATGCCTCTCTTCTCAGCAGTAGCGCGCAGAACTTGAAGCAGTCTAGCAGGAGGTGCACCAGCGTGCGTGGCAGCCTGCGCCTGTGTGCATTCGTTTCCCACCCAAGGACCAGCGCAGCAGCTGTGTCCTTGCCACAGCCCCGCCCAGGAATGCCCCGCCCCCGAAATGCCCGGCCACACCCCTGTCGTGCCCCCCCAGCCCCATTGGTGCTACGCCACAGTTTGAATCCCACCACCATGGGAACCTGTTACTAAAATTTTTGGATCCCACCACTGGAGTCATCACTGCGGAACAGGCAACTCTGGGGTAAGCAGACCGTGCATAATGGGCCTTACTAGTTTTAATTTTAGAACAGTAATATCTCTCTTAGTTTGGGGGGCAGAGAGTGAGAAAGAGTTGAAAGAAGTTTTCAGAGTGGAAAGAAATAGAAAAGGAGGAGAACTGAGAGGTATTTTCCTGAATTAACCGAAATGGTAATGCAACATTGGGGGGGGACTGCAACAATTGCTGATGGGAGGGGAATCCACTACGAGACAAGTGACTGTGCTGTGTATTATAGGAGTCTATTTGCTTCCACTATGTTCTTCTTATCTATGTGTAAACAGATGTTGCAAAGAGACACTGCAAGACTTTATTGTTTCAGTCACTGGTAGTCTGTTCACTCAAAAGACCATTCACCCCATGACCTTGTCAGCCTCAGCCTTTAAACTATCGTGCTGCAGTGATTAAGAGCGGTGAACTCTAATTTGGAGAACTGGGTTTGATTCCCCACTCTTCCACATGAAGTTTGCTGAGTGACCTTGGGCTAGTCATTGTTCTCTCAGAACTCCCTCAGCCCTACCTACCTCACAAGGTGTCCATTGTGGGGAGAGGAAGGGAAGAAATTTGTAAGTCACTTTGAGACTCCTTACAGTTGATAAAAGCAGGGTATAAATCCAAACTCATGGTGCTTCACAATCCCTAAATTGATGAGCAAAGTAAGAAAATGGTACAAACCAAACCACAACAGATTCACTGTAGGAGAACTAAACTGGAAGATTCTTGTTTGCTCAGCATGTAAGTTTAAGAGGATCAAAGTTGAATGAGTTTCATAAATGTCACAAGACATGCCTAGAACACATCAATCTTGGCCTTGCAAGAGATCAGCAGTTCATGAAAGGCAACAGATCAGTGGTGGTGAACCTTTGGCACTCCAGATGTTATGGACTACAATTGGCCATGCTGGCAGGGGCTGATGGGAATTGTAGTCCATAACATCTGGAGTTCCAAAGATTCACCACCACGGATTTAGACTCTTCTTTGGCATATACTACCCCAAGCATCTTTCAGCAGGAAGCCATGCATATCCCAAACTATGTAGTTAAACTACAGCATTAGTCCACAGCTGAAGCAACAGAGCAATTGTCTTCATACAGTTCAAACTGCTAATGTACAGGTTCGGAATGTCATGTTGGCAGGATCTGTGGGACTATTTTCTGGCTGGTGACCCTTCATTTGAAGAGCATTCAAACCACCAGTTCTCTAACACCATATGAGAATTCATCTAAGGCATAGGTGTCAAGCTCACGGTTCTCCAGATGTTATGGGCTACAGGTTCTGGTGGGTTTTCCGGGCTGTGTGGCTGTGGTCTGGTGGATTTGTAGTCCATAACAATCCACCAGACCACAGCCACACAGCCCAGAAAACCCACCAGAACCAGTTGAATCCAGCCGTGAAAGCCTTCGACAATTATGGGCTACAGTTCCCATCATCCCCTACCCGAATCATGCTGGCAGGGGATGATGGGAACTGTACTCCATAACATCTGGAGGGCCGCGAGTTCTAAACCCACACTCATCTCTTCCATTTTCGTGATAGCATCTTTGACTCACTAAGTAAAAAACTGGAACCATCATAATCCAAGTCTGCTGAATCAGGTTTTGCAGACAATCCATATGAGTACTGACTTTCTATGCCTAATATAAAGGTTGAACTTGAACTTGAACTTGAACGCTGACCAAGATGGACCGCTGATCATTACACTGGGAGAAGGGAAAGGATGTTGTATCTTAGCGTTTTCCCCCAGCACTTGTTTTATGGCATTGTTGCAACAGTTTGCAACACCATGAGTCAAACGAAATAGACTGCTATCAGTTTTAAACAGTTCCTACAATGGCCTGAAGGAATGTGGTGGTGGGCTGAGCTGCAAATCAAGCTGACACGTGTGCTTTGTTGTTATAGTGCAATCATGGACGTATCTATTGTGCCACTTGTCATACTAGCCAGGGGGAAGGGAGACAATTATTTAGAGGAGTTGTTTATAACAGGCAGGATTGCCAGCCTTGCACTTGGAACCCCTGGGAGCTTCTGGAGGATGGAGTGTGAGGGGGGGAACAGTTGCTTATTCAGCACCCAAAGGTGTCATCACTGCTGTTTCCTCCCGTCTGCTGCTCTAGAATTCCTCCCAATCTCTATGGTAAAGAATATAAAGACAGGAAATTCCCAGATCATTGTGAACGTGGCAACTGGAAGTGACATTGTTATGTCCATAACATCAAGCTATATCAAGATAAATCGGGTAGTATTGTTAGGTTTATTTTCCTTACAGCAGTTATAGAATAGTGTAGAGTAGTTTGTAGCTCTATTGTTAGTGTTCTGTTATAGTGTTAATGTATTGATACATATTGCTAATAAATTGATACTGCACTTAGATATAGATTTATTGTCACTGTATTGATGTTAATGTATTGATATATTGCTAATGTATTGAATTTGTTAATGTATTGATTTAGTGCTGCTGTTATTGGAACAGGTTAGCGCTAGGTTTGCTGTGTTAAGTCGCCATCTGTAATTTTGTTTTATTTTATAGTTTTATGTATGTTCTTTTATGAGTTTGTATTCTATTCAATGTATACTGCTATATTATGTTGTTTGATGCCCTGAGCACTATGGGGATGGGCGGGGTATAAATTGAATAATGAAATGAAGAAGCAGCAGCAGCAGCAGCAGCAGCAGCAGCAGCGTTGGATTTATATCCTGCCTTTCTCTCCAATAGGAGACTAAAAGGGGCTTACAAACTCCGTTCCCTTCCCCCCTCACAACAAACACCCTGTGAGATAGGTGGGACTGAGAGAGCTCCGAAGAACTGTGACTTGCCCAACGTCACCCAGCTGGCGGGTGTTGGGAGTGAACAGGCTAATCTAGAGAAGTAGTAGTTTGGATTTATACCGCCCTTTCTCTCCTGAAGGAGACTCAAAGGGGCTTACAATCTCCTTTTCCTCCCCCCATAACAAACACCCTGTGAGGTGGGTGGGGCTGTGAGAGCTCCTAAAAGCTGTGCGTTGCCCAAGGTCACCCAGCTGGCTTGTGTTGGAGTGCACAGGCTAATCTAGTTCCCCAGATAAGCCTCCACAACTCAAGTGGCAGAGCAGGAAACCCGGTTCTCACATGCTCATAACCACTACACCACTGCTGCTCCCGACCATTTTCTCCCAAAAATGGGTGAGAGCTGGCAAGAGTGGGAGGTTGCCGTGGCAGGCACCTAACAAGGCTAATGAACGAGACTGGTACTTAAACATGTATTTATGCTTTTCTCTTTTAGTCTGCTTGGAGGCCAGTACCAAAAAAAATGTTCTTCCCCCTTTCTCCTTAAACATTCTTGACAATAGTAGCAAGTTAAAGATAACCAGAGGGGCAGCTATATGCACTTCTATCAAGAATCATTATGTCAAACATAGAATCACACCAACACTTCCTCTAAAGGTCAGGCTCATTTGTACCAATGCCCAATCAAATCTGTATGCAAATCGGAACCAAGCAAGCAAATACTGGCACGAGAAAGATGTAGCTGCCAGTGTTCATTATAATTATGAATGCGACAGGCGTTTACAATTTAATTAGCATTTAATGATAAGGACAATATAAAATATATTGTTTTGAAACATTAGCAAACTTTAGTTCGTCTTAAATATTTATTTGAAGGGTTTCTATCTTGTATTTTCTGACCTCCAAGGTAATTTGGCATATATTTAAAAAAACTATTACAATCTTTCAAAAACCAGCCTACATTATTGATTTCACTTATAAATCAAAAGAGGCCTATCTATGGGCCAAACTAGATATGATAGAAGAGAAGAAGAAGAACAGTTTGGATTTATATCCCCCCTTTCTCTCCTGCAGGAGACTCAAAGGGGCTTACAATCTCCTTGCCCTTCCCCCCTCACAACAAACACCCTGTGAGGTGGGTGGGGCTGAGAGAGCTCAGAAGAGCCAACTGGGAATCAAACCCGGTTCCTCCAGATTAGATACATGAGCTCTTAACCTCCTATGCCACTGCTGCTCCTAGCACGGTGTTGCCATTTTTAAACCATTTGAAAATGCTGTGATAACCTAATCACACCCACAGCACAATGGGCTGAAGTTTTTTTGGTTTCCACCCTGCACCTTTTCAAGGGCCAAAGTGGTGGCACCCCCTCCCCCACAGCTGTTTGAAAAGGCATAGGGGGCGAACCAAGAGCGACTCAGCCTGTTGCTTTAAAATGGATATCGCATCTAGTTTGGTCCTCCAGAGCATCTGCACATATTTATATGGGAGGAGTAGCAAATTTTCTCTTTAGAAAACAGACCCATTTGCGGGACCCTAAACTCCCCTCTGGAGGAGGGTTTTTCAGAGCGCTGAAGAGCATTTGAAATAGAAAAGGGTGTATAACAGTGGTGGCGAACCTATGGCACGAGTGCCAGAGGTGGCACTCAGAGCCCTCTCTGTGGGCACGCGCACACAGAGTTCGTCATGTGTGGGGGGTGGAAAGCAAGAAGCACCCCCCCACACACACACATCTAGGCTGGCCTGGGCCGCTTGGCACGATGCCCCTTGGTGAGCAGGGAGGACTCGGCTGGCGAGCCTGCTGCCTGTGCTGATGCTGTGCTCGAGGGGGGGGGGCAGAGGTAGAGGAGGTGGAGATGCGAGAGAGGAACAGACCAGTGTGCGCAGGACTTGCTGGAGGCTAGAGCAGGCTGACCCCTGCTCGAGCAGGTGGGTAGGAGGCAGAGGGGTGGGGTGGAGGAGGTGGAGCAGCGCAGGGCAGAGCAGCGGGTACACGCAGGACTAAAACCTCAGTATTCAGGTTAAAGTGTTGGCACTTTGTGATAAACAAGTGGGTTTTGGGTTGCAATTTGGGCACTCGGTCTCAAAAAGGTTCACCATCACTGGTGTATAAAGTCCATGCTATATGCACAGAACACCTCTGAATCTCGACCTTCAACTAGGCTCCCCACCCCCGCCCCCACTGATGTGATGGCTTAATGGAAAGACAGGACTGACATTCTCACTTGTAGTTTTACTTGTGCTGAAAATTAACTTGAGACGCATTTAAATAAAACACAGTTGGGGGGATTGGTTGCTTTATTGCTTTCCTCAGACTTAATTTTTTTCCTCACCTGTTTTAAATGCTTTTTATTACTTCCACTAAGATTGCCAGTGAAAAAGGGTGATTTTGCCAGAACGTATTTGCTTTCATTGGATGTTGTTTACATAGCTCTGAAAAGCTGCACAAATAAAAGAATAGCAGTTGAGGTGAAGATCAAAGTTCTGATCCTATGCTGAGGCAATTTATTAACTTAAATTAACAACAGATCTAGCAAGCTATGTATTTCTATTATATTTTTATCCTACCCTTCTTCTACGAAGCTAGGGGTGACTTCCATAGGGCTCTACTCCTCCGTTTTAGATTAACAATCCTGTGAACATGGTTATGCTGAGCAAAAGGGATCAATCCAAGGACAAACAGGTCGATTACCCACTGGTGCTCTGGCGAGAGGTGAGTCAGGAAGTGCGCTGGGCAAGAAATCTTGTCCCAACACACTTTCTGTTTGTGGTGCACTGAGAGAGGAGGGACATTGGGGTAAGATTTCTCGTCCCGACATGCTTCCTCTTGCCTTGTGTGTGCTTCTCGCTTTCCCCTATCCATTGAGATGGTATGGAGTCCACATTCCAATGTGGTATGGAGTCCACATTCCAAATGGAGTCCACATTCCAAATGGAGTCCACATTCCAAATACTTTATTATGGTCTGCTGAAACAGTGCAATCTTTCTGGGAAGATAATATTCTAGGTAATGTTCAGTTCTATCCAGTGGTGGGATTCAAATAATTTATCAACCGGTTCCGGTGGTGGGATTCAAATCATTTAACAACTGGTTGTTTACAAGCACCATTTTAACAACCGGTTCCTGCCGAAGTGGTACGAACCTGCTGAATCCTACCACTCGTTCTATCCACTGAGATTGTCCAAAAATTGTATGGAGTCCATAAGAACAAGCCAGCTGGATCAGACCAGAGTCCATCTAGTCCAGCTCTCTGCTACTTGCAGTGGCCCAGCAGGTGCCATTGGGAGCTCACATGCAGGATGTGAAAGCAATGGCCTTCTGTGGCTGTTGCTCCCGAGCACCTGGACTGGTCTGCTAAAACAGGGAAAACGAGAGCACTTCTGACCCGACTTTCGCACCAGAGTGGGGCGAGGCCAGGGAACACCGGCAGTGAGTAATCCATGGCAGAGTAGGGACTTGAACCCAGATCCTTTCCATTCCTAGCCAGACACTCTGACTACAACACTATGCCAACCTCTCTCATGCAAAAGATAGCCTACTTGGACCTGCTGCATTCATGGGACAGCACCTTTGAGACTGAAACTGTGTATAAGTGTCAGAGTTCCTGAGAACTCATTGGCGTTGACACATGCAAGTAATCCAATTTATTAAAAATAAGCCTTTCCCTCTTTTTTTCTCACAAGGGCTTCTCAAGCAGAACAACCCCCTTAGGCAGCAACTGCTTGTTCTGCCGAAATAATGAATTTCTATTTCCTGCACAACATCCACTTGTACAGTTACATTATGACTATATTTATAATGGATAGAAGGTGTTACTTTTTTTTTTGTTCAAGACCAGCAAATGCATTTCTTAGGATGTTGCATAAACATCACCAGTCTTGATGTTAGGTCAGCATGGCATAGATATGCTATGATGAAAATGTCAAGGATCGAAGAATTATTCTGAACAACATGACTATTAAGACATCCTTACATGTTATATTTAACAAGATATATATTTGTGAAGACAGGGCAGATTCTAGGGTCACCATCCAGAAGTTCTTGATGTGTTTGTTACTACCTCTTAGATTAAGCACTGTTCTCGAGACTCGTATATGGCTTTACTTGCTCTGATACTGGATGCGCCTTCACTTTCGATCAGAACAGGATAACTTAACCAAGCGAATGCTTTCTGACTCCTATTGCTCCACTTGGAGTGCCCAGATTAAGTCCAAAATCAACTCGCTAGGCTTTGCTCTAGATTTCTTTAGAAATATGGATGAAGCGCAAATATATTAAATCAATGATATTAAATCAATATATGAAGCGATATATTAAATCAAATAAATAATAACAATTAAAAAATAATAATAATAATCAACCTCCTGTCACAAAGGCTACTAGATGCTGAAACCCAACTACTACCTACCCAGCACATAAAGGGCATATTACCCGAGGGATTCAATCTTTCTCCTACCAGAAAAGGACTGCCGATGTATTTTCACAACTTATCTTCGCTGTATCTTAGACGTACCTTCATGTTAGCCCACTTGAATGCGCTTCCCTCAGCAGTCTTGAGCGGCAGATCTCATCAGATTCCTTACCAACAAAGAATGTGTCCTTGTTCCAGAAAGGACATTGAAACAATCCAGCACGTCCTTTTAGAATGTGACTTATGTGCTTCAATCAGAAGACAGTATATAGATCTTCATACTGAGAATTATGTCCTCTCACCGGATAGAGTTAAAACTTTTTATCTGCTCTGTGATCAATGCCCTCAGAGATCCTTAGACATTGCTAAATTCTTGGTGCTGGCGCAACAGATCCACCTTAGATATTAGTATTTATTGATTGCTATTCTTTTTAACAAATTTTAATTAACTATTTATAATGTTCAAATCTATTAATCTTAACCTAACCCTAATCCTCTTCAACCCTTCTGTTGTACTATAAACTCATGCCAATAAAAGGTCGCTGATGATGATTAAGCACTGGTCAGAGACCTTTATCTTTCTTGAGATGGTGAAGTATCTTGAGCCTTTTGGGAGCACAGTACTGTTTTTATCGTTTACTTCTGACGTAGGCAGTCATCTTTTGTAGGAGAGTTAGGTTGAGAGGGGTAGACCCAAACATCCTGGAAGGAGGAAGCAAACAGCATATCCCAACCTGAAGATAGCAGGAAAGCAGAGCTCTGACATTATGCCCTTTTGAGCTGAAAAATGTTGTTGGAGATGGGAAAAGGGAGGCAGACAGAGATTGCATGAATCCTCAGAAGCCTCACTTAGAGGCTGAAGTGCCCTTGAGTGGGCACAGAAGTGAAATGACTACAACTTGTAAGTCAAAGTTCTTATAGAAAGAGAAGTATTGTGATACAGGACAGGTAGGGTATGCCCAGTGTTGGTATTCAAATAATTTAACAACCAGTTCTGGTGGTGGGATTCAAATAATTTAACAACTGGTTGTTTACAAGCACCATTTTAACAACTGGTTCTACCGAAGTGGTGCGAACCTGCTGAATCCCACCACTGGATATGTCTGCGTCTTGTAGCAGGATCCCAAGAGCAGTTCCTCTACTGCCTGAAAGAAGATAAGGCCATGAACCAAGCTGCTCAGTGCAACTTTAGGATCTTCCTGTTTTATCAGTCTTCTTATGGAAGAGGTTGTCCCCTTCAAAAGGCAACTCATCAGTCCATGCCCTACCTCTGGGTTGCAGAGGAACAGCATGTGTCATACTGTAGTAGCAGCAGGCACAATATTCGCCCCACAATTAGCTACTTGCTTCAATGTCACCAGCGGCTGCATGAGAGATGCTGGGCTTCATTTTTAGGGACTGCTACAGTTTGCTTCACCTCAAGAAGAGTGACAACACTGGTATGATCTCGCCTGCTAGAAGAGGATACACCTCACCAAACAGATCAGGTTAACATGACACCTTGAGGGACAACACAGCCAATGAGTACACTGTCCATCTCATTCCATCCTGGTTTCTTCCCTCTTTGTTAGAGGTGAATGACAGATTCCCTCAACCTTGCCCAATGAAGCTTCAACTACAGTTTGGCTTTGGCCATAGCTGAGTGAAGAGGACAATCCTCCTGTTGCACCGTATAAAGGTTCTTCTTGACACTGGCAAGGTGGAAGCTGGTTTCAAACCACCTTTTGCCAGCCACCCTGAGTCAGTGTGGAAGAAGGTCTGATTTGAAGAGCCCTTGATCTGTCCTTCTGACACTGAATTGACAGGTTATCAGGGAGGTTTCTATCACAAGTGATGAAGTCAATGAAATCCTCATAAACATCGCCTCTAAGATTAATTCAGACAACAGCAGAGCAATGAAGAGTTCACATCCTCCCCTCTCATAAGATCTAGAACTGGGGTGAGAGCAGAGTTAATATGGGTAAGGTGTTTAATCTGGGCATGCTGTACATTGGAATCCTCTGAAAATGCCAGCCACAGATGCAGGCGAAATGTCAGGAGAGAATGCTGCTAGAACACGGCCATACAGCCCGGAAACCACACAGCACCCCAGTGATTCTGGCCATGAAAGCCTTCGACAATACATTGTACATTGGAATGTTTCAATCCATTAATTTATTAATGTGGAGCAACATGTTTGTTTTGAACATGTGTGTTAGCTGCCCTAAGCCTGGCTTTGGCTGGTGAGGGTGGCCTATTAAGTTAAGATAAAATAAAAATAAAGATAGCACTGAAGAGTGGAAGGAACTGCCTCTGTACTCGGTACTGAAGAAGATGGCTAGGATGTAGACCAATGATGCCATTGGCACAGGACAAGTCCTATCCTTTCTTTTGGGTGCAGAACAAAGTCCTTACATGAACAAAGACCTCACATCACAGACTCTATCATCAGGACTCAAAGCTGCTAAGATGGGAGCAGCTGTCAACTGGGAAGGTGTTTCTATCATTTCTTCACACATCGTCAAAGGTCTTTCCCCAGAGGACATATCTCAAACAAGAGGTCCAGTTGCAATTTGCCCACCTTGCATACGTATAGCAATGGTGAATACCACTGACTTTATGTGACTTTTTCAGGAAGAAGAGGCAACAGTTATGTCTAAAGTAGGGAGGTTCTCCCCACATCTCTGACAGTCTTGTCACCAGCATCTAAATGACCTGGCAAGCCAGTAGGAAGCCATTCATACTATAGACACAGATGACAATAATCTTTGTGTGTCTGAATTCTATTTCTGGACATTTCCAAACTGAAGCTCTGAATGATCCACAGAAACCATGAAATAGCAAGTACATGTTCTCAGTGTAATGTTAATGCTTCAACAGGTAGCAGTTTGAAAAACAAAATTAAAGATTTGTTTTCCCTGCCCTGTTTTTAAGTAATGACATTTCAAAGAGGAACTGTGAGGTCACCAAGCAGGTGCTGGAGGTGGCAATTACCCACTCACCCCTTTAAAGGGTGAAACCGGTCCTGGGTTTTGCTGTATTCCCTGCAGGCTAGAGCCTTGCCATAGACTGTCACATCAATTTACCCAATTATTTTTTCCCTTTAAAGTTTTAGAGAACCAGCCTTGAGGAGTAAACAGGAAATGATTCCGTCTATTTTTTTAAAAAAAACAACTCTTCTGTGAAAATCCACTATGCATATCCACAGCATCCAACTTCTGTGCAGATTTTAGACTCTGAGTAGAGTGTACTAATTTGTGTAGAAGCCTTGTGAGCACATGTAAACCACATTTATTGAGGAATTCAAGTTTTCCTCTCTAATTTTAAAGAAGTGTGTTCACGAAACTGACATCATTTTTTTTCCTTCCACTAAAAACGGTTCATTCTGTATGTACTGCTGGTATTTTACAACCATCCCTAAAACAATTAGAGTACAATCGTCTGAACCTACCTGAAAATCTGAATAAATGAATTCATCAATTGCACATTAATAGGCAATAAATGTTCTTCCCATAAAGCAATAATCCCCGATGCAGCATCTCTGCTCCTTCAACAAAGTCTGGCCAAGCCTGAGGCCCCTTCCACACAAGCAGAATAATGCACTTTCAATCCACATTCAATGTACTTTGCAGCTGTGCAGAATAGCAAAATCCACTTGCAAACAGCTGTGAAAGTGGATTGAAAATGCATTATTTTGCATGTGCGGAAGGGGCCTGACTTTAAGACCAGAGTCCATCTAGTCCAGCTCTCTGCTACTCGCAGTGGCCCACCAGGTGCCTTTGGGAGCTCACATGCAGGATGTGAAAGCAATGGCCTTCTGCTGCTGCTGCTGCTCCCGAGCACCTGGTCTGCTAAGGCATTTGCAATCTGAGATCAAGGAGGATCAAGATTGGTAGCCATAGATTGACTTCTCCTCCATAAATCTGTCCAAGCCCCTTTTAAAGCTATCCAGGTTAGTGGCCATCACCATCTCCTGTGGCAGCATATTCCAAACACCAATCACACGATGCGTGAAGAAGACTTTCCTCCATCTCAGTGAAGCAGATAGTGCTTCAGAAAGAGCAGAAGGCAATGCCTGCAAGAAGCACCTGTTCAGAAACAGCAGCCTCCGCTGTAAGAGGATGTTTGGTCTGCAACGCCCCGACTTCGGCCCCAGACCACATGACAGACATTTTGTGATTGTCTACCTTGGAAACAATCTTCTGGCAGCACCTACTCCCCATTCTCAAAATATCAAATGTGCCCCCCAGCTCAACAAGAGTGCTGTCTTAGAGCCTGAAAATTCTCTTGTCATTGTAATTAGATTTTTCAATGATGCATATTCCCTGTTCTTCCTAGTTGATGTATTCATTATGTTTCTACATGATATCTATGCTTTTTCCTAAGTTTATCAACAGTAATTGATGCCAGAGTCCCCATGAGATCACACCAGACTTGGTGGCTGATGTATAATCTCATTTATTTATTTATACTTCTATCTCTGATTAAATGATTGGCATAAGAGGGGCAAGGTCTCAAGACTGCTTTCTCTGTCCAAGGCTCTTGAGATAGACTACCAACCAGAGTTGACAATACTGAGCTAGGATGGACCAGTGGTCTAATCTGATGCAAGGGACCTTGGCATCTTCATATGGCAAATAGGTTGCTTTCATGATAGACCAGTTAATCTTTAAGGTACCACAAAACTCTTTGTGTTATTTTTGCTGCCACCAACAAGAACAATCCCCCACTCCAGGAACTGATTTTGAAAGAGTGTCATAACTGAAGTAGCTTATTTTCAAAAATAACTCTTAATCAGAACACCAGTTTGCAAAAGATGATTCCACAACTTCCCAAAATTCCTTGTTAGGAGCGCAACCACCATTAATGATGAGAATTCAGTCATTCCTCCACAAGTCTATTTTGATCTGAGTGTCATCCAAAATTCTGAAAATATAGTCCAATATGTGCCTGGCAATACTTATGCAAAAACTTCAGTTAGGAAAGTCTATTCTTCCTCTGAACAACCTTGCTAATTTTTTATGTTGGTTGCTAGAATTATAAAGAGAACACAAAGAAATTCTTGGCCAACAGTATACAACCTGCACAGTTGTTGAAGTCAGCGCTTTAAATGCAAGCAAGAACAATTCATTTTATCTAAGGTGGATGACTATTTTTTTAAGGATTCTCAGGGTGTTATCACACTTATTTCCTTACAGTATACAGACTGTATTTTGACATCTGTAGTTGTGACATCTGGCACTGCACATTTGTGTGCTTTTTTTCCCTTCATCAATATTTACAATCACATGTAAAAGAATCCATCCCTAGATTCAGCAGTGTAATAATATGTGTTTATTACAACTGGCTCCTTGTCAATTAAATAAATTAAGAATCAGTTCTCACTATATTTAGAAGATTTATGCTGGCTGTTGTACAGCTGCAATTTATGCCTACCAGGAAAAAGCATGGACACATTTAGTTCTTGGGAAAATCTGATTATGCAGTTTACAAAAAGCAATTTGTCCAGGTAGAAAATTAAGTCAAAAGCTTTTGTCTCATAGCAGAGAGAATATGCTTAAAATATACCTAAGGGCCACTGCATTTATCTACAATAATTAATACTCCTGTTAATTAACACTTTGCATGAAAAAGGTCCCAAGTATAAAATTTCTGGTACTACCAGTTAAAGGCTCTCAGATACCTATGACGGCAGGGGCAGAGCGAGGGGAAACTGTGCCCGGGACATGCATGCGCCCTGTACCCCTGCTGCGATGCCACCTGCCCCCACCCTGGAATGCCCCCGCCATGCCCCAGACACCCCCCACCATGGCTGTGCCCTAGGCGTCGTGCCTCCCTTCCCCATTGGTGCTACACCACTGTATGTTGGGCAAGACTTTGGCCTGAGATTATGGGCCAGTCACATACTCTCACCTTAACAGAGATTTACAGAGTTGTTGTGAGGATAAAATGGAAGAGAGGAAAATAATGTAAGCTACTCTAGGTCCCCACTGGGGAGAAATGTGGGGTATAAACTAAATAAATAAATGTGGAGGACATTTGTAATGACCGAGGAAGGGCAGAAACCCCCCTATAGGGTCACTAACATATGAGAGAAATTTTATGTAGTTTTTGTGTGGTTTTTTGTTTTTCTTCTTTCTGTATGTCTTCTAAATATTGATAAACATTATTCAAGATAAGGGGGAATTGCCGAAATTAGTCCATTGCTTATTGTTTTGAAGCTCTGTGCCACTCCACACATTGTCTAATTCACAGAATTACTGTAACCACACCATCCTAATACATACAGCTTGCAGGCTCCAAACATGAACAAATGTACCATCTGATCAGATTTGTAATTAGGCCCCAAGAATGATCAGATATGTAACATATTGCATATTTTTGATCAGCAAGTTTCAGTTTTAAGTCACAAGGCCTTGGACCGCACTGACAGCGATACCTCTTGATTCAGATGTCAGATTTTAAGCTTGTTTGGGATTATGGCCACAATATGATTTAATATATTATTTCTGCAGAAGCCAGAGGATAGTTACACTGTTCTAAGCCTACCAACTTCAACGAACTCATAAGTGTGTAATGATCGCACTGTTCATTTCTTTGATGACAGAACAACAAAACCATAATCTCCACACAACCCCCTGTGATGATGATGATGATATTATTATTATTATTATTATTATTATTATTATTATTATTATTATTATTATTATTATTATTATTATTATTATTATTATTATTATTATTATTGGGTTTATAAACCGCCCTCCCCTGGAGGGCTCAGGGCGGTGTACAACATGTAGAGAGCACAATCAGATTAAAATACAATAGTATATATAAGATACGATGGCTCTAATAAAAATATAGCTGCATATTTTCAACCCTGCTTCACTAGCCACTAAATTTCCCATGCCAGTCCAAGCCTCCAAATTAATTTTAAATTGAGAAGTTTCCAGAAACAAAGAAGGATTCCATTTTTTTTATTTTAAAAAGCAATTAGGTAACTGTGCAATGACCATGAAAACAAGCTGAATACAGTTCTCAAAAAGAGCAAGAAACCAGTAACATCTTAAATACTAATAAAGTTTCTGACAGGCTATGAACTTTCATGAGTCACAGCTTGCTTCTTCAAATACATGGTTCTAGCATAGTAATTGAGCAGATGTTACATATCTGAATTTAGAGATCCACACAATGTTCTTTCTTATTAGTAGCCAATTCATATCAGGGCTGCTATTTCTGACCTGTAGTAGTCCCACAGAGAAACTGTTGGTCTCACTATAACAACAGTACACGCAACATAGCGTTAAATGAATTATTCACTTCCCTTGCAAACTGTTTGGGAAAAGATGGGACATCAAGAATGGGTAGCTTGGTTAACAGCTCAGATCCCTCTTTCCTTTCTGTAGAGCTATCATATCTGGTTATGTCAAAACTCTACTGAGTATAACACAATTGTGTCAAGCAGTATTAGCCTGCCCCATGCACTAAAACTTGTTAGAAAGTGTTGATAGGCGATCAAACAGACATCCAAATTCTGCAAATAACCGTTTTATCCTCAGCTATTTCCGTGACACAATTATTTGAAATGTCATAACACTGACCAGAAGAAGACGAGACGCTCCAATTTGTGTTCTAAAGAGGTTATTTGATGCCTTCCTCATAAGATTATAGCTCAAGAGAACATTTAGGTATTAGACGTGAAACTACGAATCTAGCCATAAATAATTCCTTCATTTCACCATAGTGCTTTTGTAATGCTTGGTGCTAGGAGACAGCAGGCAAGCGATAAGCCTCAGCAAATCCTGATCGCTGACACCGCCGCTGCTTAGCTCTAATTACAGTTAAGGAGAAAGTTTGCAACTTGACTCCACAATGGGGGCAGCCTGCCAGGCGACATCGCCACACCAAAGCCTGACAGGGTTGATTTCCCTATTGTTTCTCAAAACAAATTCAAGTAGGTTGGAAATCCTGCTTTCCTCCTGCCCTCCAGCACTAAGCCATTTACTCGTAATACTTTTGTAAGGTGGTGATTTCCATGATTTCCTGCTCTAATAAGCCTAGAATAGCACACAAGAAAAGTGTGACAGGAAGCTTCTAATGAAACTGCAAGAAGTGGCAGTCAAGAAAATCCTTCCGGGACTCAGCCATTACTGCCCTTTAACAGGCCTTCCCCTCAAAATGATTTTTGGGGGGCTGCGGAGAACTGAAACTGTCTGCTGACTCAGGTAACCAGTGGTGTGATCCAAAAATTTTAGTAACAGGTTCACATGGTGGTGGGATTCAAACTGTGGCGTAGCGCCAATGGGGCTGGGCGGGGCACGACGGGGGCATGGCTGGGCATTCCTGGGCGGGGCTGTGGCAAGGACACAGCCACTGCACCAGTCCTTGGGCGGGAAACAAATGCTGCCACGCACGCCGGTGCACCTCCCGCTAGACTGCTTCCAGTTCTGCGCGCTACTGCTGAGAGGAGGGGCGTAACTAAGGCAAAAATCACGTGGCAAAATCACCAATTAGTAACCCCCTCTCGGCACACACAAATAATTAGTAACCTACTCTCGGAAACCTGTGAGAGCCTGCTGGATCCCACCTCTGCAGGTAACCCCAAGGAACAGGATCTTCACCCTTAAAGGCTGCCTAGTTGGAGGATACATGTTTTGTCCCATTAAATCAGCTATTCTGGGGATTTGGGAAGTGGAGCCTGCATAGGGCAGGGTTCAGGGAGATTGTGGAGGACCTCATCTTGGGATAATGCCACACCGCCCCCTCTCCAAAGCAGCAGTTTTATCCAAGGGAACTTCTCTTGGTTGTCTGGAGATAACAGTAATTGTGGAAGGTCTCTAGGGGCCACCTGGACAGCTAACAACCCAACTTATAAGGAAGAATGTGATGATTTTTTTAAAAACTGAGAATTGTGTGAGTGGAGGGAGGGGCAAACCCTACCACCTGCCACAGAGGAGCCTAGATTATAATCTAATATCTTTTGCTTGCACTCAAGGTTCTGATTTACTTTATTAGATCATGCATTAAACACAACCAACTAGTGTTTAGCATGTGACCCAGAGCTCACCTTAACAATAGTATGTGGGCAACCAAATCAGTTCCCGAAAAAAGAGGCGCTTCATTATTCCCTCCCTTCTATCCATGAGCTCTTGCTAGCAGAAGAGGGCTGTAGGGAGCAGGCCGTTTGTCTCACCGATGGTCCCACAAATGTCCTGGGCCTTTAGAATGCAGTGTAACTTAACACAAATAAAACTGGCCTTATTTACATGGCTCAGCCCTGTCATTTGCACAGTCCAGATGTGGATCCAGTTTCTGAATCACGAGAGACAGTGGCCAATTACCCACCGGCAAAAAATCTTGTCCCAACGTTATTCCTCTTTGCCGCGCGCCAAGAGAGGGAGTGTATCAGGGCAAGATTTCTTGTCCCAACATGCTTCCTTTTGCCCCATGCATGCTTTTCACCAGAGGTGGGATCCAGCAGGTTCTCACAGGTTCCCGAGAGTAGGTTACTCATTATTTGTGTGTGCTGAGAGGGAGTTACTAATTGGTGATTTTGCCACGTGATTTTTGCCTTAGTTACGCCCCTCCTCTCAGCAGTAGCGCGCAGAACTTGAAGCAGTCTAGCAGGAGGTGCACCGGCGTGCGTGGCAGCCTGCGCCTGCGTGCATTTGTTTCTTGCCCAAGGACCGGCGCAGCGGCTGCGTCCTTGCCACAGCCCCACTCAGGAATGCCCCGCCCCGGAATGCCTGGCCACGCCCCCACCGTGCCCCGCCCAGCCCCATTGGCGCTACGCCACAGTTTGAATCCCACCACCATGGGAACCTGTTACTAAAATTTTTGGATCCTACCACTGCTTCTCACTTTCCACGGGGAAAGACAGAGCTCTTCTGTTGCGACTCAGGCCCCTTCCGCACAGGAATAATGCACTTTTAATCCACTTTCACAATTGTTTGCAGGTGGATTTTGCTATTCCACACAGTAAAATCCAGCTGCAAAGTGCATTGAAAGTGGATTAAAAGTGTACTATTCTGCATGTGTGGTCATGTATATAGAAGTCACATTCAGGATTCTGTTTCTGTCACTGGCTGATTACCCACTGGAAAAGCGTGCAGTGGATCATCAGCCAGTGACAGAAACAGAATTTAGAATGCGACTTCTATGTACATGGCTAAGCAGCAGTCTGTCAGTTTGGCGGGGGTTGGCAGTTCAAAGTCCAACACCTTTCCTCTCATATTCTATCAGGGACACAGAGAAGGGAGCAACTAAGCTTTTTCCTCCACCCATCTATGCTTCCGCTGCACAAGCAAAGAAAAGTGACGACTGAGAAAGGCCACACAGCTGTTTCAGGATAGTCAGAGTGCTGGACTAAGATCTAGGACAGCTGAGTTTAAATCCCTACTCCACCATGAAAGCTACTTACTTTCCCCTCGCCCTTCATTTACTTTACAAGTTTGCTGTGGGGGTAAAAAAAAGGGGAAGGGAGAGCAATGCATACCACTCCGACATACTTTGAATACAAGTGGGATAAATGCATTATCTAGTTAAAGTAGATACACACAGGATGATTGATTGGTGGTCCAAATAACGTAGACTACAGTACACTTCTAGCATCTCTCTCCATAGGGCTTTAGGACTCCATAGGGCAGTGGTGGCGAACCTATGGCACGGGTGCCAGAGGTGGCACTCAGAGCCCTCTCTGAGGGGACAAGCAGAGTGCCCCCACACACATCTAGGCTGGCTTGGGCCAATGGGCTTGATTATTAGCATTATTATTAGCATTAGCTAATTGATTATTAGCATTAAACCTAAGACTTACTTTTGGGGAAGCAGTGTAGGGAACCCTGTTAAGCGCTATTAAACCCCACTGATTTTCATGCAAAGAACTAAAATGTGATCCTTTACCTGGGAGTAAGCTCGGTTGCTGGCAATGGGGCTTGCTTCTGAGTAAACCCTCCTAGGGTCGTGATTCACCCGCTCAAAGAGTAGCATGGTTGCTTCAAAGCAAAGCCACCGACTACCACTAAGCTTACTCCCAAGTAACACGCGCCTCGGAGCCAACCGGTTTTTCTAAACTAAAACCTCAGCATTCAGGTTAAATTGCCGTGTTGGCGCTTTGCGATAAATAAGTGGGTTTGGGGTTGCAATTCGGGCACTCGGCCTCGAAAAGGTTCGCCATCACTGCCATAGGGCTTTTTCATCCTTGAACAGAGTACTGACTTTTACTTAATGATTGTAAGGACAACTAATGCTGGAATGCATGCCCAAAAACATTTGCTGTAAACTTGTAAAGCACCCATTAGAGCAGGAATGTTGAACACTTTTGTTACAAGGGACAGATATGACATAATGTGACTTAGTTAAGCCAGGTCCTGGGGGGGGGGGCTGCCTTGGCTCGTCCCAGAACAGCACTGGGAGGGGGAGGTGGCCTAAACAGGAGACCCCGCAGCAGGGTGGGGTGACTGCCTTGAGTGGGCTTATCAGGCCACAAGCCAGCTGAGGCAACCCCATCGTTGCTCTCGATGTGGTCTGGCGAGTCCCCATGTTGCATGTTCAACACCCCCGCATTAGAGTGTTGCAGTCTTGAAATTTACCAGACAGAGGATTTACTAAACAAGCTGAAGATGAATTGCTAACAATCAAAAGGAGCTAGAGCATGTGTGTGTTTTATGTTGTAAAATATTAACATTTTACAGATCTTTCAAAACTATACCTTCCTGAGAAATGTATCAAGCAAAGGATATTAGGACTGATCTAGCAGTGTGTGTATATGTATATTTGTGAGTGTTGAGAAAGCACTTCCTAGTTTTTGTGACTGTTTTGTGATCATATTTATGTTATTTATATGTTATCTGGAGTATTTTTGTTCCTCTAGTTGCTATTTCTCTAACACCATTTCTACCTTTTTGTCCTCACATCCATTATAGCTGGCTCTCTGTGCGAATGACATGTCGTTTGTCTATCATATAACAATGATGACATGTCAGACCTGACAACACCATTCAGAGATTTTGGTAAACAAAATCATGTATGCATGTACAGCCAGATTACACAACAAAAAAGCAGAAAGCAAAAGGAAAATGGTACATGCAAGAAGCACTAAGACAGAAGGAAGAGTCCTTTGAACAGTATCATAACAGGAATATTTGGGGAGACAAATATTTTTAGTTCATTTGTTCAACTGGAAGGGTGCATTCTATGCTTATGTTAAAGCAAATCTCAAAATGAGAGAAAATTCAATGCAACTCTACTCTGTAAATTATCTATAAATGGCAGGCAGTCCAATCCACAGCCCCTGGCAGCTGGGGACACATCACCCCGCTTCCTCTGGAGGGCTTTCTGGCAGCTCGAGGAGGCAGAAAAACCAACCCACCCTCCAAACCCACCACCAGAAACTCTTCATAGTGTTTAATGGACTTACATCACCCGAAAGGGTGGCATAAGTCAAAACCCCAGGCTGCAAAGTAACTGCCCACAAAGGCAGCATAGAAGCCAACTAATGTGGGCTGCACCCTTGGGAACGCCTCTGGCATGTCCCACTGTGGCAACAGGGTCAGCGGTAGTTCAGGACAGCTGATGGGCACCCAGATCTGCATCCAGGCATCCAAGAGGGCCGCAGCACCCACCCGCCAGCATATTTACCCCTCTGTCAGGGTAAGTGCCCTGGGGAGGGCAAATTTGCTGGTACGGTCCTGTGCCACCTCCATAAATCGATTCACCCTCCTCTCTGGATTGGGCTGAAAATGAGGGTAAAAAAACAAATCACAAAAATTCTATACAAGCTGGAACACTTTTAATTTTTTTAAAGCTGAATATTCGGGACATTGTTCGATTATGGGAGCACACATAGCTTTTTATCAATTCTTATAATCAAACAAGAACTAGGAAGATGAGATATACCTCAAATGCTGCAGTTTTCCTTGAAAAGCTTCCTGCAGATCCAAAATGTTCCTTTCCAGTAGACAAAATGATATATTAAAAAGTTATATTGCTAGGATGTTCAGAGCCAAGGTCAGCATCTGACCTGGGTAGTATCCTAGAACTGCAAAAGTGTTTCTTGGATATGCCCTATCCCAGAAAACCTATATTCAATTATTTTATTTACTTCATTTATACCCAACCTTCCATACCAGGTTCCAATTTTGTCTCTAAGTTGCTTTCAATTTGTCGGCACATTTAATGCTAGCTTATTTCCTGTGTGGTTGGAATTCCTAAGGCTCCAGTCATTCCATTTCCCACACACAGGACCTTAAATATTTAAACTATAACTTCGTGGAATGTTGCTTTGCAAACAGAAGGTAGGTGGTTGGCGCTAAAAAAATTTACTCACACTTTTTACTCATCTCACCTTGATGTGTTTGTTTACTCCATAGGTCCCCAATAGGGTACCACGTACCAACATGAGCATCCAGCACAGCATTTAGCACCAAATCAACATATAAGATAGTATTTGTAACAATTTTAAGGTTGGATTGAAATGATCATAGGTTTGTGAGTCTTTACACTGAGTGCTGAATAGGAGAGAGGGAGTGGCCAGAAAAAGGCAGGGGAGCCTTTGGTTTTTGTGAGGAGTATCTGAGTGGGGGGGGGGGAGGTAGAGTCAGAGGGAGAGATCTGTGCGTGAAGCTGTGTGAGAGGAATCTTGGCCATGTTTTTACAAGGAGAGAGGGAGAAATTTTAGTTAGTTTTGAAATGTACTAATCTGTGAGGAATATAGAAACTGTAAGAGTTAGAGCAGCTTTTGAGGAATTTGTCCTGCGTCCCGCAGGGTTTTTTAATTCTCCCGATTTTTGGAAGGCTGCCACACTGCCTTCTGGGGCACTCCCCTTTTCCGCCCTGTCACAGGCCAGGAAACGGGAGCGCCCCAGAAGGTAGCGCGGGAGGCTGCCGCACTGCCTTCTGGGGCGCTTTCCAGGGAGCGCCCCAAAAGGTAGTGCGCTCCTGCGGCCGCGTGCGCGTGCGTGCTTCCTGCGTTAAAAAGGTGAAAATCTGGTCACCTTAAGTTAGAGTGTCAGAACTCTCTCTGAGGAAGAATTGGAGTATCTTCCAATTGGAGTATCTTCCAATTCTGAGGAAGAATTGGAGTTATGTCAGAAAATGACAGAAACTGTATGGATGTGACAAAGGCTGACACAGTTTCATTGTAAGAGAGAAAAGGTTAAACTCTAGTCCGAGGGAACAGTATAAGGGATAGAGAGAGATGATGTGACAAGGATCAGAATGACTTTATGCTGATTGGAAGTTATTTAAAGTATTTGGTGCCTCAATTAGATTTTATTTTAATTTTTGTAAATAATTTGTTTGGAACCTGGAAGTGATTTACCAGTTATAAATAAAAACCTTGTTTTGGTTCAGTGAAATATTGGAACTCCCACCTCATTTTCCTTAGTACCACAAGTGCTATTGGTTTACCTTACATCTCGTACACTCTACCAAGAAAAGAATAAAATAAAAAGGGAAATGAAAGAGTTTTTCGAATTTTATTCCTGGTGGCAGCCTACAAAATAAAGATAGAGAAATTTTTTAAAAAGAGAAAAAGGCACATTTACTGAGACTGAAACCAGACATTACTGGAGACAGATGGCTGCCACTGAAGAAACATCTTTCCTCTTGCTCCCCAGCAGAGTGCTGAAAGCCAAGCTGTGTGACATGATGTCACTGTGTTCAGAATTTCCCTGCTCCACAGGTCACAGTTAAGGAATGGATGCATGGGTCAGAAAACCCAGAGTGTTGTAGCATCTCACCATACTGTTTGTTTAAATATTGTTTGTGGGAAGAGAAACACAGGGCTGCTATTTTCAGTGGCAGCCCTGTGTCTCCAGTAGTGCTTTCAACTAGGGTCACCCTGCAAGACAACAGAAGTTAAAAGTTAAGAAATACTGACAAGCGTAGCTCAGCTGAATTGTATCTCTTTTTCTGTATTAAAAAGTAATTTTCTCCAGTAATTACAATAATTCAATTTTATTTTCCTCTGTTACCAGTAGAGTGAAATATGTTTACTCATTATTTGCCTACTGATGCTCAATTTGTATTTTTTAAAAAACCACCTGCAATATTGATAACATCTAATCACAAAGCTAATTGGCCCACTAATTCTCAGAGGATCAATACGCCTCTTCTTCAGTAGGTTGATAGCTAACAAAATAAATGTTAACAGCTTTTTTTATTTATGAACTATTTAAAGCCGTGGTTATAGACATTTAAAATTTATGTATCACGGCTACAGTAGATTTTAATTTAAAAGCCTTTAACTGCTAATACACCCCATCGTTTCATTGCCCAAATGAGAATTATTTATTGAGCGATTTATTGAAGAGTCAATAGCATAAAGCAATATCTAATGATGCATTCATGACTTGAATCACAAGAGCATCACCAACAAAGCAGTAGCGGAGATGTTTTGGATGTCTAGCATTTCAGATTAATATTGCTGGTATACATTATCAACATGATGTGCCATTTACTAACTAGCAAACTTCCTTGTCACTATGATGCACAGGGGACCATGCAGAATGCCATTCCATTCACATGCACACAAATATTCACGCCATTCGTCCTAGGCAGTAGAGTGGCTTAGGGACAAAGGGTGCCTAACTGACTGATCACCAGGCCTTCCAAATGGGTAAATCTGCTTGCAGATAAGACATGTGGAGGCGGAACGTAGAAATGCCAACATCATCTCCTTTCAGTCTAACTTCAAGGGATGAGTCCAGAGCAGAATGACTTCATCTCTCCCTCTACTTGCTGGTCTTTCAGCAAAAGGCTGAGGTACTGGCTGCCGATCGAGTACCGGGTCATGTTTAAAGTTTTGGTTTTGACTTTTAAAGCCATTCACGGCCTTGGACCAGCATATCTACGGGACCGTCTCTCCCTATATCGCCCCACTAGGCTCCAAAGCAATCCGGCTGGCCCCTACCTGGTGGAACAGGCTTCCAGGTGAGATCAGGGCCCTGTGGGACATACATAGTTTCCAGAGGCCTGTAAAATGGACCTGTTGTGCCAGGCATTTGGCCAGCTGGGATAACATCGAAATTCTGCTATAATAAACATCTAGTCTCCTGTGAGCACAAGGAAAAGGGTGGGGGATTTTTTATTGCCGTCTGAAATTATGTAAATTATGTTTTATGGTTCCTTATTTTTTAGTGGGGTTGATTGCTTTTAATGGATTTTAAATGTCTGTATTTGACTGTTGGACACCGCCCTGAGCCCTCAGGGGGAGGGCGGTATACACATTCAATTAAATAATAAATAAATAAATAAATAAAACCACTCTGCCAAGAGGACCACCATCAGCATACCATGATGTAAGATAGCCACCAAGGCTTAGGGCAGTGGTGGCGAACCATTGGCACTCCAGACGTTATGGACTACAATTCCCATTGGCCATGCTGGAAGGGGCTGATGGGAATTCTAGTCCATAACATCTGGAGTGCCAAAGGTTCGCCACCATGGGCTTAGGGTTTCTGGCAGGGCCCACTGCTGTCAACCCAAACCAGTACACTCTTCCCCAACCCACGTACTTCCAAGTTTATGTCTGCACATGACGCCCAGCAGCTCTGAGGAAGAGTATACAAGTAACACACAGCCATCTAGCAGTCAGGGTTGTGGAGGAAAAGGCATGTGGTCTATGCAGGTGGCTGTGAATGTAGGGGATGGGAGGGCTCACAAGCAGATGGTGGGGAAAAACACACAGGCAGACAGGAAGAATGAAGCAGGGTGAGTGGAATGGAGACACGTGCGGGACACATGGTGGTGTTGGCTAGAAAAGAACCCTTGAGCACTCTCTGCCTGGGCCCCCCAAAACCTGGAACTGACCCTGCTGCCAGGTTCCAAGAAATGGGCATCTTGTTCCTTTTGCTACAGCTGGTCCTTCACAGCGATAGCAGCAAGTGGGAAGGGGAGCTCTCTCTCTTTGTCACAGTCCAATCATTACTACAGTGTATGCATGCTTATATGAACACATGAAGTCGCCTTGTAATGAATTAGGCCATCAATCCATCAAGGTCAGCAGGGTCAACTCAGACCAGCAGTGGTTCTCCCATCACCTACTATGGTTCTTTTTTTAATTGGACATGGCAGGGATTCAACCTAGGACGTTCTGTATGCCAAGCGGATGCTCTGACACGGAAATATGCCCCCTCCCTATGTGAAGCAAAGGCGCTCACCCTTTCTTGCTTGCTTGTTCTGTCATGGTACTTATTTTTAACAGCTGCACACTGGGAAATTAGTCCTTAGAGAATCTGACATCATAATGCGACATGCCACAGTTGCTAGATTTTCTCTGGCTGCATCAAAGCATGGGCCGAAAGGCAACATCTGAGGAAGAGGGAAGGTAGGTGGATTAACGCTGGTTTCCTAACAGGCCATCAGCCGGCAGGTTCACTGATCCGTCTCTCACGTAAGAATCTATTTTTTAAAATTTACATCCTGATTTTTTCTCTAAGGCCCCTTCCACACTTGCAGAATAATGCATTTTCAAACCACTTTCACAACTGTTTGCAAATGGATTTTGCTATTCCGCACAGATTCAAAGAGCATTGAAAGCAGTTTAAAAGTGCATTATTCTTCATGTGTGGAAGGAGCCTAAAGGGAACCCAAAATGGGTTATCACAATGCTTTCTCCTCCTCTACCTCATCATCTGAGGTAGAGGTAAGTTAGGTTGAGGTAAGTTAGGTTGAGAGATTGTGGTGGGCCCAAGGTTACCCAGCAAGCTTGCACGGACGACCAGGCATTGGAACCCTGTTGTCCCATATCCTAGTACTCCAAAACTAAGTCACTATGCCATGCCAACCACAAAACTATTACTAAAGTGGCAGCTAGTAAGTGAAGTTGGGGAGAAAGGGAAGGAGTGAGAAGACTCTCCCTCTGTTCCTCCAGCCTTCTAAAACTATGACTTATTTGATGACATTTGTTCAGTAACTGCTTTGTCATGTTCATTACCACAATAAATAAAAGGATCAGGGCTTTAGGATTTTCCCCATATATTGAATAGATAATATACGTGTCTAATTACAGGGAATTCCTTAAACATGTGTTAGTGTAACTTGCTAGAAGCATTCTCCAGCATTTAACTGTCTTCTTGTTTCCTTTGAAAGTCAAACCGCCTTGTGGAGACTGGATACATCATCTCAGTCCTTGAATATGAACACTTAGGCCTCACTTTCCATTTCATAACCTGCAGCTGGGATGACATATTCCAAAATACTGGTAACATACTCTAGGCCAGGGGTAGGGAACCTGCGGCTCTCCAGATGTTCAGGAACTGCAATTCCCATCAGCCTCTGTCAGCATGGCCAATTGGCCATGCTGGTAGGGGCTGATGGGAATTGTAGTTCCTGAACATCTGGAGAGCCGCAGGTTCCCTACCCCTGCTCTAGGCCAAGAGTGTCAAACATGTGGCCTTGAGAGGGATAATCAGGCCCGTGAGCAGCTGAGGCACGCACCCCGCCCCTGATCTGGCCTGGCAAGATGACTACAGGCTCAGTAGTTCAGGCACTGACTGATCAGTCCTGGAGAGCACCCCAATTGAGACAGCCACCTACCCCCCACCCCTGAGTGTTTATTTATTATTTATTTATTATTTGATTTCGTATACCGCCCTATCCCAAAAGGGCTCAGGGCGGTGAACAATATAAAAGCATATATAAACATAAATATATAAAAGTTTAAAATTTTCATTCTAAAACAGTATCCCACGAACCCATATGCAACCCTCCCAAGAAGAGTGATGGGTCCCGATGATGTTAGGGACCCTATACAGCAGGGGGAGCCTGAAAGCAGGGCACCCTCCGCGGCTGGTCCCTCTGCAGGCCCGGCGGAACAATTCGGTCTTGCAGGCCCCACGGAACTCTCCAAGGTCCCCGCGAGGGTCTGGACAGCTGGTGGTAGAGTGTTCCACTGGTGGCAGGGGCCAGAGTCGTAAAGGCCCCTGGCCCCAGTGGGAGGCCAGCCGACATCAGGCCAGGGATCTCCAGTAAACTGGCCTCCCTGCTGAACGCAGAGGTCGACTTGGGACATATGGGGTAATGCGGTCCCGGCGGCATCGAGGGTCCCAGGCCAGCGTAAGGCCTTGGGTCAACACTAACATCTTGAAGCTGATTCGGAACTCCACTGGGAGCCAATGCAGCTGGTGCAACACAGGCTGGATATGATCCCAGATGGCACTGCCTGTGAGCAGACCCGCAGCTGCATTTTTTTTTTAACCAGTTTTAGCTTCCGAATCAGACTCCAGTGGAAGGCCCGCTGCAGAGCGAAGCTGCAATAGTTCAGCCTGGAGGCACCGCCAGCATGGATCAGCAGTGGGTTGTGGGTCAGCGCTTGGAGAGGAAGGGGAGCCAGCCGCCGGGCCTGTCGAAGATGTGGAAAACGCAACCTGGGTTGTATGCGGCCACCTGGGTCTCCATTGAAAGCGACGAATCCAGGTGGACCCCAGGCTGCGAACGGAGGAGGTCGGCGCTAATGTGACCCCCTCCCACACCGGGCGGCTGGAATTCCCCAATCTCCGGCCAAGCCAGAGGATCTCCGCTCGGCTTTTGGATTAAGTTTTAAACCCTGCTCTATTGTAACCAACCAGCTGTTCTCCAAACAATGCTGTAGAGCTGCAGGGGCGGTGACAGCTCCCCGCCTCCATCGGTCAGAATGAGCTGAGTGTCTGGTCAGCATACTGGATGGCAGACCAGCCCAAAGCTCCGCACTAACTGGAGCAAGGGGTCGCATATAGATGTTAAATAACAGTGGGGACAACAACGCCCCCTGAGGCACAATCTTCACAATGAAGCTGGCACCTCTGGGAAGCTTTGTCCCCACACCACATCTTCAGCGGACCTCGCCCGTGTGGAGGAACGGTGACAATCCATTGAAGGACAGTGCCCTCGGACCCCCCCGAGGCGGCCAGGCGGTGGGCCAAAAGGTCGGGTTCCATCACATCAAACGCTGAGGTGAGATCTAACAACACCAGCAGCGCCAATCCGCCTCTTCGTCAAGTTGCATACGGAGCCGCATTCGGTGACAGCGACGTAGAACCGCTCTGGCCCCATGCCCATCGAAGCCGGACTGGAAGGGGTCGAAAGCTGATGTTTCATCCAGGAACCCTTGAAGCTGTCTTAACACCACTTCTCTCAACTACCTTCCCCAGAAACTAAAGATTCAGGACGGGGCGGTAATTGGCCAGGATCTCCAGGATCTAACGATGGTCTTTTCAAGAGTGGGCGGACCACTGCCTCCTTCAACCCATCTGGAAAGACCTCCTTGCTCAAGAGAGTCATTGATGATTTTCAACAGGTGGGGTCGTAACTCCTCCCGGCAAGTTTTAACCAGCCAGGAAGGGCAACGGATCCAGAGGACAGGTAGCAGGTCTTGGCAGCGTTTGTCCCGTCACAGCTTCGGAGAGCAGGGAAAACCGGGCCAAACAAGGGCCAGAAGACGGCAAGGGAGCCTCCAGTTCACTAATTGTAGTTAAGGTGGCAGGAAGGTCCATGAGCTGACGCTGACTTTGTCTGCAAAGCATGTCGCCTTCTACAGCTAACAGCCAACCCACGCATTTGTAGAACCCTCTGATAAAGAGGTCAAAGATCGAATTATCCGAAACAATTGAGCCGGGCCAGAGCTAGCAGATGCGAGAGAGGAAGAGAAGAAAACCCTCTTCTACCTTCGCCGCCATCTCATAGGCTTCTCATAAACGCCCCTAGGGATGTTCGCTGCAGCTTCGGCTAATGGTGAAGCTTTCCTCCACACTCTTCTAGACGCCTGAGCACCCGTTTTCATCTGGCTTAGCTCCCTCTGTATACCATGGAGCCTGCCGTGAGCGGGGGCGCAGAGGACGCCTGGGAGTACACAGTCTCGATGGTATCAGAGAGGCGGGAATTCCAATCCCTCCACTCTTTGCTCATCGAAAGTGTGTCAAGGGTTCAGGGTCCCGCAGAGCATTCAGGAAACCAATTGGATCCATAAGTCTCTGTGGGCGGGCATAAACCAGTCTGGTCAGCTTAGACAGGGGCGGCGCAGCATGTCAAGTCAGAGCTTCAGGGCATAGTGGTCGGACCATGGCACTCTCTATCAATAGAGGATACTTAATCTCAGATTAACCCCTTTGACCCAAAGACCAAATCCAGCGTGTGCAGTCTCGGCCTCTGCTGGGTGGGGCCAGAATTCTATTAAGGAGAGGCCTAGAGTCGCCATGGATGACACTAGGTCTGTGTCACATAGCATGAGGCGGTAAGTTTCCACATGGACAGTCACCCAGGACAATAAGCCTGGGAAACCTCAACGCCTAGTCGGGCCACCACCTCTAGCAGCCGCGAGAAGGCCGTCCCCCGCGCTAGGCTGCACCGGGTACACCAGAAGGACCGGCCAACCTCTCCATAATAACCACTCCAGGTCAATACACTCCATGCCGGTGATCTGGACGGGGACTGTCTCCTGAAGTGCTGGGAATGGAATTATGGATGAACATTGCTACACCCACCACCCTGGCCCTGGGTTCGAGACTGAGGGAGGCATCACAGCCTGGGGGCTGACCCCGCCTACACGGGTCTCGCCCTCATCAATCTAGGTTTCGCGGACACAAGCCAGGGTCCATTTGCAGATCTCCTCGAGAAAATCTCGGAGTACCAAGGGTCTTATTGTTTATGGACCTGGCATTAATCAGCACCAGAGATCTAAGCAGAGTATCCCTGAACCCAGCCATCCTCGCTCCTAGGGATAGGTTTGAGGTCAGAAAGCAAACGAAAGCACATCTACTTCTCGGCCGCTGTCTATCATATGGTCAGTCAGCCTACCGCCATAATTTTTCTGCAATTCCCTCATTCCATTAGTACTGGGATCCTCAAATTCCCAACCATGGTGCCCCAACTCCTCCCCCCATCTTCTTCCATTTCCTAATCTAAGCCTACTAGACTCCTCCACTATAGTGGACTCAGTCCTATTCCTAATCTAACCAAATTAAATCAGTACTATTTCACAATATGTGGCTGAGCAAACTCACTCCAATACCTTACAATATACTAACATTAACCACCCCCTAATACAACCCCCACAAACAGCAATCACAAATAACAATTACAATAGCAATTATAGGCAGTGGTTAAGCAATAGAAAGGAACGCATAATGTCCCGGATTTCCACTATGTGATATTATAATTGCCCAAAGCTTTCACCCAGTGGGCTATAGATGAAAATGGAATGTAAATGCCCAAAGCTCTCACCAGTGGGCCATAGATAGTATATATATAGTGTCCATGTAGCAGAATAGTTGAGCACTCTACAGGCTGCTGCAGCATCCAATGTAGAGCCAGGAGAGGGCTTAGATCATATTCTCCTAGCACAGGATGAGAGAACTGCTGCCACCAGTTCCCTAACCCCACAAACAATGAAGTGGTCGGTGGTATATGGGCTGTAATAGTCAAGTATAGGAAACTCCCGCCGATAGTTAGTCCCGCAGGTTTAGTCCCAAATATTCACAGCAAGAGAAATGTGTCTCCTGGAACACGGTCTGCTTCTTTGGCTCTCTCCCTGCCCTCTCCCAGGCCGTAGAACTCCCGGCCCAACCACTGCAAGCTCAGCCGGATTCCGAGTTAAACCTAGGGATGGGGAATCTCTGCCACCGATCCCAACCCCCCAACCCCGCTGAAATGTCCCAGGTTTCCTCCCGGCCTCCCTCTCTGGATCGCAGGGACACCCTGGCACTTGGTCACAAAGCTGCCAGCTTGCCCACCGAGGTCGCAGCCAGGCTCCCGCTCGAGTCTGGGGTCAAGTGAGAAGCGCCGCTGCCACTGACCCTAGCTCCTTTTCCTCCAGAACACCCTGAGCTGATTGTATTTGGGGGTGCTGAAGGGGTTTCTCGCCACCAGCCCCAGTCCTATCCCAGCCAGGGTGTTCCTAGGTTATTCTGTCTCCTCTTTAGACCACTCCGCTCTCTCTCAGCTGCACCTCGCTACTGCTCTCCACAGTGTTGCAGCTTGCCAAGGCTGCTCAGCAGCCGGCGCGGCGGGGAAGCTCCCAAATCACAGCTGAAAGACGGAGCGGGTAGGTGGTAAAAGCCGGGAGGAAATTAAGTGGCACCATGGGACTCATATCGGCACTTCGTTATGTTGTTGTTTCTCTGGCCCCTCACCTCGTTGTTTCTCTGGCCCTTTACCTCTCCGGCCCTCAAGTATCTGGACAATCAGCTCTGAACCTCCGGCCTGAGCTGCTATAGTAATTAATCTCCGGTCTTCTCAGCCTCCTCCGGGTTTGTTGTTATTACTGCTGCTGTTATTGCTGCTACCCTCCCAGGCGTTCAGATGGACAGAGCAATCTCTTAGGCAAATAAATAAACAGTCTCTCTTAGGCTAAGAACTAAGGAGGGTGGGATAATAAAACTATTAAAGCGGAGCTCTGTTTACGAGCTCCGTCGCGGACGCCATCTTAGGTGATCTTAGGTGTTGATTTGGTGGCTGAGGCAGCCACCCCTCCCAGTGTTGACCACCTCCTGTAGTGCTGATCTGGGCTGGCAAGCCTGCTGGGAGCTCAACAGAAGAGGCAACCATACACAAGCTGACCTGGTGGGGCCCGACCCAACCACATCGCATTTATGTCATATCTGGCCCTCATAACAAATTAGTTCGATACCCCTGCTCTAGGCCATTTTCATTTTTTTGCAGTGTATCTTCACCCAAAACAAACACCATCCTTTTGACTTTTAATTCCAACACAGTGATTAAGTTAGTCTGACAGGAAAAAAACAAAACAGGAATCCTGTGGTAACAAACACAATTTATTCCTGAGTAGGTTTGTTGTTGTACAGAATCCTTTACCTCAAATGCTATGAGAGGACCTTCATTAAGCAGGCATTTTATATAAGAGTACAAAGAATTTTAAAAAACCACAGGGTGAAGGGACCAAGATATGCATGAATTACAAGGTGAAATGTAGTTATGTAAAATTCAAATCTAACAAGAACACTATAAACTATAGTCACAAACCAACTTCTATAACTGAAGGAGAAACCCACATTTTGGGAAGGCAGTTACACAGCTACGAGGGTGGGAGAAAGTGCCATCAAGGCACGGTTGACATACAGCACAGGTGTCAAACTCATGGCCCTCCAGATGTTATGGACTACAGTTCCCAACATCCCCTGCCACCATGATGCTGGCAGGGAGTGATGGGAACTGTAGTCCATAACATCTGGAGGGCCACGAGTTTGACAACTATGTCATACAGAGATCCCGTAGGGTTTTCAAAGCAAGAGATGAACAGAGGCCGCCTGCCTTTGCTTTGTGACCCTGGAATTCCACAACAGTTGCCCATTTAAATACTAACTAGCGCTAACCCTGCTTAGCTTCCAAGATCTGACACGATTGGGCTAATGAGATTTGATTTTCAAATGAGTGGAGAACAAGTAATTGAAAGAACAGATATAAACAGTATGTGCCGAGAACAGACCCCCAGAATAAGAAAAAGGGAGTGGGTGTCAGCAGCAATCATATGCCCCTAAGTTCATCTCTAAAATGACCAAGGGTATGACTTTTCTCCTCCTGATATCCTATTTGCATTTGTCTAGTCATGAGACTGATTTAAGACTGTCCAAATATCACAAAGCGTGTGTCACACACCAGGCGGACATTAGCCTCCTCCAACCACTCATGAACGTTATGAGTTTATTAGGCACCAGTGTCTCGTTACAAGACACTGACAAATTGGAGAGAGATGAAAGACAAATGGGAATAGTTGGCGTGCTGGAAGGCCTGACTGAGAAGGGAAGATTAAGAGTTAAATATGTGTTCCCCAAATAAGTGATCATTCAGTGGGGGCAATATACAAATATTTTATGAGTCTTCTCCGCAATGTAAGAAACACAAGAAAAGGAACAAGAAATATAGTTTTAAAAAACAATTATACTAAAACTATACGAAAAAAAGTTAATGGACAATCTGATAAATATTACTGTTATAGCAGCAGGGCGTCCTATGCTCCATAAAATCAAATACATTTTAGAATTAAAGAACAGAACCCCACTGCTTATCACATTTTCACACAGCCTAGGTAAAATAGTACTATGTGGCCTCCCCCCTCGCCCTCGCCCTCGCCCTCCCCCTGTGGGTGGTAATTTTTTTCATCCCTCCCCTTTCTTAGGATCTTATTGAGGTCAGTAGTAATGAGAGTTTGCCATCTTAGCAATTTGGGACGTTTAGATTTTAAACTGAATCTATCATTTTATAGTTCAGAAATTTAATAAAATAAATCAATAAATAATATGATTGGGAAAGACAAAAGTAAAAGTTCACCTAATCCAGAAATGAGCTCTTTAATGTTTGCATTTTTCTGAACAACATCAACACCTGTACAGTGCAAAATGATTTAATTTAACCATTTGAGTCCTGTTGGGTTTTACTGGGATGACGCCAATTTAAATTCAAGTACTGCAGCTTATCTAGCCTGTGAATCACAGTACCTTATGGGCATATTTTTTAAAAAACAACTTGGGGGAACAGTTATTATCTTTGAACTATCAGAGCTGTTTGTGACACAGTTCTGTAATAGAAGAAGACACAAAATAATGAGAATGCATTGGTAAAGGAATATGTTGTATCATCTCCTTTCCAGGGTATAGGGTCACCTTAGATGCATTTTCTTGAAAGTAAATCTTATTGATACAATGGAAGTAATTCCAAAATTAGTCGGTTGAAGATCATAGCTTGAGTATATGCACATCTTTCCATCCTTCTAGTACAGTAAAGTGGGGCACAACGAGGTACATGGGAAATACCATGAAGACCAGTGAAGACCAGCACAGGATGTACACATATTGGATCCCAGAAAGAGTCAAATGGGATCTGAACAAGCTCTAAGATTGCCAGAATTTCTCTCAGGTTTTCAGCAGACTTGCTCTGAAGCACCTTTCTTCTTTTTTCCAATGGTCACAAGCAAATGTGCTTAGGATCAGGACATCATACAATACCTTTAAAAGAGCTGTTCATGATAGGAAAGTAATATTTTTTGCTACAGTACAGTCTAAAATTCCTTCAGTGATCACAATAAGCGTTTTTATAAACAACCCATTTTATTGTAGCAAAGCATGGAAAGTTTCCATTTAGGGCACTTTCGCACATGCAGAATAATGCACTTTCAATGCACTTTGCAGCTGGATTTTACATGCAGAATAATGCACTTTCAATGCACTTTGCAGCTGGATTTTACTGTGCGAAACTGCAAAATCCACTTGTTAACAATTGTGAAAGTGGACTGCAAGTGCATAAATCTGCATGTGCAGAAGTGCCCTTAAACAAACACTTACTCAAGCTGTGATCTCCAACAGACTAAAATAGAAATCACTAATTTAGAATCTTTGTAAAAAAACAACTTTCTGGGGCAGGGGGAGGGAGGGGGTGCGAGTGCGACGAGCTTCAACTAAGGGTAGCACTTTCCATTGGTGCAAAGCTCCTACCACTGATGCAAGGCATCTCCACTAGGGGTGTGAATTTTGATGTGCTAAACTGAAAAATAGAGCTGAAAAGCTGAAAGCTGAGAAATTTTCACTTTCGCCCCCCTGACTTTTTGGCTTTTCCACAACAGGATACAGGATTTGTTTGTTTTTAAAGAGAGCCAGTGTGTCATAGTGGTTAGGAACAGGTAGACTCTAATCCGTAGAACTGGATTTGATTCCCCACTCCTTCACATGAGCAGTCGAGTCTTATCTGGTGAACCAAATGTGTTTCTGCACTCCTACATTCCAGCTGGGTGACCTAGGGCTAGTCACAGTCCTTCGGAACTCTCTCAGCCCCACCTACCTCACAAGGTGTCTGTTGTGGGGAGAGGAAGGGAAAGGAGTTTGTAAGCCCCTTCGAGTCTTATTATAGGAGAGAAAGGTTGGGTATAAAGCCAAACTCTTCTAAATCCCATTTGTGAGGCTGGCGATTGAGCTTTAAATTTTAACTCCCCCCTTTAAACTTACCGTGGCTAGTGCTCCAGTGGGCTTCCAGGTGGATTCTGTTGGGCTGGGAAAGGTGCCCCCCCCCCTTGCTGAACTGCTCTGTAAGAAGCAATCCCCAGTTGCCCTTTTCCTGCACTTTTGGCTGGCTTCCAGGGCAACAGGAGGGAGGGGGGAGGCATCTTGAAGGGACAAATAGGAGAGCTCCCTGGAGCTTCCTATTTGACCAATGGCTAGATTACTGCAGGCAATCCTAACAGCGGGTTGCAACAGCCTATAGAAAGAGGAGGGTGGAAGTAGGGGCAGAAAGTTAGAGTGGTCAATAAGGTTTTCAGGTGAGGAACAACACTGCTCTTTGGCTAATCAGAAAATATATTTTTGCCTGAACTTCTTTCAAGTTTTTCTCAGCATGGCCAAAAAGAAGAAGAAGAAGAAGAAGAAGAAGAAGAAGAAGAAGAAGAAGAAGAAGAAGAAGAAGAAGAAGAAGAAGAAGAAGAAGAAGATGATGATGATGATGATGATGATGATTTTGCAGCTTAGATAACTGCAGAGATTTTTGAAAAAACCTTGTGTGAGAGGCTTTGTCGTTGTTTTTACAGGTATTTCCTTTGGTTTTGTGTGGATGTGTGTGTTTTATCTTTGGGCTTTTTCCAGTGTTTTAATTTGGGTTTCTTTTTCCGAGTTTCAGGATTGGGTGGAACTTTTCAGAGAGAGAAGTTGGTGAGATGGCCAAGCTGCCTCTAGCCAGTCAACAGGTGAGTTGACCATCATCCTCACCTTGTGTTCTTCCTGATGCATGCAGTGCACAGCCTCAGGTAAGGGTTGGCAAGCATCTCTGATGAAGATACTTGGAGAGTGTGGCACTAGGATGCCAAGATGTGGGAAGTGGGTAGCAGAGAGACGAGCCACTTGTCCCATCAATAAGATTATCACTCTTCATGGGTAGCCCTTCAGAGCTGTAGAAGACATCAGCTTCTGCAGGCTGCTCTAAGGTGTGTGTCCTAGGAACATGCCCCTTTCTTGCACCATGATGAACAGGAGTGTGATGCTCTCTTTGTACAGGGCTGCCAGGGACCATGTGAAGGCACACTGCTTGTGGGAGAGCTGTGCACTTCATAACCCTCAGGTGAATCATGCGGACGTCTTGCTGACAACACACTGGTGGCAACCCTGTGATGTTCTGGGTGGGGTTGGGGAGACAAGCACTAGGCAGGGTGAGATAGGCCAGCTGTTGCAAGGTTCTGATCCATGGAGAGATTCTCGATAAAGTGCACATGTCACCACTGACAGATGGCTGGTGGGTTGAGTAAGCAGGGACATCTTCATGGGCTTTATGATGACCAATAGTTGCACAAGCATCAGGACTGTGCATTTACTGTGCAGCCCACCTTCTCTACCTTGTGGTTAAGGATGCCTTGGGTCTGGGTTCTGCAGAGCATCCCAGGCTGGATGCTGCAACTTGTGCCTCCAGAAATGCCAGTTATTTCACAGGCCACTTCTCATGCAATGTGAAGGGCACTCATCTGCTGTGTGAGAAGCAGGTACTGGCAGGCGGGCAACAGCACCTGTTCGGTGACATCAGCACTCGCCAGATCTCTACTTCCTACACCATGTTTGAGCACTCAGTGCAACAGAAGAGAGCCCCCAGTGCCTTGTTCTGTGAGACCAAGGTGGTAAGGAAAGAGAACCAGCTCAGACTGTGAAGATCCTTAAACCTTTTAAAGACTACGCTCAGTTGCTCTCATCTGACATGGAAACACTAGCTCGGGTCATTCCCATGATCTTGTGAGAACTTGGCCAGCTGAAGGATGGGTAGACTTCCAGAAGTGCGTGAACTGGTGCAGAGGCTGCAAGATGATGCGGCACCCCACCTTGAGCTTGTCATGCAGCAGAAGGTCTCGATTTTAGCAAGCATGAGTGACCTGCACATCAAGGGCAGGATTGCCGAATGGGCCGGGGATCTTGTGCAATAGAGAAACAAGCTCTCCCAGCATGTCAAGCGTCTCAGTCCAAAGGGGCATTTGCCAGAAGAAAAAGAAGAAGAGTTTGGATTTATATCCCCCCTTTCTCTCCTGCAGGAAACTCAAAGGGGCTTACAATCTCCTTGCCCTTCCCCCCTCACAACAAACACATCAGACACCTGTAAAATGAGCACAGGGGCCCCCCAAGGCTGTGTACTTTCACCACTTCTCTTCTCTCTGTATACCAATGACTGCATCTCAAACGATCCATCTGTTAAAATACTGAAATTTGCAGATGATACAACAGTGATTGGTCTCATTCGAGACAACGATGAAACCGCATACAGACGGGAGGTTGAACAACTAGCCCTCTGGTGCCAACTGGGAACAATCTTAGAACTGAACACACCTTTTAAAAACTCGTAGGAAATGGTGGTAGATTTCAGGAGAAACCCTCCCATCCTACCTCCTCTCACAATACTAGACAACACAGTATCAACAGTAGAGACCTTTAAATTTCTAGGCTCCATCATATCTCATGACCTAAAATGGACACCTAATATCAAAAATGTCATTAAAAAAAAGCACAACAAAGAATGTTCTTTTCTGGCGCCAACTCAGGAAGCTCAAACTGCCTAAGGAGTTGCTGCTGGATACAGTTCTACAGAGGGAACTCATTGGAGTCTGTTATCTGCACCTCTATAACTGTGTGGTTTTGGTTCTGCAACCCAACAAGATCGTACATTAACAGACTTCTCTTGTGGAGAATAAATCAGAACTGCAGAAAAACAACAATTGCTGCTAACCTGCCTTCCATTGAGGGGAACCTGTATACTGCAATGGTCAAAAAAAGGGCTGTGAAAAAATATTTACTGACCCCCCTCGCATCCTGGACATAAACTGTTTCCTAACTTCTTACCCTCTAAACTGCCGCTACAGAGCACTCGCACACCAAGACAACTAGACATAAGAAACAGTTTTTTTTCCCTCAATGCCATCACTCTGTTAAAACAACAAATAATTCCCTCGATAATGTCAAACTATTATTATATATTTATTATATAATTACTGCACTACTTTTTTTTTCATCATTCCTATTACCCATCTCCTCCCAATTATGACTGTATGACTATAGCCTGTGCTGACATTTCATTTTATTTTATGATTTTACATTTTATGTTTTTATTACTATTGATTGTTTCCTGATTGCTTACTAGACCTATATGACAATCATTAAGTGCTGTACCTTATGATTCTTGACAAATGTATTTTCTTTTATGTACACTGAGAGCATATGCACCGGAGACAAATTCCTTGTGTGTCCAATCACACTTGGCCAATAAAGATTCTATTCTATTCTATTCTATTCTGTGAGGTAGGTGGGGCTGAAACGAGGTGGGGGTGAAAGCAGCTCCACTGCAGTTTGTCCCTCACCTCCCCTGCTAGACAGGGCCGTCCCCCCTCCCAGAGCAACTGCCGAGATGGCCTTGGTGATGGAGATCATCGAGAGGGTACTTTGCCCCTCTGGGAGGGCAAGGAGTATCTTCCATTGGAAACAAATGAAAACTCCTTTTGGGGCCAATAAAATTGGACCCCCTGCCTCAAAATTCACAAAACTGGGAGACGGGTTCTCCTAAGGAGAGTGAACTGGAGCTATGCTGCAAATTTGGTGCTTCTAACCAAAGGTAGTCTCCCCAAAGCCCCCCAAGATTCACCATAGATTTTAATGGAGCCTAAAAGTTTCAGACATTTCAGAAAAAAACCCTCCCCCCAAACTCCCCCAAATGATCAGTATAGGTATTTCATTTCTAGATTTATCTGAAAATTTTTAGATCCAATACCCCTGAATCTGAAATATACTGAAAAAAATGGTACGCAATCTCAACCAGTGGGTTTTGTACCAAAAGTCCTTAGCAAAGCAAAGTTTTAGGATACAACTCATTGGGCTATGCTGAGGATCATGGAGGACAGTGACTATAACAGGAAGGGAACTTAGCAAGATTGAGCAAAACAAGCTGGCAGGATGTAACTATGTTTCCACAAATGAAATAGACTGCATTGCAGAGGCCATGCCCCCCACCCCGCCCGGGCACCCCTGACCCTGGAAAGATAGTCTTGTCGACGTTAAAATCACTAGTCTTATTGAAGATATTCTAGATGTCTTGATTGTGCATATCAAATAAAGGTCCTTGTCACCAAAAAGCTTGACAAAATGTCTTAATAAGATTAACACTGACAACAAATTAATTTAGTATTAATTAATGACTTCCACAAAAAAATATTTTATAACCATAAGTATTAAACAATCATGATGACACAGGCTTCAGTTATACTTTGTCTGATGTAAGTATTTTTCCCAGGCTGCACCACAAAACATAGTGAACCGAGAAGAGTTAACAAGTCCAACAACCACACTCACCTAGATAACCGAAATCCTCACAAAATGCACTCACCTCTAACACTACCTTCGAATGCTTCATGTAATTGTTCCTAGTTAAGATGTTCAAGTTATCCTAGATGACAGTGGAGAAAATATATGACTTATGAACACTGGGACACACCTTTCATCTGCAAATGGCATCAAAATCCGTATTGCTGTATGAATCCAAAAGACACTAAACACAGCATAAAGAAGCCAAAAAAGATGGTCACAGCAGTTAGCGAGGTTCAGTGCATTTCCTGCTTGTCAGGCTGTAGTGGGAAATAAATCTTTGTCGGTGAGACTTTGCTCACATGTACTAAAATGAGTAGCATGCCTCACACGTTACGTCAAGGCCAGCTGGAGGCTGCATGGCAGACAGATGCACCAATTGTCTGTGACTGACAGGGCAATCCTACGCAGAGCAGTTCTGATGTCCACTGATTTCAACGGGGTCACAGTGAGTCGCTCTTCCAGAACTATACTCAGGGGCATTCTATGAAGTGGATATCAGAGGCCCCTTCTGCACATGCAGAATAATGCACTTTCGATCCACTTTCACAATTGTTTGCAAGTGGATTTTGCTTTTCTGCACAGTAAAATCCAGCTGCACTGCATTGAAAGTGAATTGAAAGTGCATTATTCTGTATGTGCGGAAGGGGCCACAGTCTTTCCATCAAGTTTCGCCTTCATAGCCATATGTTCTCTATTATGTTACCGATGTGATACTCCAGGATAACAATATCCTCCCCTCAACCTCCTTTTCCTAAAAAGACCCATTTTTCCTAGTGGGTGTCCATGCGGGAAGGTCTAACAAGTATTCTACTTGTACTTATTGCAGAGAGAATTGGGGCTGCTGGAACTCAGAACCATCCCTAAGCAGAAGCAAAGATCTTTGCCACACTTCCCTTCCTCCAGCAGTCTCTTCTGATACCTTAGAAGCAGATTTGTGGTGGCTGTGATACACCTCCCACTCTGAAGCCTCAAGAAACGAAACCACCAGGAAAAAACCATGTGGAAAACGCCATGTCCCTTGCTGCATTTACAAAACAACGCACGACTTATATTAAAGGGATGAAATTGCTCTTTGCATTCCTTCCTCCAGGTGGCAGGATGACCAAGTTCATCCTCTTCTCCCTCTCCATGGCTATTTATCCACCCAGATGCCTTGATTCCAGGTATCTACTTTCTGGGAGCCACAAGAGGCTACAGGAGCAGAGAGGGATGAGGTAAAGATTTGTGCTCTTCTACTGGCACTGGACTCGTGGAGACCCCAGCAAGGGGCTCTCAAGGAAAGTGAGAAACAGAGATGGTTTGCCATTGCTTTCCTGTGCAGAGCCTTCTGTGTCCTATCCAAGTACCAATCCTACTTCGCCCCAGATTCACCATTTTTCTTCAGATGAGGAAATGTTACCAGGATACGCACATGAGAGAAAGTAAAACAAGTGCGTTTGGAAATTCTCTCAAGTGAAAGTTAAACTTACCTTCCCTCTAGCTCCACCAGTATGGTGGGGGTGATGTTCAAGTTTTGCCCACTATCAAAGCAAGTCACTGAAGACAGCCTGACATTATTCACATAGTCCAAGAATAGATAGCATTTGACACAACAGCAGTGACAAAGAGGGGGGAAACTGCGCCTGGGACATGAACTGCCCGCAGGCTCCCTCCTGCCTCGCCCCCCAAACGCCCCCGACACGTGACTGCAATGGCGGCACCTGGGGCGCCAGATGTCCCCATTGCAACTCCGCCTCTGCACAACAGTAAGGTGTGACAGAATCCCAGGAAACTGATTTGTATGCACTTCACTAGTGAAAGGCACAAAAAAACCCCCCAATGTGCTATCGTGGGAGAGTCGAACTAGGACCTGGGAGACCTGCATTCAAATCTCCTTTCATCCATCAAGCTCAGTGGGTGATTCTGGGCCAGCCACTTAGTCTCCACTTAAGCTACCTCACACAATTGCTGTATGGAAGGAAGAAGGGAACCTCCAAATACTGTGACTAAAAGACAGCATGTTAGGAACTGATTGTTATATAGATTAGGAATTCCCAAAGTGGATGATACTGCTCCCCTGCAGGCGGTGGAAACATCAAGGAGGCAGTGAGGAATTTTGGGGTGGTAGCCGGGTGGCAGAGAATTTTGAGGCAGTAGAGGGGTGACTCAGGGATTCCTGGGTCAGCTGGTGGGGGGAAAGGTCTTGTCCTTCCATCCGAACGATTGATGAGTTTTAAAGGAAAAGCAAGCGGACTCTCCTCACTGTGTGGCTGGGGTGGGGGTGGGGTGGTGGGAGAGGCAAGGCAAAGAGCTAGCAAAGGCATCTTTATTACTCAATTTCTGTGCCCTGTTTACATGGTTCTCTCCAAAAGACCTTACTGCACTGTGGGTCGCAGTTAAGATGTACTTTATTGCCTTCTTAATGTCATATTCAGGAGAGAGGGGCTTCAGTCACTCAGCTTCTTTCCAAGGAAAGCAACAGACTGAAAATTACTGAAATGTGGGGATCTAAGACGACTTCTTAGTGCCTTGCAGCCTGATGCTGAGAAGCTGATATCCCGGATTTCCTGCATCAAACACATCCATCCCATTAAAATTGTGAACACATAATGGGTGAGATGCAAACAAACCCTTTCATATTGCTAAACCAGCTCAATTGGTGAAATACACACGTCTGTTCACAGTGTTAGAAGTTGTTTTTAATTTGAAGTAGACCTAATACCAAGAAAGAGGTGCGTGTTCGTGTGCGGGTGGGGGCACTAGGGTTGGGAGCCAAGGGGATGGCAGTATGAAAAAATTTGGGAACCACTGGTACAGATAACTAGCAGTAAAGCCCGCTGTAGGGTAAGAAATACAGCAGGCCTAGATAAGGCTGGGGGTGAGGGCAGGTAGGGGCTGGGAGGACTTGCGGGGGATGTGGGGAGGACGGGGGGGCTTTTGGAACCCCGGAGCTGTGACAGCAAGGCACTGCTGCTCTGGGGCAGGGAATTGAATGTCCAATAATTAACCCTCCACCAAGGGTTGAGTCCTGCTTCCTTATTGTTGGACGGTTTGTTGTTGGACAGTCCATCCCTTAGCCCTTTATTATTGGTAAGATTGTTCCATTATGGGTGTTTTTGTGTTTCAAGTGAAAGGTTTCATAAACTACCCAGACCTAGCATCAGAGATAATACAGCTGTTACAGCTGTCCCCTAATAATGGATTATCAGTATTAATTTTTTCCCCAAAAATCCATTTATGAATGTTTTCCCTACAAATCACTTAAACAGATTGAAACACAAAGTGTTAAGATAAGGGGGCATTGTAGTGTTGAAGTCAAAAGCAGACAGAAACGTTTTTTTAAATAAAAAATTGCCTTTTTAGTGCTTCTAGTCTCAAGCATATATGCACGCATAGTAGTAATATGTGTGTGTGAGGATGACAAACCGAAGAAGTTTAAAAGCCTTTAAACAGATTTCTAAGTGTCTCAGTAGTCACGTACAATTCATTACCACATATCTAATAGGAATGGATGGTTCTCTGGTGCAAATCAAAAATCAACACATGTATTATATATGCGGCATAATAATATAACTCATGGTGATATATACGTATGGTATTTACATAATATACATATGGTATTTACATGCAGTAAACCATAATTCATTACGGTATGTTTAATTACAATGGGTGGCTCTTCCATGTGAATCAAAATCCAACAAGATTTTTAGAAGGCTAAAGTATACATTTCTGTGAACTTGAGATACTTCTAAGGTCTGTAGAAAACACAGAAGTTATCCAAGGGGTTAATCATCCCGCCCCTTCTCTGGTAACCTGAAATTGCATTAAAAAACCTGACCAAAAAATCAAAAAGTAGGAGTTGGTCAAGGAGAGAGAAGGGAAATGGGTTGAATTTTTATTTATTTAAATACAATACTTATGGTCTGCAAGTGGAGCGATCAGGTCGGTTGAGAGAGCACTGAGGATAAGGAGTGATTGGGAATGTTAGAGAAGAGAGGAAGGATGTGATTTCTCAGCCCTACACATCCTCCTCTTTCAATATTTTATTGTCTGATTCCATTCTTCCAGGATTCTGGACCAACTCATTTGTCATACCATTAAGTTGCTCTGCACAACACACAGAGACATTTATATTGGAACTTATTTATTCTCAGTTACAGAGAAGACCTCATGGGTGAACTGAAAATGAATTCTGGGGTGGTTAGGCAGGGGGGACAGCCACTCCATTGAGGCTACAGGAGGGCTGCTTGAGTATCCACTCACTTTTCAGAAGAGGGATGGGAGGTTGTAGGGAGAGGGAAGAATCCAGATCTGCCTCAGGGAGAGGGCAGTGATAGTTTCTGGGTTTTCCTCAGACAAAGAACAGACAGTTTGAAAGGTAGCTCTGCTTGATAGTGGGGCAGAGTGGTTTAACTCTACCTCTAGGAGAGACAGAGTACAGAGTGTACAGAGTGTAGGCCTGTTTCTGGTAATCAGCAGACCTTGTACCATTTAGTCGGACTCTTGGGGAAGGGAAGGCTTGTGTGGGTAGCATCCTGTGTGTATGAAATAATCCAACCTAGCGGCTACTCACCGAAAACCTGTTTGTATCTGTAAGCATTAAACAAGAATTCAAACTACACTCTGAAGACATCGTGGGCTTAAATGTATGTAACTCAGGTTTTTCCTTTGACTAACTAGTGACCTTTGCTGCTGATCTGTTTTTTTAAAACCAAACAGCAAAAAATAAATAAATCTTGTTTGTTACTAACGTACGACTCCTGCCTCAGTAATCTCTGTGTTCTACTTGTTCACTACAAAACACGGCAACGAACCCAAAGCTTTTGCACTTGCTACCCTAGGAATATCTTGTAACCGATGGGAAGGTTTAGAGTTGAAAACAAATCTGGTTCCCCAAAATCAGAAGAGGTGCCCATCAGCTGGTAGAAAAGGCCTGTCACAGCTTGTATTGCTGGAAGCAAGTGCTCTTCAATTAACTCCATTAAGGAATTTAAAGAGCAGTTTTCTGTAACACCTAAAAACACAGCGTTATGTATAATCCATACAATAATGCTAGTTGCATCAGCCTGATACTCCACTATGTTTCTGTGTATAACATCACATTAAATTCCTTGGTGATAGGTGCAGTGCCTATTATTGTCTGTTAGTAACCCTTGCTATGGCGTTGCTACCAACAATGTGAACATGAGATTTTTTAGGTGACAACCTCAGTGGCTATTCTTCTGTTGTTAAGACTCTCTGTTGTTATGGAGACAACAGAACAGACGAAGACTGATTTGCCTGCCTGATAAATGCTTGTTACACAAGAGAACAGAGTATTCACTCTACTGTATACCAATTCACTCACACACACACACCGAGTCAAACACAACATCCCTCTAGGTAGCCACTGGGAATGCAACTGTGTAGGCTGAGCATCACAAAATATCCCACAAGTTCAAAATCTTTGTTAAATGCCCATTAGTAGAAGTAAGCAAGATCTGTATGTACAATTGCAGAATACCACCCTTGAATACTTTTAATGGGCCATTCAAACATGCATGTTAACATCTGAGATTATAGTAATCAAATTATAACATGTTTAAGGTTGAATAAGTTTCAAGATTCAGGCTGCTCCTAGGTCCAACAATGGATATTGTGTGTCACCTGGAATTTGTGGATGGGCTGAGTTATAATACCATAAAGACGTTCCTGGGGATAACGGGCATGCAATGCAATTCTTATTCTCAAGAATGTTTCCGAATGGACTACCGGCAAAGGATATCTCAGTAGTTAAGGAGCACAAGACAACATAGAAATGTAAACAGCTACATAGACTAGGCACAGACATGTTGAAAAGGTTATTAAAACCCTAATTTTGGGCTACAAATGCCTAGTACAGATCTGTACATGTAGGTGATGGAGAAGCTCTTTTTGGACACATGCTGGTTTATAAGTTGATAAACTATTCCCCAGTTTGGCTAATGAGATTATTGATTTAGCATATTTCTATGCAGCTTCTTCAGAGTCCTGCTTGAGGCAACTTGTAATTATAAACTCTTGTGTCCATTTGGAGCTTGATTTTCAGAAGAAATGGCTTTCCAACAATGGATGAAGAATATTAAATTTTAAATCTGCAAAACTTTAAGGGAAAACTCGTACAAGATGTTTTATAGATGGTACATCACTCCAAAAATATATATAGCAAAGACGAGCAAAAAATGGAAAGGAACCTGTTAGACCTGCAAAGAAGAAAATGGAACACAAATATGGAAGTCTTGTAAAAAAGTTTAAAAAAAATACTGGAAAGAAATACATGCAGAAATTCAAAAAACACTGAAAATATCCAAATGGACACAAAGATCATACTATTGGGAATTTTGTCGAGGAATTTGCCAGAAAAACTGTAAGAACTATTGTTATATTTATTAACTGCAGCCAGCGTGATATTGGCATATAGATGGAGAGCACTTGTCCTGACCGAGAAATGTGGCAAGAGAAGATGAGAGAATATGCTACAATGGCAAAGCTTACTAGTCTTGTAAACAGATGTACAAAACAGGAGTTTCATGAGAAATGGAAATTAAATTTCTTGCATTCTACTGATATGTCTAAATAATGTTTTGGAGAAGGAAGAAAGGCAACTAAAATATGGCATTAAAGTTTAAGCATAGATCCAGCATAGTATTGTCTACAGATGTTCTTGAGAAGACTGGCAACTGTTCAATGTGTAGTTAAATGATTAATGTGTAGCAGATATTTAATCTATTCTGACCTTTAAAATAAGACTAATCTTAACACAGTCATATTATTTGAATAATGATAGATAAGAACGGCTTTATATCAACCCTGGCGATCAATGGGGTGACAGATGTCGCAGCCAGATTGCCCTCACATCCAGAATGGCTTTATATAACTTACAGCCCCATTTAAGAGGCCAGGCTGTGGTGCCACTCTGAAAGACAGTGCAGGGAGGAATGAAAAGTGAAAAAGTCTCCCTGATGCCAAGAAGCCACCATTGGGCTTTGTAGACTTACACCACCTGTTTAGGTGCCATAAGTCTGAATTCCCAGCCACTGGTGTAAGGTGGTGAATTGCTGAGAGGAAGCCGATTTATGTCGGCTCCTCCCCTGGCCCATCCTTGTTAGGCAGTGGTGGCAGCATGGGTGCTCGGACTCTGGCCAGTGTGGTGTGGTGTCCAGTGTGGTATCCTATCGCTGGGGAGAGCTGTGGCAACTAAATGCTGGTGGTTCTCCCCTCTGCGGGGTAAGTGTCCCGGGATGGCAAATCCGCCAGCGCTGCGCTGCTTTACACCCAAAGGTGGGGCTATTAGAATATGATAAAAGTCAAAACTCTTTATATATGTGCGTGTAAGTTTTGTCATTTTTATCTGTGAGGGTTTATTTGGTTATATATTGTTATATCTATTATCAACATTATGTTATTCTCTTTTTTAATATAAAATCAATTAAAAAACTGTACTGAAAAACCCAAAGCATAAAACAAAACACAAGCCATTAAAAAACCCCCGCAAGCCATTAAAATACCAAACAGCATAAAAATTATCCACGAAACACAGCAGACCATTAAAAATCTGGCAAGACAAACCCATAATTAAAAACCTGGGCAAAAGGAAGTACTCCATGAAACTAAAATAAACTAAAGCAGGTTCCAGCAACCCTAAATGGGAACGGCATTGCAAAGGTGAGGTACTCCAAAGAAAATGCCTTAGTTACTACCCACCTCATCTTTGAAGGAGGAGGCAGAGAGACCACTGCTTAAGAGGCAGATCTTAACTGGTACTGTGGATAGTATGGGAACAGATGGAACTCCAGGTATCCTGGCCACAAACCATGTAGGGCCTTAAAGGTAAAAACCAGTGCAGAACTTTCAGCACATGGTTAATACAATTCCTGTAACCAACTTGTGACAGTTCGGATGAACTGTTTCAGATCCATCTTCAGAGAAAGCCCATCTTCAGAGAAAGTTTCAGATCCATCTTCAGAGAAAGCCCCATGTACAGTATGTGAAAAAAAAAGAATTTTTCTTTGGAGGTTTGAACTGAGCAAACCTTCAGCTTCAGCTTTAAAATGTCTTTCTCCCTCTTGGCAAAGTACAACTGTCCGCAGGCTTCACCCAGCAAACCTTTAGACATGCAGATGGAAGATCAAGTTACACACACACACACCCTTCACAGCTAGACAGGTGTTATCTAGCATTTGGAGGATTTAAAAGGTTAGAAAGACTTTAGGAAGAATCTCCTGGAGACTTCAGGAAAAGATTCTTTGACCTGACCTCACCTGGCCAGTAGGAAGAGAGAAAAAAAGAGACAAAGGAGGAGGGTCTCTCGTGGGCTGATTCCATTGAGGCAGACAGAGGTCTTACCTGACATCTCTGTGAAGCCTCAGTTGCCATTTGCTGACCACACATCTGAACAGAGACTTAAACTGATAGAAACCTTTAAGAACATCCACAATCTTCTAAGCTAAGAAGCCTTCCTTATATTTAATATCTTCTAGGGCATGTATAATGGGTGAGACAGAGGAATTGTGTTTTACACTTTTCTATCGAATACATTGCTCAAACTAGTGCTGTACTTAGGAGGTATGCTTGTAGACATTTTCTTTTTACTAAATGCTTTGTAACTTTTGATGCTAGTAATGGTTCTGTGTACCACACAGATTAATTGGTTGGTGAGCCTCCAACCACAGCTGGCCTCCACTAGGGCCAGGGCTTTTACGGCCCTGGCCCCTGCCTGGTGGAATGCTCTCCCTCCAGCTGTCTGGGCCCTGCGGGACCTTAATGAGTTCCGCAGGGCCTGCAAGACTGAGTTATTCCACCCGGCCTTTGGGGAGGCCAGCTGCTGATGTGGGTGCCTGAAAACAATCTAAGGCCCACTGTTCCTCTCTTATGAGGAGTTTTAATAGTCAGGTGCCATCTATATTTTAATTGATTTATGATAATTGAACGCTGTATTTTATTTTTATTTATTTATTTATTATTTAAACTTTTATACCGCCCCATCCCCGAGGGGCTCTGGGTGGTGTACAACATAAATCTCAATACAAATAAATATGGTTAAAACCTTTAAAAACAGCAGTAGGATAATAAGAGGCGTCCAAGCAACCCTAATTTTAAATCTTCCCCCAAGAGGGAGGGAGCGGCGAGTCCCATTAGATAAAAGGACCCAGGTGTTAAGAGCCAGGTGTTAAGAGCTAAAGAGGGGTTAACTCTTAACTTGTATCTATTTGTTTTGCACTTGTTTTGCTGGTGTTGTAAACCGCCCTGAGCCCTTCGGGGGAGGGCGGTATATAAGTGGAACAATCAATCAATCAATCAATCAATCAATCAATCAATCAATCAATCAATCAATCAATCAATCAATCAATCAATCAATCAAATATCTAGAAACACACCCAAACCATGAACCTGCTCCTTCAGGGAAAGTGAAACCTCGTCTAGGACAGGTGGGCTCCACAGTTCCCAATCAGCTTCTTCATTGAGATCACCTTTTGGGACACAGCAAAAATTATCCAAGGAGATGCTGGTTCATATCTTTGAAGCTCCGACATAGTTTTCTTGGTATTTAGCACCTTTTTTAATTGGTTGGTGTCTGACGATTTGCTGTTATTTATTTCTGGATGCTTTAGGTTTTTTTATACTGTTATTTATTTATTTAACCATTTTACCGCACCTTCCTTGTGGTTCAAGGCAGCTGAAGAGTGGGCATAAATTTTAATAAATTATACCAGAATGGCTTGGATGGACATGTCACAAAAGGACAGTGACCTACGTAGTAATTTCACTCTGCCCTGTATTTATTGCTTTGGTTTGTGAAACATCCTGTATGAAAACAGCCACGGTAGAAAGATTTATTGTTCATTCCTATAAATATCTCTCCAGCTAAGCCAAAAAATAAAGAGATTCCCCTGTAGAATCAACAGGTAATACATCTTTCTACATAAGCCCTTCCTGTGTCAAACAGAATTCTCTAGTATTGTTGTTGTTGAGATATGTGCCAAGAGTTCTAGGAAGGAATAGGGACTATACAAGGATCAAAACAGACACTAAGAAATCAGAACATATAACTATAAGAATTAAAAGAGAATAGTGATTAATCCACACAAACACCAATTACCGAAAGATATTATGCTTGGACTAGTTAATCTTACTTCGTTAGATAATTTACAAATCAGCTCACAAGGGGACTTACACAAAACTCGCATCTTGGCCAAGAAATGGTAGGGGGAGATGGTGGATAAATTAGCAAAGATGATTGATGCGTTAACTTTCTACCTAAGGTAAATAGGTTCTCCGCCTCCTTGGGTTGTTTCACTGCTTCCACCAACTACAGATCTTTAAGGAAAAGGTCCAACAACAACAACAACAACTTCTTGCCATCTAGCCACAGCTAATATGGCAAGCCCATTGGGTTTTCAAAGCAGGAGATGTTCAGAGGTGGTTTGCCACTGTCTGCTTCCACATCATAGCCCTGGTATTCCTTGGAGATCTGCCACCCAAATACTAGCCAGAGTTGACCAGTCAACCCTGCTCAGCTTCTGACATCTGATGAGATCAGGCTAGCCTGAGCTGCAGCTTTGGCTACAATGAGAAGTTTCTGGAACTAGTTCCCTTTTCCTTTGCTAAAATTACTTTGTCAATCAGTTCAAGCCCTCTCCCTACAATTTGCTCCTCTTTGACAGTCTCTTCTGATTTATAGGTAATTAACTGCAACATTGTAGGTTCTGGCTAGTATGTGGACAGGAAACCACCAAGAATTACCAAGGTTGTTATGAAGAGGAAGGCAATGTCAATCCTCCTCTTGCTTTAAAAACTCTACTGGGTTGTCATAAGTTAGTTGTGACTTGACAGCAATTTATACATGTACTTGCACATTTGTAACATCTGTCAGAGTACTGTCCTGTCAGTCAGAATGGAATTTCTTTCTTGAGATGGCTGCTTTAGCAGAGACCAGGTCTAAGCTTGTACCAGCAGACCACTACTTCAAACTTGCAACACATTTGGTGGCTGGTGGCAGAAACATGAACATCTCTTAGAGGAAGAGTTCAACCATGTGTGGTTATAAGCTTACTTGCTTGCACTGTCTGCTGTGACTACAGAAAAAATGTAAGGATCTACAGTTGGCATTACTTAGCGCCTCCCTAGTTTTATTACATATTTGCGTTGACCACAAATTATAGGAGTTGTGTTAATTACCTTATAGATTGGAGGTGGAACTGTTGAGGCCTCATTGAAAGAGAGGATGAGCGGAAGGTGATCACTAATAAAAAAATCACCTATCCTAAAGGCTTGTAGATTAACTAACAAGTTAGCGGACACAAGTATGTAGTCTATTACACTGCACCCAAGAGGTGAGATAAAGGTAAATTCGCCCGAGTTTGGGAATTTGGTCAATCCATTCAACCATAATTTGTTATGGAGAAGAGCCAATTTGGCTAAGTGAAAGCCAGTCGAATTGGAGATGAGGTCCTTAGAACTCCTTGCAAATGGTGTGAAATAGAGTTGGAGGAGTTCTTGATCGATATCTTCTTCCTGGGTGCATAGTTGAATAAGATCATTTCCTACCCTAGCATTGAAGTCCCCCAGGTTATAAGATGATTGGAGGGATGGGCAGATTAATACCTCAATGAAACTCCCAAATGAAGTTATGAGCAGTTATTTGTTATGGTTTGCTAATTCCAGTCTCCTGCTCATTTCTTCTTTTTACACAAAAGAGTTCCCCCTTGTGCAGGCTTAGCAATCTGCCCCCAAAGCAGCGGGTTAATGATACCTGTTTCAGAAGGCTGATTTTTAAATGGTCTGACAACTCACACATAGATAATTTGTCACTCGGGGGAAGTGTTGCCTCTTGGAGCTCTCTGAAGTGAAGAGGGATTCTGTCAGAGCTGCATCAACATGATCTATTCCAATAGGGAAACATGCTATCAAGAAGGACATGAGCCAGCCTAAACAAACCAACAAAAATTGGCTTTGGGATTCTTATGTTGCCGCTCAGAGACTGCACCTGGCGCCCGGCATTCAGCAGCATCGTGCCACCTGCCGAGCACTGTTGCCATTTAAATGGGAGCTGCCATCGGGTCACATTACCCATGTTGTATCTACCTTTCATAAAGCTAAGAGCTTCCATTTTCAGAGCATAGCTGGAAGCACCTGTCGGTATGTTTCCCTCACCTGTTATTTGAGTTGGTGCGTATTTTTGTTCGGCAGCTTTTCCTTGGACTGGATCGCTTCAGGATGCAGTGGGACATCACCTGCTTCACTGGGCTTTTTTTAGCGTGGTGACTCAAAAGTCCAAATATACTAGGTATGGCAGCCCACTTTAAAAACAATAACAACATAATAAATAAAAACATAAGCACATGGGACAATTTTAACAGGAAGGAAGAAACTATGAAAATGAACAGAACTTGGCTGCCAATGTTGAAAAAATACTAGAGTCAAGACAGTGTCTAACCAGCTCCACACAAACACAGGATGACCATAGACAAAGGAAACAAAGGCCAGGATACTTCTATTCAGATGCTCCCACCAGTGACCTTGCTATCTCCATTGTTACTCCCATGCTATAGACTTCATTGTTACTCATACTTCTATTCAGATGCCCTCAACTATTGACCTGGTTGCCTTCTTTGTTACTCACAGACAATGTTTCTTCACCCACCCTGGACACTCCAACAGATATATATACTCCACTTGCTTTCCCAACATCAGATCCTCTGAAGATGCCAGCCACAGATGCAGGCAAAACGTCAGGAGAGAATGCTGCTAGAACTCCAACAGATATATATACTCCACTTGCTTTCCCAACATCAGATCCTCTGAAGATGCCAGCCACAGATGCAGGCAAAACGTCAGGAGAGAATGCTGCTAGAACACGGCCATACAGCCCGGAAACCACACAGCACCCAAGTGATTCCGGCCGTGAAAGCCTTCGACAATACAATAACAACAGAGCGTGCATGAATCAATGGAGCTGCGAAAGCCTGGGACGCACTTTGACAGCTTTTGTGGCCCGCTTTTGGGTCAAAGCCCGCAGGATGGGAAATACTGACCTAATTGAATGCCCCTCCATGTTTAGAAGAAAATCTTCCTACACATAGAAAATTAGAGCGCCAAGGCAAAAACCTATGTCATTTCTTCTGGATATGCTTGTCTTTAGTGGAAGGGAAAGAGGATCAGCATGGATGAAAGGTGTTTAGTGTGCGTCTGCATTGTGAAATGGTGCACCACCAGGACAGCAGCATTACATTTTGTTTGGTATTACATTCTGTCTAGAGGTTCTTATTGCTAGAGAATCACAGGGCAGATGGCAGATGGTTATTAATCATTTTATGTCTGCCTCTTCGTGAAGTATTTTTGAGGCAATGCAGCGATATGAAAACCTTTGCCTGTTGGGCTAAATCGCACGTTAGTCCTCAATGTTTCTGTCACTCAATAATGTGTAAGTGTACACCCTAGCTAATAGTAGATGTCTCTGCTCTGAATTTTCCCCGTATGGAGATGTAAGCAACGTTTTTGTTTGGCCTAATGACAGTGTTGCTAGCTGAATGTAGTTTTGCAGACAAACAATTTGTGAGTGACAAGGCGAATGCAGCACATTCGTCTTGTGCTTATAACTCATGGTGGTTACAAACCTTTCATTTGTCACATCTGTAGCAAACGGTCAAACATCCGTGTTTCAGGAGCTACTGGCAGTCTGTGTTCTGATAGGTTAGTCACAGGTTATTTGCTGTGCCTTGTAAATAAGTCCACAGAAGTTGCCGGCCCAGAAAAGCATGCATTAAATCTACTAGCTTGTCACAGATTGACTACTCAAGGGACTTAGGACATCCTATTTTGAACAGGACCTCTTAAGTTCTGATTAACAGTGCAATCCAGAAGTGAGGGGAGCTCCACAGTGGCTGGAGACAGCTTTGGGACTTTGAGGGCACAAGACAAATGCAAAAAATGAAAAACCTTGGTGGTCTGGAAAAATCTAATGGGAAAAATGATGCGTCTTGGGAGGAGGGTGTTCCTGGGCTGAAACCAAGCCTGGCTGCCTGTCTCACCCAGCCTGGCCTGGCCTTCTCCATTACCTCCCCCAAGCCCCACCCAGGCGTTCTCCTCAGATGCCAAGGATTGGCCACCTTTGGGCAAAAGCTGCCCCCCCTCCTTTCTTGTGGTGTCACCCTGCTGCATCATTCAGCTGGGCGGTGGACACACGCTATGACCCATATTGGACCCATACCTCCAAGCCACCACTGCTACTGCCAGTATTGGTGCTGTCTGTCCTCCCCACCTAACAGCAAGCCCCGTCTCTGACCACCAACTCCCAGTGCGTCTGCTCTCCATACTGCAGCTTGCCCTGCTGAGGCAGGGCCAGGCTTCAAGCTTCCTGAGCAGGCTGGTGGCAGCAGGGTGGGCTGGTTGGAACTGCTAGACCCGCCTTGGGCTTGGCATGGGACAGGATGTATACATCCAAACTCTTCTTCTTCTTCTTGCTCCCAAAACCTATGGAGGTTGCCATAAGTTGGCTGTGGCTTATTGACACTTTCCATCACCATCACTACTACAAGAAAGGATCTGCAATACTCATGGGGGATTAGGTTTGACAATCCCCTCCCTGCCAACCTAGCAGTCCCCCTACTAACTGCTCTGTCTGTCTGGCTATATGCCTGCCTCAGTGCTCCATCCAGCTGGCTAGCAGGCACTCCACCTCACTCACCTGCCCATGTCCAGAAATGCTCCTTCTACCATCAGGTAGGGAACTCCAGCATCTCCTGCATTCAGCGACCATGGTAGTTAGGAGACAACTGTCTTGCATTAGCACAGATAACTGCGCTCTGTGTTGAGTTTTTCCTCCTACACCTCCCCAATTTTTGAGGTTTCAGGTTGTTCTGCAAGCCTGGGGATTCTACCAAGTTTGGAGAAAAGTCTCCCTTTTCCCAGTGGTGGCCCCAAACCGTGGATCTTATTATTCGCTGATGGGGTCATGTTGACTATTAGATACATTGATATTTTGGATTTAATCAAAATTTATTTGGATGGAGCAAGAGAAAAGAGAGAAAGGAGGAAAGATCTTGACTATTGGGGGTGTGCGGGGGGGGGGGGACACTTTAAAGCCGGAAAAGAAACACTAGAAAAATGCCAGGGCTATTAATGTACATGCTGGCAACTAAATCAACATAGTTCTCAGAAGCTAAAAATAAAACTTCTGCGTAAATAATAATAGGGCGGATATTCTATCTACCACATCCAGTTCCAAAAGCAGATTAACACCCTGATCCTGAACGCATTGCCCAGAATTAAGTGCTACTGAAATCACTGTGCCTTGTACTGTATTTAAGGTTGAGGTGTAAATCACTAAAAATAAACGTATGAAAGAGTCATCTCCTAAAATGACAAGATGCCATTTGAGTAAGCCAATGATGAATAGAAGGTCTTAGTGGAAATAGAGCACTTTCACAGAATCCGATGAAAGGTCCGCTTAGAATCTGTCCTCTTCGCTTCACATGAGGTGGCAGTTGGCTCTGAAAATTCAAATCCCCTCCTAGGGTACAGTGGCCTTTTAGTGTGGTGCAAACGCTACTGAAAATAGTCTTCTAATGATGTACATAAAAGGTTGGGGGGCGGGGGGGGGGAGCGGTGTCCATTCTCCACAAGTGATAACAAAGCACAGGCCAGATTTTAAGACAAAACAGAATTGGGGGGGGGGGATCTTATTTTTAAAGTATGCACAGTCCTTTTGTTCTGTTCTTCTTTGAAAAATAGTCACAGCAAAATATTCTGTGACTAGAAATTTAGGTTTTGGAGATTTGGGTTCTCTGCTTGCTGCAATGCTTTGGTCAATGTTAAAATGTTTGCTCCCGGGGCATATTAGGGTTCTGATTATATCTATACAAATTAACTGTGGGCGTTTCCCCACTTACCTTTGCTGCCCTTTGCTGCGCGCTACTCTCAGTGCGCGGCATGTCCGGCATGCGCCCGGGCGTCCCCACGACTCCGCGCTCTGCGCTGGGTCATCAAAAGGCACCGTTTCGAGGAGCACCAGGGATGCCACGCGCTGAGGGGGCGCGAGAGCAGCAGCATTGTGGCGGCTGCGTTGTTGCCGCTCCTGTAGTGGGGAGTGCCCCAGAACCCCACGCTACTTGAGGAGAGTAGCGCGGGGCTTAAGGTAAGTGGGGAAAGGGCCTCTGAGAAGATGTTATGACTGCTTGAATCACCAGGTGGTAGCAGTTTAGGTAGTTAGGGTGGGGGGGGGGGGGGATGTGCCATGATTTTGACAGGAAAGTATTCTACACATGCCCAAAAAGTATTCTCAGGACAAGCACGCATGACTCCGCCTCATAATGAAGCATAACACTAGCTGATCAAGGTCATTACTGTCTACTTAGACTGGCAGTAGCTCTTAGGGTTTCAAGCTGAGTTATTTCTCATCAACTAGAGCAGGACTCTCCAAAGAGATTAATACCAACCCCCGGCGGGGGGGGGGGTCGATGGGACTATCCAAGGTGTCAATAAATGGCAAGGGGGATAAAATGGAGTTGATAAACATTGGGGTCGATGACGAACTTTTGAGGCCAAAAGCTGACATTTGTATAAGAAATAAAAATACATAAAATGATACAATAAATTTAAATTACAATATATTATTTATTAATATTTAGTTAGTTATTTTACATGCCTGGAGGTCAATGAAGGATCAAGGATTCCATGAAAGGGCTGATGGACTAAAATGTCTGGGATGGCGTGAATGACAGAAAGATATTTTAACTGGAGAGAACTGGGATTGAACTTGGATTCTTCTGCATGCCAAGCACATGCTCTGTCTGGCTGTTGTGGATTTTCCAGGCTGTGGGGGGTGTTGTCTAGTAGTTTTTGCTCCTAATGTTTTGTCCACATCTATGGCTGATATCTTTAGATGTTCTATCACTGAGTGACAACCCCTCCTCCAAGCAGTCAGAAGCAAATGAAATAGAACGGACTAACTTGTTCAGTCAGGACATAATTTGGGGGGGGGGGGGTAATTAATATCTAAAAGTGACCCCCAGTTTTCTATATAGCAACAAAAGAAGAGTCTCTGGAACCAGCAGAAAGGAGCAGCAGTGGACAAGGCATCTGGGCCAGGAAGAACAGAGTGACTCTGGTGTTCATTTTGGAGGGCTTTTCTCAAAGCCACATCTTTTAAAACAGTGTATTTTTAACAGGGGTTTGCAGGGGTTATCTCTTTTTCTCCTTAAGGCTACTAGGAGCTGAGACTGCTGGAGGTGGGGCTTAACAGGGGTTAACAGAGGTTACTCTTTGTCCTGGGCTGCTAAAGGTGGGGCTCCTGAGGTGAGTCATTCAGTCTTTAGTTCAGTCTCTGGAACCAGCAGAAAGGAGCAGCAGTGGACAAGGCATCTTTCTTTTTTCTTTTTTAAAATAAATAAATTAATTAATTAATAAGGACATTTCTTGAGAGGATACAGTAGGTACAGATAGCTCCAAGGGGGGGGCACTGGACTAAAAAGTTTAATATCTAAATATCTAAACAAAAGCAGATATGAAGGCAGGAAGCCAAGCAGGGGGATGTGGGGCTTGCTACAAAGTGTTTTGCACTGGAAGTGTCACATTAGTATGACTATCTGCCACTCAGGCCAGAAAGTGCGTGGGTGTGCCCACGCTGCAATGAGCTCCTGGCACTCAAAAGGAACGTGTCCTGTTCTCTTGAAGCCAAGGTGGCAGACCTGGAGAAGCTGAGAGAGGCAGAGAGGGGCTAACAAAACAAGTGCTTTCCAGGGACCTAGCAGCCGGGTCCCGCTTCCCAAGGTGACATCTCTTCAGATGTCCATGGCTTAGATGCAGAGTCTGGGTGACAGAGGGTGCCAGTTCGAGGTGGGGAAGATGCTCCCTTTAGATGGGATCCCTCTCCTTAACTGGTGATCAGCTATCCCTCTCTTCGCGACTGAGGATTACCCCTCGGGGAGGTGGGGGGCTCCTTGTAGTGGGTGATTGTTCGATCATCAGGAATATAGAGAGTTGGAGTTTGCATGACAGGCTGTGATGACCGCGATGGTGACTTGGCCTGCTCATGGTCGCGGCGAAGGTTGGGCGGGATGTCCACGCTATGTCTAGATAGGCTGTTAGACAAGTGCTACAGGGGTGGGAGTCAGCAGTTGTGAGGTCCACATTGGTACTCAATGACATTGGGAAATGTATGCCGGGAGGTTCTTGGAAGCTAAGAATTTAGGCTGCTAGGAGAAAAAAGGTTAAAATCCAGGACCCCCCTCAAGGTGTGCATTCTCTGAAATGCCACCTCCGTTCCACGCGCAGGGCGAAGCTAAGGCAAGGCCTGGAGATACAGGGTCCTCAAATGCGTGGATGAAGAAGGTGGATGCAAGGCAGAGGGTTTTCTAGACGGTTGTCAGGGAACTGGGGAACCTTTTGGGATAAGGCAGGGCCCCACCTGTACAAAAAGGGACGGGCTTCATCTTAACCAAGAGAGGGAACTTCAGGCTGCTGGCGCTCAACATTAAAAAGGTGGCAGAACAGCTTTTAAACTGATTCCTGGGGGAAAGCCGACAGGAGCTGGAGGTGACTGTCGGTTGAACACATACAGAGTCCATGGGGATGCAGACAGAGAAGGAGGTTTTTTAAATCAACCACATACAGAGTGAGGAACATAGCAATGTGATAAGTGATATAGTGTCTACATAAAGGCTAGGAGGGCAAAACACACATAAATCCTAGGTTAGGGGACAGAGACATAGAGTATACAGAAGTGTCTCTATGCTAATAGTAGAAGCGTGCCTGTAATCTAAAATGGGGGGAGGCTGGAGGTACAGAGTTTTGAAGAGGAGGACATTACTGATATAGTGGGCATCACAGAGACATGGTGGGAATGAGGAGAACCAGTGGGATGCTGTTTATCCCCAGGTTACATGAGCTCTACAGGAAGGATAGGACAGAGGCGTGATTGGGGTGGGGTGGCCCTCTTACATCAAAAGCAAGAGAGCATGAGTGTCACATAAAATAGACACAATGCAGGGGGGAAGCTTGATTCCTCTAACAGAAGCACTGTGGATTAATCAATACCCAGGGGTGAAGCATAGTTTAACATTAGGGAATATATTATCATCCCCCCCTGACCAAAGCGCTAACAAGAGGATTCTGAGATGGAAAAAAGAAATTAGAGAGGCCAACAAAAGGCAAAAATGTTGTGGTAATGGGCGCATTTTACCTTAACTATCCCCATATTAAACTGGAAAAAATGCATGTTCAGGTCATAGTAAGGAGAGAACATTCCTGGATATGCTAAATGACTGTGGTTTAGGAAGCAGATGGTTGTAGAATCCAACCAGGGGAGATGTGGATCCTAGATCTAATTCCTATGTGGGGACCCAGGACCTGGTGCGGGAAGTCAGTGTTGTTGAGCCGATAGGGGAACAGCGACCTCACAATCCCTGTCAGGATTCCAGCGTATCTCTGCATGCGAACAAGTGACAACTACTAATGTAGTTACATTCCGCCTTCAGAAAGGGAAATTTCTCAAAGATGAGGGGTGATAGTGCGCAGGAAGCTGAAAGCGGGAAAAAAATCAAGAGAGTCAAAAATGTCCAAGATGCTTGGAGGTTATTTAAAAAACTACATAAGTCTTAAAAAGCTCAACTGGAATGTGTTCCACAGGGTTAGGAAAGGCAGCGCCCAGTCCAAAAGAAATGCCACCATGGTTAACAAGGGGACGCTTGAGGGAAACTTATTATTAGGGAAAAAAAGATGTCTCTTTTAGGAAAATGGAAGTCCAACTTCTAACATGATAAAGAATACCAGAAGAGAACAACAAATGGTGGTGGCAAAAAGAGAAGCAAGTTGAAAAGAAGCTGTAAGGGAGGCAAAAAAGGATTATGAGGAACGCATGGCTGTGGAAACATCAAAACCAGCAAACAAACAGTTCTTCAAGTACATCAAAAGCAGGAAGCCAGCAAGGGAAGCGGTAGGCCTAAGTTAGATGACAAAGGGAACAAAGGGTGCTAAAAGACTGACAGGGAGATTGCAGAAAAGCTGAATGAATTCCTTTTGCATCTGTCTTCACCCAAGAGGAGGTGAGGGAAAATTCCTGCACCTGGGGCAACCAAGCTTCTTAGGAGGCCGAATCCGAGGAACTAACTTGAAGATAGTGGTAGACAAGGGAAGAAGTTCTTGGCAGCCATTGATAAACTAAATGCTACCAAATCCTGGCCTATAGATTGCATTCACCCCAAGAGTTCTTAAAGAGCTCAAGCATGAAGTACTTGCTTGATGTTCCTACCACTTTTAATATGCAACTTATCCCTGAAATCAGGGCTCCATCCCTAAAGACTGGAAGATGGCCAATGTCACACCAATCTTTAAGAAAGGATCTAGGGGGGACCCGGGAAATTACAGGCCAGTCAGTTTGACATCTGTTCCTGGTAAATTAGTAGAATCTGTCATTAAAGATAAAAAATTATAAAACATGTAATACAAAAGCAAACCTGCTGCTGGAGAAAGAGCTCTCAGCATGGCTTTTGCAGAGGCAAATCCTGTCTTACAAAACTTACTAGGAGTTCTTTGAGGGATGTAAATAGGGCATGTGTGGATAAGGGGGAACCAGTGGACATTGTCTACTTGGATTTCCAAAAGGCTTTTGACAAAGTTCCTCACCAGAGACTATTGAGAAAACTCAGCAATGAAGGAATAAGAGGGGAAGTCCTCCTATGGATTAAAAACTGGTTGAGAAACAGGAAGCAAAGAGTGGGTGGAAATGGGAAATTCTCACAATGGAGAGATGTGGGGAGTGGTGTCCCCCTAAGGATCCGTGGCCATTGGGACGAAAGTGCTCTTTTAACCTATTCATAAAATGACCTGGAAGTAGGGAATTGGGTAGCGTGGTGGCCAAGTTTGCAGATGATACGCATGATGCTCTTAGGGTGGTGAGAACCACAAAGGATTAAGCGAGGAGCTCCAAGCGGACCTTGATAAATTAGGTGAGTGGGCTAAGAAATGGCAAATGCAGTTCAATGTAGCAAAATGCAAGTGCTATGCACATAGGGGCAAAAAATCCAAACTTCACATACACGCTACAAGGAGTCAGTGCTTATCAGTCACAGACCAGGAAAAGGATTTGGCGTCTTAATTGGTAGTAGTTCCATGGGAATGTCAACTCAATGTATGGCAGCTGTGAAAAAGGCAAACTCTATGCTGGGGATAATCAGGAAAGGAATTGATAATAAAACTGCAAAAGATTGTCATGCCTTATATATAAAGCCGTGGTGCAATTCACACCCTGCGGAGTAACTGTGTTCAGTCTCTGAGTCACCACATCTCAAAAAAGGATATTGAAGCGAAGATAGAAAAAAAAGTGCAGAAGAAGGGCAACGAGGATGATTGAGGGACCTGGAGCACCTTCCTTATATGAGGAAAGGCTGCAGCGTTTGGGACTCTTTAGTTTGGAGAGGAGACGTCTGAGGGGGGATATGATTGAAGTCTATAAAATTATGCATGGGGTAGAAAATGTTGACAGAGAGAAATTTTTCTCTCTTTCTCACAATACTAGAACCAGGGGGCATTCATTGAAAATGCTGGGGGAAAAATTAGAACTAATAAAAGGAAACACTTCTTCACGCAACGTGTGATTGGGGTTTGGAATATGCTGCCACAGGAGGTGGTGATGGCCACTAACCTGGATAGCTTTAAAAGGGGCTTGGACAGATTTATGGAGGAGAAGTCAATTTATGGCTACCAATCTTGATCCTCTTTGATCTGAGATTGCAAATGCCTTAACAGTCCAGGTGCTCGGGAGCAACAGCCGCAGAAGGCCATTGCTTTCACATCCTACATGTGAACTCCCAAAGGCACCTGGTGGGCCACTGCGAGTAGCAGAGAGCTGGACTAGATGGACTCTGGTCTGATCCAGCTGGCTTGTTCTTATGTTCTTATGTTCTTATTGTATTTCATTTAGAACAATGTCATTAACAGCCTGAATCACCAGGTGTGGCATTCTTGTTGAATTTAAGTAGATGTGGACCTGATCAATATGGAAGAGCGCAGGATCCCCTCACAAGCCACACTCTAAGATTCTTGACAGAAGATTGTGATATTAGAAGAAGAAAGAAGAGAAGTAGAAGTTTGGATCTTCCTCTAAAGCAGTGATGGTGAACCTTTTTGAGACAGAGTGCCCAAATTGCAACCCAAACCCCACTTACTTATCGCAAAGTGCCAACCCAGCAATTTAACCAGAATGCTGAGGTTTTAGTTTAGAAAAAACCGGTTGCATCCCTCTTCCTCCACCCCACCCACTCGAGCAGGGGCCAGCCTGCTGTGGCCTCCAGGAAGTCCCACATACACTGCTCTGTGCTTCTCTAGCTTCTCTGCCTCCTCTGTGCCCCCCCCCCCAATCGGGCAGCAGCCACCTAAAGCACAGGAACCAGGCCAGCCAGCTGAGTCCTCCCTGCTCACTGCGGTGCGTGCATGTCGTGCTCAGTGGCCCAGGCCAGCCTAGATGTGTGTGTGTGTGTGGGGGGTGATTTTCCACCCCCCACATGACAAACTCTGTGTGTTTGTGCCCACAGAGAGGGCTCCGAGTGCCACCTCTGGCACCCATGCCATAGGTCCGCCATCACTGCTCTAAAGATACCAGCCACAGGTGCAGGTGAAACGTCAGGAGAAAATGCTACTGGAACATGGCCATACAACCCGGAAAACCCACAATATCCTAGTGATTATAGCTGTGAAAGCCTTCTGAAGATGTCAGCCACAGATGCAGGTGAAACGTCAGGAAAAAATGCTACTGGAACATGGCTATACAACCTGAAAAACCCACCACACCCTAAACATGGATGCATATTGTCTTTAACTTTTTCACCTGAATATGCAATAAACATTCATCTTTCTGTAATCTGAGCTTCATGACTTCTACAATGATGTTAATTTCAACACCTAAAGCTGCTTTACACTGAATCAGACCAGTGGTCCATCAAGGTTCGTAGTGTCTACTCAGACTGGCCTCCGGGATCTCAGCAGAGGTCTTCCAGATCACCTACTACTTGATCTTGTTCACTGGAGATGCCAGAGATTGAACTTAAGCCCTTTTGCGTGCCAAGCAGATGTTCTACCACTGAGCCACAGCCCCTGTTTCCACAATTTATTTCATTAAGAATTTCTCATCCCTTTGTCTAAAGAGCTCAGGGCAACAGATATAGGACCCCAGCCATTTAACCTCATGTAAAGAAAATGTATATATTCCTTTAAATTTACTTAGAGGTCATTAATCTTGTATATTGGGTCTTGTATGAGGCAACCATTTGGTCTTGCTAGACGGGACCCTGTAGCCCTCATTAAAGTTGTAAACTGTGTCTGTGTTTAGATAGTGCAGGGGTCTGCAACCTGCGGCTCTCCAGATGTTCATGGACTACAACTCCCACCAGCCATGGCCCATTGGCCATGCTGGCAGGGGCTGATGGGATTTGTAGTCCACGAACATCTGGAGAGCCACAGGTTGCAGACCCCTGAGATAGCGGAATTGGCTTTTACAAGGCAACATTCTAAAACGGACAGACAGGTCTTAATTGCCAAGAATGCTCAGGTGGGGGTCATCTCCCGCATCGACTGTATTCGACACCCAATTGGTTAGCTATTGATCAAATGGACTAGATGAGCAAATCCTATAAAAACCCTGACATGATGCTAAAGAGTCTCATTCTAAAGAAATTCATTTGTTCTAAAAGAGATTTCATTCATAAGGATTTTTCTTAAGATTTTCCTCATTATTCATCTGTTTTAAGCTAAAGGGTCTTATATTGTATTGTTTTGTACTTGGAACTGTCTAAAGCTGAGAGAGAGCTGATTATATTATTTCTTTTGTCTTTCTTTTTAATAAAATTTTAAAATCTCAGCTATTTGAAAGTAATTGGATAAAGAACCCTGGTTTCCGTATGTTACTGGACAGGCACCCGGCTTAGGGTAAACCTTTTTCACACCTCACAACAAACCTCTGGAATGGTGAAGGACCATGAGAGCAAGAGTGAGTGACTGGACCAAACCCAGCAATCTTTCCATGACAGTGCTTGAGGAAATCTCAATGGGCTGGGGAGGGGAATCAATGAAGTAATAAAAGAAACATGAGGAGAGAACACATAATGTTTGTGTGGGAGAAGGTAAGTGATTACAACGTTGTTGGGGAAGCAAAACCATGCATCATATGTGCCTTGGCTATGCAAAATTTTGCAGCATCTTAAACACCAACAAATTTATCCTGAAGTGTCAGTTTATTTACGGTCATTGACCAGCAAAGTACAAAAATTAAAAATTATATAAAAAGCACAGTTATTAATACAGATTAAAAAAAATAGCAGCATACAGTTAATAGGGAGCAGAAATATTCATAACGTGCATACAGATCCTATATCGAGTATCCTAGCTGTTAACCAACAAAAATTAGCTGATTGCTCCCAGTGAAACTCACGGTCCTTCCTAATCTTTTACTAGAAAATCCAGGCAAACTCTGTAACAGTGTGTGTTAGGATGCTTCTTATTTGTGTCTGATAGCAATATTTCTCTGACACTTTTCTTTCTTAGTCAAAGAAGAAGAATTAGCCTGGTCGTAGAGAAATGAGCATCCAACGTATTTTATCATAATAAGGGCAATCAAACAAAATATGTTCTGTATTTTCAATGCCCCCCATTTGACAGCTGCAAATTCTGCCCTCAATTGGAACTTTGTTGTAAATCCCACTGGTATATCAATGCTAAAGGGTAATATAACGAAGTAGGCTAAAAGCTCTTACCGAAGGTTAACATTGGGCAAGCAAATTAAAACAAGGCATTCTTTGAAAGTCTATTTTAATCCTCTTTGTTTTATTAAAAAATAGGGTTTTTAAGCTTATTGAGATCATGTTGCCTCTCCACGCCTCCAGATTCTGAGTTTGACTAAATCCCTGGCTCTGCCATAGTTCATACTCAAGAGTAGTTGTGGAGAAAGTCAATAGTATGATAATTTCTGAAGAACTGTTCTAAGCCATAAATAAATGTATCAAACAAGAGTAGTCTTACAAGACCTCTCTGGCAATAGCATAATTTAAGCCAATATAGTATAGAGAGTGTCCAAACTTTTGCCTGTAATTGAGATTAGTCCAGTCTCTATACCGTGAGGGGTCGCATTCTAGATGTTATTTGGGAGCTGGAGAATAGATCTCAGAAATTTGGATTGAGGACGCTCAAGGCTGCAGAGCGAGCCTGTTATGGTGAGTGGTGTGCCATAGGATAGTTGTTGAAGCAATGATTTGGCCTTAAATAATTTAATGGTGTTTAATGTGATGGCCACCTCTATTCCAATAATAGTTTCTGGATGGCTCCAGAACTTTTTTCTAGAGCATTAGCAATAACATATTTTGTGTGGGCTGTTCTTGGATCCTGATGATTGAAAAATTACACCCGGAGGCTTGTAAAGTGAAACCTGGCCCAGTTTTTTTTCCATTTAATTTCCAGATATGGCTTTTAGGTCTTATAGCGCAAGATACCAATACTTTGGTTTTATCATGGTTAATTTCTAGATGATTTTTCTGGGAGAAATCAGCATAAGAGTCCTTAAGGCTCTTTCTCAGGGCCAACAGGCTGCTATAGAAATAAGAGCCAAATCATCCCAAGATAAAGGAGTAAGGAAATACTTTTGTCAGCAATTTTAGGCGGATGGAAGTCCGGGTTATTAAATAAGGTGCACTATATCATTAATGTAGGTAAAATTGAATAAAGATAAAACAAGATACAGCCCCTGCTTGACACCTCTACTACTTTTTATTTCTTTATATTTGTTAAGTATCCTTTGTGGGATTATATTTAACTTTAATTCTGGTGTTCTCAGAAGAGCTTTAATTAACATTAGTAACTGCTTGTCTGTGTTATACCTATGCAAATTTTTTCACAGAATGTACCTTCGGAATGGTAAATCAAAAGTAGCTTTAAAATCTACAAAGCAAATGTAAAGATGCCCTGGATTTTGAAGAATATTTTGGCTATAAGATGGTCCATAACTACACATTGATCTTGTGTTGGATCGGCCCTCCCTGGAAGCCCCCCCCTTTGTTCTTCTGCTAAAATTGTTCCCTTGTTCCAGCCAGTTCCCTGCACTTCCTGCAAAGGCGTTTGGCATAAAGCTTGCCAATAGTGCTAAGTAGGCTAATGGGCTCTATAGCTCACTGGGATGTTCCTGTCACACCCTTTTGTAGATGGGAACAATAACAGCTATTTCCCATCCCTTTAAGGCTTTCCCTGATCTATCTATTAGGGTGAACAGTTTAGTCAAAACTGGGACCCACCATTCGATATTTCTTTTAATAAGGTCAGGTGGAACAAGATCGAAACCAGGAGCTTTCCCATTGTGTAAGGTGTCAATAAGCTTACGCACTTCAGAGGTGGTCACCTCAGGCCACAGTTTGGCAGGCTAGTTGTCACATTTCTGCGCCTATCTGCACCGACCTAATTGCCTTACTGCTGAATATAGAGATTGGCAATGTGTTTCCCAAATATCTCGGGGATTGTTGCAAACCCAGGCTGATTCTTTGGATGAGCAGTTTGATATCAATTTCCAGAACAGTGAGGTATTCTTAGAGCTCACTGCTAAGTTAAGCTGTTCCCAGGCTTCTAATATAGCTTGTTTCTTTTAATTTTTTTATCATGGTTTTATATTTATTCTTAGCCTGTCTCATTTCTATCAAGAGCTTATCAGAGGGGTTAATCTTATAGGCTCTCACCATAAACCTTAGCTCGTTATTTAAGTTCCTACAATCTATATCAAACCAGGAGTTACTAGATCTAAAACTGTTCTTCTTTTGATTATTGCTATGAGTGATCAACACCTGCTTAATATCCTCTATTAGCTCCTCGTAGGCCTGTAATGAAGTGTCACTATCTGTGCTATAGAGAAAAGTCTGTAATTTAATGGCAGTGAGTTTTCATCAACAACTTCATGGGATGCTGATGTGAAAGTCAAGATGTGTGGATATTAGCTCAGATTATATAGACCAACCTTACTTCGCATTTAATAGAAGTGATACCGAATATTTATATGAATGGATTTGTTAATGAGTATGATGAGAATTTCTGAAATACATGTATTTTAAGTTTGAAATAATCATGATAAAAACATTGTCCAAACCAGGGTGTTTTTAAATTCCCTGTAACAAAATGATCCTTTTTCAAAAAGCAAAAGTTAGTCTTCTTTTTAAACATCCTCTAATATTTTAAATAAGAAGCCTGTGCAAAAGGCACTAGTTGAGCACATTTTTTGGAAGGATAAATTTATGTTCATAAACATTCCTTAGAGATTAAGTCTCAGGTAAAAAACCATCTGTCTTCATGAAATTCAATGTATCTTTCAGCTACTGTAGAGATCCAAGTGCTAGAGTCCTAACATCCAAGGACATCATATAGGTTTCTGTCACACTCTAGAAAGTGCACAATCCAAAATTAATTATTGTTCTTCTGGTCATCTATCAGGATCTTTCATGTTTATGACAACCAACCAACTATTCTTCATAAGCCCCACACAAGTTACCCTCTTTAAACATCAGGGAGCATAAATCAGAGTTAACCCTATTATCCTTAATGGACTTACACTGATTTATGTGAGACGAAAATAAGACTTCATGAGTGGATGAGCAAGAAAGAAACAAAGCATTGTCTCAGATGAGAAATGTCATCAAATGCTTTACTCTTTGGGTGGCGGTACACGAGCAGCTCATACCAAACCCCTTAAGTACTGATTTATGGCTGATATGGCTACTGAGCCTTCATCACTGATCCGCATCTCTGGTCTGTGTTATTTCAGGCCAGCTCACAGTCTGGTTTCAGCAGAATCAAAAATAGCCTGTCCTCAGCTGGGATCAATTCTTTGGAACGATTGTAATTAACCTAAAAGATTTCAACAGTTTCAAACAAAGTCAGCGTTCTAAAGTGTATGCATGTTCTAAGCACCTGACCTCTTGTGGTGAAAGAATTGGTATGGATACCCTTAGATTGAGAAAATTAAGTAATTAAAACACTGGAAAAACAGCTGGAATCTAAAAGGCCCGTCTTTACTTACCTCTGATATGCTAAAGCAGGGGTGTCCAACTCTGGTGTTTCAGATGTTCATGGACTATAATTCCCATTAGCCCCCTGTATTTTTCGTACACATATAGTTTATGCAAATGCTACTGTGAAATTGATGCATATTTGTTTTGTTGTACTGGTCGTTGACTGTAAATAAATGATTGATTGATTGATTGAATTGTAGTCCATTAACATCTGAAGCACCAGAGTTGGACATCCCTGCCCTAAAGGTTACGCTACATTAGAAAAGGAACATCAGTATAAGAACATAAGAACAAGCCAAATGGATCAGACCAGAATCCATCTAGCCCAGCTCTCTGCTACTCACAGTGGCCCACCAGGTGCCTTTGGGAGCTCACATGCAGGATGTGAAAGCAATGGCCTTCTGCAGCTGCTGCTCCCGAGCACCTAGTCTGTTAAGGCATTTGCAATCTCAGATCAAAGAGGATCAAGCCATAGATCGACTTCTCCTCCATAAATCTGTCCAAGCCCCTTTTAAAGCTATCCAGGTTATTGGCCATCACCACCTCCTGTGGCAGCATATTCCAAACACCAATCACACGTTGCGTGAAGAAGTGTTTCCTTTTATTAGTCCTTATTCTTCCCCCCAGAATTTTCAATGGATGCCCCCTGGTTCTAGTATTGTGAGAAAGAGAGAAAAATGTCTCTCTGTCAACATTTTCTACCCCATGCATAACTTTATAGACTTCAATCATATCCCCCCTCAGACGTCTCCTCTCCAAACTAAAGAGTCCCAAATGCTGAATCACCTTTAAAAGGCAGCTTTCTGCATTTTACTTCAGATAGTCAAAACAAACAGCTACAAATTAAATCTAAGTGCCTTAAACATCTGTGTCATTTATTTATTTATTTATTTATTTATACTTTGGGCTTCTAGACCGCCCCATCCCCAGGGGCTCTGGGCGGTGTACAGCAGATTCATGTGTGAATATGGAGGGTGCATGAATCACCTGTAAAGATATGAAGGGATAACAGGCAGACATTCATTTCCCTCTTCAGATGTGATCCTGAATAACGGAGGGAGAAAGAACGAGAGTCACCCACACTTTTCTATTGTTGCTTCTTTCAAATGCTCATAACGGTCTCAGGTTTCTTTACTCATATCTGGGATGTACCTTTGAAATGTGAAGAAGGTCAGATACAAGGATAGCTGAGAAGTCCCTGGAGATTTTTGCCCACCTCGCGTGTTATAATTCAATTTTCTGGTTGCTCCTCATTTACAAAAAAACAGCATGGAAAAGCAACATTAGGAGGGGCCCACACTTTCGATTTATGTCAGAAGTGATAATAGCAGCAGCAGGGGAAGGCTTGATATTGTTACTGCTGGTGAGATGGGTTAATTGACTGAAGCGGTATTGATGGACAAATACAGAGGGAGGCCTTGGCTTGACAGCTAGGCATTGTCCTCTTGCTGCCACACAGTGTGATTTGCATTAGTACAGACTTTTAAAATAATCCGGCTTATAATTATTGGCCATTGTTGGTTTGCTGAGAATAAAACCGTAGCCCTCACTGTGTAAAGTTCAGCCACCCACAATGGTTTTCTAAGAATGCAACAGAAATTGCAGAGCCAAAAAATTAATCATAGGAGGAAAAGGTTTTCTGTCTCGCTTTGCTTTCGCGTCCATTCCTTGAGAATGAAGTACAGTTCCAGGTTCTTTGGTTAGTCATTAAAAAACAACACCAACATTAAACTAAAAAAGTGGGAGACCCACAAGGACTTGTGGGGGAAATCACATTTCCCATCTCCCACTATTTCCTCTTTCCCTTTCCTAAAAGACCCAATAGTCTCTCCCCTCCTTCTGCTTTTTTATCTGCTCCTGTTTTCAACTTTCCCTTCTTCCCTTGACAGTTGCTACCTGGAAATACTACGGCCCAGTTGTGTGGGTGAAGGTTGCATCATAAAGTAAAATTATTTAAAATATGAAATACAGTATTTCTAGCCAAGCTCTAAAACACGCGCAAGAAGTAGGGCAAATTCAATAACTATATCATCTCCCTTCATTACTGGAATAGATGAAGAAGAAGAAGAAGAAGAAGAAGAAGAAGAAGAAGAAGAAGAAGAAGAAGAAGAAGAAGAAGAAGAAGAAGAAGAAGAAGAAGAAGAAGAAGAAGAAGAAGAGTTTGGATTTATATCCCCCCTTTCTCTCCTGCAGGAGACTCAAAGGGGCTTACAATCTCCTTGCCCTTTCCCCCTCACAACAAACACCCTGTGAGGTAGGTGGGGCTGAGAGAGCTCCGAGAAGCTGTGACTAGCCCAAGGTCAACCAGCTGGCGTGTGTGGGAGTGCACAGGCTAATCTGAATTCCCCAGATAAGCCTCCACAGCTCAGGTGGCAGAGCGGAGAATCAAACCCGGTTCCTCCAGATTAGATACATGAGCTCTTAACCTCCTACGCCACTGCTGCTCCATTAAAGAAACATTTTTCGGATGATTGTTACAGCTGACCCAAATACCTCAGTAAGCATGGTCAGAGTCAGTCATAGCATTACCAAATTCAGGAAGCAAGGTCCAATCACAAGCTTGGTATTCACTGAAAGTTTATTCATTCATTCATCTTTAAGTATTCATTGGCCAGTAGGACACAATATGTTTGGTGCATGATGGGGGCAAATATCCATCACAGCAAGATTTCTTGTTCGGATGTATTTTCTCAAGCCCACTTTCACTTTTCATTCTGTCTGTAGCAAGCGAGACCACTTCTAGCACCATTTTAATTTTGCATCACCGTCAAAGCAGGGAGATTTGCCAGTGGGCACAGCTTTGCCCCAGACATCTTCTCTCTGCCCATAGACAGTCTTCCAACTCCCTCGCACCACTTTGCACGCCTTCCTCCTCACCCACCCCCCATGCTGTCGGCTCCTTCCTGTTTCCTTAAATACACTGATCAAGATAAGTGGTGGTAGGAGAAAGGGAAGACCTATCCCCATCTCCATCTAAAGTCTGTGTTCAGTCTCTTTTCCACCAGCACAGCCTCAGCATAGCACAGCCTCAGTTGCCGGGTGCCCTGAAGCCTTCCCCCTCGAGATTTTCAGGATATAAGCTTTCAAGAGTCAAAGAAGAGAAGAAGAAGAGTTTAGATTTATAGACCACCATTCTCTCTTGTAAGTAGACTGAAGGCAGCTTACACACTCCTTTCCCTTCCTCTCCTCGCAACAGACACCTTGCAAGGTAGGTGGGGATGTGAAGAACTACTTGCAAGGTAGGTGGGGATTCTGAAGAACTGTGACTTGTCTAAGGTCACCCAGCAGGCTTTGTGTGCAGGAGTGAGGAAATAAATCCAGTTCACCAGATAAGAATCCGCCACTCACCTACACTTTAGGAGCAGCAGTGGCGTAGTGGCTAAGAGCAGTGGCTAAGAGCAGGTGCACTCTGATCTGGAGGAACCGGGTTTGATTCCCAGCTCTGCTGCTTGAGTTGTGGAGGCTTATCTGCGGAATTCAGATTAGCCTGTGCACTCCCACACACACCAGCTGGGTGACCTTGGGCTAGTCACAGCTTCTCGGAGCTCTCTCAGCCCCACCTACCTCACAGGGTGTTTGTTGTGAGGGGGGAAGGGCAAGGAGATTGTCAGCCCCTTTGAGTCTCCTACAGGAGAGAAAGGGGGGATATAAATCCAAACTCCTCCTCCTCCTCCTCCTCCTCCTCCTTCTTCATACCAGGCCTTAGATTGTTTTGCTGTGTTACCTTAATCTTCTTAAGAAGAAGAAGAGTTTGGATTTATGTCCCCCCTTTCTCTCCTGCAGGAGACTCAAAGGGGCTGACAATCTCCTTGTCCTTCCCCCCTCACAACAAACACCCTGTGAGGTGGGTGGGGCTGAGAGAGCTCCGAGAAGCTGTGACTAGCCCAAGGTCAACCAGCTGACATGTGTGGGAGTGCACAGGCTAATCTGAATTCCCCAGATAAGCCTCCACAGCTCAGGCGGCAGAGCAGGGAATCAAACCCGGTTCCTCCAGATTAGATACACGAGCTCTTAACCTCCTACGCCACTGCTGCACCTCCTCCTCATAGCACAGGACATTCAACCTTTCTGCTGCCTTTTGCCATTCTCAAGCAGCAGACGCACACGTGCTCAAGTGGCTGTGGGAAGGGAAGAGAGAGAATTTCAGCCAATTTCCTTTGTGGCAAATGATGCAAAAACTACCCTGCATTTTGTTTGCTCCTGGATTCTGGTAAGAGAAGATCCAAGCTTCTCCATTCAGCTCAACCCAAGCCTTGTAGAAGAAGTCACTGCTGGTCTTTGTGCCCCATGCCTATTGATTATTGTGTAAACACTGGACTTCCTGCTTACACAGAAATGGCTGCAAGCTCCCTTTCAGAACTGTTTGCACATTCCCAATGAGTGCGTGGTTTAGAACAGGGAAGTTTATGTAATGTTCCAAAAAAGTGCCGTACTTCATGCCCCAGGTATGAATATACCACAGACATGAATACACAAGCGTTCTTTTCATCAGAAATTCAAGCAGTAATTTTTTCTTCCCAAAAGGTTTGACCAGATTAAGTCACTGGAAGGATTACTCTCTGAATCATCTATCTTATAATAATGGAAAGAAACGGCACAAATACAACTAACCTTCCCTGTGTTTACTCAGAAAAAAAAATTCCACTCTCTGGTACTGAGGTATAATGTTTACTTCAGCAAATTTTGGGTGCATGCAAGAGGGCCCTTTGCTGGAACTCTTGTAGGATGTGACACAAAAACTTTTAAAAACAATATCCCATTAATAAAGAACTTCAGACCAGCTATGCTGAACATCAGCCAGACCTACTACTGAACTACAGGAGAAGGGGTTGCCTGTTACCTTTAGGCTGGCACGACAAACTGAAGGAAATAGTCCCCTTTCCCCCAAGCAGTCCTAAACGTGTTGGGAGTGTAGCTGCCCATCTAGTGGGACTCGAAGACTGTTTATTGCACTGTGTCCCCTCTGGCTTCATCACTCCATGTGGCAAAGGCCCTTTTCCCACTTACCTTAAGCCCCGTGCTACTCTCCTAAAGTAGCGCGGGGTCCAGCTGCACTCCCCACTTCAGGGGCGGCGAGAACGCAGCCGCCCCGACGCTGCCTCTCTCGCGCCCCCTCAGCGTGCGTAATTCCTGGCGCCTTTTCAAATGGGGTCATGGGGAAGCCGGGGCGCACACCAGGAATTGCGTGCGCTGGGAATTGCGCGCAGCAACCCTCGGACAAAGGTAAGTGGGGAAAGGGCCAAAGAAATAGGGTTGAGAGAATTAATTTTCCAGACTCCCTGGGTGTCAAGGGCTCCCTGGGCAATTTCCCACTGGCGATTAATCCTGGGATAGTCACCCGAAATATCCAGGTTTCCGCGCGATCTCCCCACTGCTGAACTGCGGAACAAAAATCAGTCCTGTTTCTGGCGCTCCCCCCTTATCACGGGATTTTCTTGGACCTGCTTGTATATGCACCTTTTTGGGGAAAAAAACACTCCAATAGGAGCTAATAGGAGATGGGGACTACACATTTGAGGGTCCATAACTTTGGCTCCCATGAACCAAACTTCACCAAACCTGGGTAGTATCATCACAGAGTCACCTACTGATACCACCCAGGTTTTGTGAAGTTTGGTCCAGGGGGTCCAAAGCTATGGACTCCCAAAGGGGGTGCCCCCATCCCCCATTGTTTCCAATGGGAGCTAACAGGAGATGGGGGCTACACATGTGAGGGTCTGTAACTTTGGCCCCCATGAACCAAACTTCACCAAACCTGGGTGATAACATCAGGTGGGTCTCCTAAAGATACTCTGAAATGTTGGTGCGGCTAGCTTAACAATTGCACCCCTGACAGCAGGCATACACACACACACACACAAGGGGCAGGCCTAGATGTCTTCACTAGAAACATGCTGCAGTGAGGATGTTGGAACCTGGATGAAAAGGTGCTGATTCTTTTGAAACTTGGTTGTATCTAGATTAAATTTTCAGTGGGAATTCGGCCCCTGACTCACTTTTTGAAGCCAACAGTACTATATTGGCCTTTCAAAACAAATTAAGTCCTTTGCATATTTTTTCCTAGATGCCTCAGAGAAGCCATTTGATTGACCGGATCAACTAGCTTGACACTAGCTCTAAGCTACTTATAAGATTTGACTTACAAACTTCAGAAGTTTTGGCCACACAAATAATGGCAGAAAATGTAACAGCCAAGATGTCCCTTACAGGACAACTTACGAAGATCTGAAGAAAATACCTTGAAAGATGTATCTTCACAAATGAATGCACAAATTCTGAATGAACTCAATGCATTTGTGAGCCATGGGCAGCAAAAGAATCTACAGCAACATATCACCTCAGTTTTCTATGGATGTGCTCAAAAATGCACATATTTCTTACTAAGGCTACATTAGGGACATATGTTCATACTATCATAATTCAATGAAGCAAATTTCTCAAATGGACTTTCAGCTGACAACTTATGGAAATAGTTTCATTGGAGGAGGAAGAGGAGGAGGAGGAGGAGGAGGAGGAGAGTTGGATTTATATCCCCCCTTTCTCTCCTGTAAGGAGACTCAGCTTACAAACTCTGGCTCATTCTGCACATGCAGAATAATGCACTTTCAAACTGCTTTCAGTGCTCTTTGAAGCTGTGCGGAATAGCAAAATCCACTTGCAAACAGTTGTGAAAGTGGTTTGAAAACGCATTATTTTGCGTGTGCGGGCCTCTGAGAAAACAGTAGTTTTATAAAGTTTAAATAGTTCTCTGTCCCAGGAAGCTTACAATATCACAGTATCCTATCCTATGACCTAGTTACCCAATTACCTGTTTGATCATGGGCATAGTAATTTGCCTGGATTCCCGGCTTGCTTTCTCACCTTTAATTATCCCTGACAGCCAGTGTGGTTAAGAGAAGCAGCCTCTGATCTGGAGAACTGGATTTGATTCCCAATTCTTCCACATGAAGCCTACTGAGTGATCTTGGGCCAGCCACAGTTCTCTCAGAACTCTCTCAGCCTCACTTACCTCACAAGGTGCCTCTTGTTGGGATAAAAGGGGATTGTGATTATAAGCCACTTTGAGACTCCTTAAGGTAGAGAAAAGCAGGGTATAAAAACCAAATCTTCTTTTGTAAATGCAAAGCAAAATGTGAAGGTCACAATTGTTCATTTAAATACAGATTTTAAAAAATTATGCACGACCTTTCTACCACAAGGCACCTAGAGTTGTTTATAAGCTATAAAAACCAACTCTTCACAAAGCAAAACATGAAGGTCACAACTGTTCATTTAATTATGTATTTAAAAAAATTATGCAGCACCTTTCTACCACAAGGCACATACAGTTGTTTAGTAAAGAAGTCGGTTCCAGCCACCCACTGTTACCCAACGGAAGAACCCACGGATGTAGCAGACACACTGGCACATCTCATTCTGATAAGCATTCCTATTGTTTGAGAAGAAACCATGAATAAATCCTGCCAAGAGTAAGAAGTCAGGTACTTAGACACTTCCAATGATCTTTCCCCAACATCTTGTGATAAATGCCAGAAACTGCCAAAAGCAACTGGTAGACAGTGCAAGAAGAAAAGTACTTGCTTTGCCTAGTTAGCAAACAAATGGCATAATATGCAAAATAGGCCACATAGGTTTGGAGAACTGGAATATGTATACCGTGCTCAAAGAGAAGGGAAGAAATGGAAAAGGAAGGATCCACATACTTTTTTTTGGGGGGGGGGGGACTTTTACAGTATCACAATGGGAAATAGAAAACAATATCCTTAGCTTTTTTTCTCTAATAATGGGGTACTTCTGCTTATAAATTGCAAAGTTTTTTTTTTATTTTCCACCCATAAGACACAAAAATGTTAAAGGTAGAAAAGCAACCCCCAGGCATTCCATAATAAGGAAATCTTGTCCTTCCTATGGGTTAATAATTACTCAAAAACTCACAAAGGCTTACATGAAGAATTAAAACAACTATGGGTTTACTAAAAGAAATACAGACTCTGGCAAAACATCCTCGTGGCTTTATTACTTTTTTCCACAGGGTAGAGTAAACACTGCAGCCTATGAATATTTCACATGCTGAACAATTTAAAAATATTATTCCTTGTGTATCCAGAAAAAGGCATTTGTCAAATATTAGACAGCATTCCAATTTATGTTAAGTACCATTATGGATTTTACAACAGAGTCCTAAAAGGCATATTCGTTTATGAACCACAAAATATGCTTTTACACCATGTACCGCTTTCCTGAAAAAGAATATAAACATCCTTATGTTCTACTGCCAGAAATGAAAGATTTGTTCTAATAATGGTTTTCACTTAACAAGTCACCTTTAAGAAAATGAGGTGATCTTTTCACATCCACCAGCTCTGCAATTTTTCTCCCTCTAACACTTATTACCCCAGTCCAACAGTTAAAAAAAATTCTAAACAGATAATCCATAAGCCTTTTAAACACATACTAAATACTTAGCTTATCTAAATGGATAGGTCAATACCTAAACAACAACAGATAACAATCCATTAGTATAAATTGTAGCTATGAAGGGACTGCAAACAGCCGATACAACTCTTTTGTGCATATAAGTTATGGGATATACAACACGCCCATCAATTATGCACAATCCAAACACAGGTCCTGCAGACGTTTCAAGCAAAGACAAACTAGTTTTCTCTGATTTACATGCACTTGAGACTGTAGTCTTACAGACTGAGCTTGTTTATTGTTTAGAAGCAAATCCTACCAATTTAAAACCATGGGATCAGTTTGTAAAGAAAAGGAGAATGCAGTCTTAAACTTAAAACCCTTGCCTGAAGTGGGGCCAACTGGTTTCATTCGGTTTCCTCCCAAGTAAGGCACGGAAATGTATATTTTACTTACCCAAGAGCATGCTTCTTAGCTGCGTATAGTTCATCAATGTTTAAGTCCTGGAAAAGCGACAGATCCTAACAGTTCCACTTTAGCCTTGGTAAGTTTGACTAAGGCTGGAGCAAGAGCTATTGAGAAATAAGCCCTCACCCAAAATCTGCAAAGATCCAGGGTGCTTCACTGCGATTGGTCAATAGATACCTCAGAGGAAAGTTAACTGAAATAACAGAGCGAGTGTCAGGAACTACTGCCACCTCATATGGCAGAAGCAACAGGGAACGGCCACAGCTCAACAGCAAAGCCCATGCTTCAAATACTGAAGTTTCCAGGTCCAATCCTGAGAACCTCATGTTAAAAGATCCCAAGAAGCCATTCTGGGGAAAGATTTCTGCATGAGATCCACGAGAATAGCTGCCTGAATAGACTGCACTCTTCAGAATAATTCAACAAGTGACAGGATAGAAAGCCCCTTCGTATTGATCCAACAAAGTGAGTCACAGAATTTATTGAAACCCACCCCACCCCCGCCTCTTCAGTGTGGTGTAGTGGTTAAGAGCAGGTGGATTCTAATCTGGAGAACCAGGTTTGATTCCCCACTCCTCCACCTGAGTGGCAAAGGCTTATCTGGTGAACCAGATGTGTTTCCACATTCCTGCATTCCTGCTGGGTGACCTTGGGCCAGTCACAGTTCTTTGGAACTCTCTCTGCCCCACCTACCTCACAAGCTGTCTGTTGTGGGGAGAGGAAGGGAAAGGAGTTTGTAAGCCATCTTGAGTCTGCTTACAGGAGAGAAAGGTGGAGTATAAATCCAAAATATTCTTCTTCTTCCAAAATAGCATGTCTGGCTCAGTTACAGAAATCCACTGAAAAATGTATTTTTTCCCCTTTGAAAAATGTAGATCCCCCCTATGCCATACTACTTTTGAATACCACCTGCAGCATATAGGGTAGAACTGCAGTGTAAGAAACACTTGTGGAAGCCCTAGAAAGTATACTGAGATAGATGTTACCTATTACATTTCTACGCCTTATAGAACTCAAACCAGCATTCCCAAGACTCATACACTGACCAGATTCGCACTTGCCTAGCTTCAGCTAAGTGTGCTATTATGTGCCATCCAACCACACTTTGTGCTGTGTGATCCTCCAAGTTATGGCCAAAATGCCTGGCATGTGGCACAACTATAGCGGCACAAGTTCCTTCTTGGCCTACTGAGATGCTAGCAAGGAGGTGAATCAGAGAATCACAATGCTGGGTGAATAAACTATGAAAGGGTATTGTTGCCATAATCAATTGACCCAGAGGCAGTGCTTGGTTCTCTACAGATTACGGAGGAAGGAGACATTTCCCAGTCTTCAATGAACTGAAGGAAAGCCTCTTTCCTGCTGTGTTCTCACACTCTGGGCGTTTCCCCACTCACCCTGAACCCCCCATATGCCGCGTGCCAGGGCGTCCCCACGCGGGGTCATCAAAAGGCGCCGTTTTCTCCAGCGTAAGGGATGCCGCGCGCTGAGGGGGCGCGACAGCGGCAGCTTCAGAGCGGCTGCACTGTCGCCGCCCCTGTCGTGGGGAGTGCCCCGGGACCCCGCGCTACATGAGGAGAGTAGCGTGGGGCTTACGGTAAGTGGGGAAAGGCCCTAGAGACAAGGTAATCTGGCTCCACTAACTTCAACAGGACTACTTGTCAACACTCCCTCTAAGGCACCTTCCGCACAGCAAATGTATAACGGGTTGCAGTCGGGATACAGTAGCCTATTTTCCTGTATTCGCGTTGACATGCATCTGTGCAGGCAGCAATTGGCAATCTGGATGGCTGTCATGCCTTTGCATTTATTTTTTTTAATTACTTCTTACTGATGTGTAGCTACACAGGCATGCACAAATGAACCCCCACAGCCACGCTGAAGTCTCATAAGAACATAAGAACATAAGAACAAGCCAGCTGGATCAGACCAAAGTCCATCTAGTCCAGCTGTCTGCTACTCGCAGTGGCCCACCAGGTGCCTTTGGGAGCTCACATGTAGGATGTGAACGCAATAGCCTTCTGCAGCTGTTGCTCCCGATCACCTGGTCTGTTAAGGCATTTGCAATCTCAGATCAAAGAGGATCAAGATTGGCAGCCAAGTAAATCGTACTTCTCCTCCATAAATCTGTCCAAGCCCCTTTAAAGCTATCCAGGGTTAGTGGCCATCACCACCTCCTGTGGTTAGCATATTCCAAACACCAATCACACGCTATGTGAAGAAGTGTTTCCTTTTATTAGTCCTAATTCTTCCCAGCATTTTCAATGAATGCCCCCTGGTTCTAGTATTGTGAGAAAGAGAGAAAAATTTCTCTCTGTCAACATTTTCTCCCCCATGCATAATTTTATAGACTTCAATCATATCCCCTCAGACGCCTCCTCTCCAAACTAAAGAGTCCCAAACGCTTGCAGTCTCTCCTCATAGGAAGGTGCTCCAGTCCCTCAATTCATCCTTGTTGCCCACGTCTCTTCTGCACCTTTTTTCTGATTCCTCAATATCCTTTTTTTTGAGATGTGCGCGCACCAGAAACTGTGTGTGTGTGTAAGGGACACAGTACTCCAAGTGCTGCGTCGCACCACTGCTTTATATAAGGGCATTAGACAATCTTTGCAGTTTTATAATCAATTCCTTTTCTAATGATCCCCCAGCATAGAGTTTTGCTCCCTTTTTTCTATTGTGCCAGGCTGCTATGCATTGAGTTGACATTCTATGGAACTACTCAACTAAGACGCTTCTAAAATCCCTTTCCTGGTTCTGCACTGATAGCACTGGACCCTCTGTAAGGCATGTAGGCGTGAAGTTCTGGGTTTTTTGCCCCTATGTGCATCACTTTACATTTTGCTACATTGAACTACATTTGCCATTTCTGAGCCTCCACTCACCTAATTTATCAAGGTCCCCGCTTTGAGCTCCTTCTAATCCTTTGTGGTTCTCACTCACCCTACATAATTTGCAGTATCATCTGCAAACTTGGCCACCACGCTTACCCACCCCCCAAATTTCCAGGGGTCATTTATGAATAGGTTAAAGAGCACTCGGTCCCCAAACGGATCCTTGGGGGACACCCCTCCCGACATCTCTCCCTTGTGAGAACTTCCCATTTACACTCACTGTTTGTTTCCTGTTTTCTCAAACCAGTTTTTTTAATCCATAGGGAGGACTTCCCCTCTTATTCCCTTCCATTGCTGAGTTTTCAGTATAACAGTCTCTGGTGAGGGAACTTTTGTCAAAAGCCTTTTGGAAACTTTTCAAGTAGACAATGTCCACCGGTTCAAACTCCTCTCTGTCCACATGCCTGCTGGTTACACCCCCTCAAAGAATCCTCCTTAGTAAGTTTGTAAGACAGGATTTGCCTCTGCAAAAGCCATTGACTTTTTCTCAGCAGGTCTTGCTTTTCTACATGTTTTATAATTTTTATCTTTAATGATAGATTCTACTAATTTTACCAGGAACAGATGTCAAACTGACTGGCCTGTAATTTCCTCGGTCCCCCCTAGATCCTTTCTCTCTCTTTTAAAGATTGGTGTGACATTGGCCATCTTCCAGTCTTCAGGATGGAGCCTGATTTCAGGGATAAGTTGCATATTAAAGAGAACATCTAGCAATTTCATGCTTGAGCTCTTTAAGAACTCCTTGGGTGAATGCAATCTGGGGCCAGGGATTGTGGCAACATTTTAGTTTATCAATGGCTGCCAGAACTTCTTCCTTGGTTTCAATACTATCTTCGCGCAGTTCCTCTGATTCGCCTCCTAACAATGCTTTGGGTCTAGGGGTGCAGGAATGTTCCTCACCTCCTCTTGGGTGAAGACATGCATGCAAAGAATTCATTCAGCCTTTCTGCAAATCTCACTGCCATCTTTTAGCACAAATTCCTTTGTTCCCTTTGTCATCTAACGGGCCTACCGCTCCCCTTGCTGGCTTCCTGCTTTTGATGTACTTGAAGAACTGTTTGTTGCTGGTCTTGATGTTCAAGGCCATGCGTTCCTCATAACTTTTCCTTTTTTGCCTCCCCTTACAGCTAACTTGCTTCTTTTGCACACCATTTGTGTGTTCCTCTTGTATTCCTTCATCAGCCAAACTGGACTTCCATTTTCTAAAAGTGTGTAAAAGATATTTTCTTTTTTCTGATAATTTCTCAACCTCTTTGTTAACCATGGTGGCTTTCTTTTGGACTGGGTGCTGCCTTTTCTAACCTAGAAACACATTCCAGCTGAGCTTTTGGCTACTGTGTTTTGTAAACAACCTCCAAAGCATCCTGATACAGTTTCTGAATTTCTTGATTTTCTCCTTTCAGCTTCCTCCTGCAAGGCACTATCCCTCTCATCTTTGAGAAATTTCCCCTTTCTGAAGTATGGCCGGACTACATTAGTGAAGTTACCACTTGTTCAAGCATGCTGAGGATACTGAATCTGACAGCATTGTGGCTTCCTGTTCTGCATCGGCTCACAACATTGACTTCCTGCACTTATATGACCATTCTGCACCTTCGCGCATGCCACTGGTGATGTAAGCCACTAATTTTTTTATTTTTTTTGCACAAAGCCTGCCTCGGCCAGCCACTCATTGTGAGCTGAAAGGAAACGAGGATTTTTTGAAAAAAACTCAAGCTAATAGCTGATTCCCCCTAAAAAAAAAAAACCGGGGTTAGGGGAAATAACACGTGCGGCAGACTCGCTTTAAGGGCGTGGATCTGTGCCAGTATCCCCTCATGGGCTTTTGGATCATCTGTTGTGAGACTTATAAAGCAGAGTTTTGCATATTGTAGTGAGACAGGAGTTTCAGTTGCTTACTGTAAATGATGCTCACTTAGCTACAAGATATGTAGGGGAAACTCCTTGGAGGCGTGCCAGCAAGGGAAAATATCTTTTTCTAAACGGCTAGCTCCCATTAGCTAGCTCTCAGCTTGACTGGCTTCGCACGGGCTAACAAGGTGCCACGGGAGCATGTGCACAGAGTAACAAAGAATATAGTAATCTGCAGCCCATGCGGCAGACCTGGTATGTAGCCTCGGGCCGGCCCTGCCGACCAATAGGGATCAATTACCACAATGACTTCTGACCTTGCAAGTAACTACTCAGCAGCCGCATCAATTAACTCCTTCAGTGCGGATTGTGTGACTGGCACTCAAATCCCCAACAATTCATCCTCACACCTTGTGTTGCCATTGGCCCCATGCGAAGGGGTCTAAGGATCTGCAGTTCTGAAAGTGCCATGTGGAACCTGAGCCACCCGGGAGAGCTCCTGCTGTGGGTGGGCTCCTTTATCTGCACAGTGGCATGGACATGTGGCTGCAAGGCAGTGCATTACTAACGGAGCTTTACAGGGAACTTCTTGTCGCAACAAAAAACAATAGAAAAAAAAAAAGTAATTTCAGGAGAAAGTAGAGGTGACAGGGAACAATTTATAGGATGCTTCTTCTTATTAAAGAAAATCCTATATTGGCAAAAGATAGCAAAACCATTCTGTAAGTTCTGGGGAACAGAGAGATAATTAAGCCAAGCGGTAAACATCGCCCAATAAATCCTCCAAGTAAGGAAGGAGCCACAATTTTAGCAGCCACATGCCACTTTTAAAATATCATGGCTGTCCCAAGTTCAACCTATAATTTAGTGCTAAATGATCTCAAATAATTCAGCCTCGGGTACCATTATTTAAAATATTGCATGGCACCAGTAGTATATTGTGTTTGCTTGAGTTTCTTTCTCTCAAGCAGAGGCGCAGCAAGGGAAAAGCACTCGTGCATTTTGTGCATCCTCCACCTCACCCCGATCTTCCTACCGCCTCTGGTCCAGAATGCCCCTTCTGCCAGGTCTCTGAACACCCCTTGCCACACCCCCACAGTGGGAGATGCACTGAAAAGCGCCACGCACCACCACCACTATTCCTATCCCCTTGAAGCTACGCCTCTGCTCCTTGGTTGTGACTCAGTCCACCTTCTGCCATTATTTTTTCACACCACCACTCCTATGCAGGTGCAGGGACAGACTGACAGCAGGCCTAAGGTCACCCAGCTAGCTTCCATGCTAGAAGTAGAGATTCAAAACTGGGGGTTCTAGATCCTAATCCAATGCTTTGTCCACTGCACCACAATGGCTCTCTACTCCCCTTTTCATATAAAGGGGCAGCTTTAAAATTCACAATCAGAAAGGGAAAACCAAAACAATCAAATAGTGTACACAAAAAAAAGCACTAAAATAACAACAACTGTTAAAAAAAAGCAGACAGTGCATCCTTAGGAGAGCTCCTTGTTTCTAAATCTGTATGAGGATCATTAACAATCAATAGGGACTCACTAGATGGAATTAGATCCTCAGTAGAGGCTTTTCCATAAACATGGCGCCTGCCAGGGAGAAAATCACCGTGTGTCATTCTTCAGACAGTGGTGGCATATTCACATCCAATTATGACATTATCTGGCAGTCTAGCACGCTAGACTGATCTTCCCATGTGAGTCCTAAGGCTCTGCTGAATATTTGAATCATATTAGAAGCCTAAGCTCTGGGATGCCTTTCCAGTCAGAAGATCAGAGATAGGAAAATATGCTGGAATAGCTAAATTCCAGTCCAGTAGCACCTTAAAGATCAACATGAATTCCAGGGTATAACATTTCAAGAGCCAAACCTCGCTTCAACAAGTGCCCTGAAAATCTGGTTGATCTTTATGGTGTTATTGGACTCAAATCCTGCTCTTCTAACTGCCAACCAACACTGTTACTAACAGTTGAGATTCAAAAGTGGGGGTTCTAGATCCTAATCCAATGCTTTGTCCAATCGCAGACCACTACAATGCCTCTCTACTCCCTAATAGTTCTAGTAAACTGACCTCCAATTTTGTTGCCTGTAAAACCGGCTATTTATTTGGTAACCTTTATTTCATGGATTTCAAGAATATCTCTCTCTCTCTCCTACACACACACACACACACACACATATATATTTGGTAGTATTTAGAGAGAACGTTCTCTTCTCTATGATTGCAAGGCTAAATGCTAGGAAGACACAGAAACTTCCTCTTAAAGAGTTCCAGGTTTGTGTCTGTCAATAAAATCTCTTTGTTCATTTAATCAAATAATCCAACAACCATCAGCATAATTTGTGTAATAACTATCACTGGTTCTGTCTGCGGTGAATGTAATGGAATTTAGATTCCTAGGCAGAGGAATCTGGGTTTTATTTATTTAAATCATTTATGGATTACCTTTCTTCCAACGCACTTAAAATGGACTACAATTAAAAATACTGACCTGCAACATAATAGACCTGCTACAGAAAGAAAAGGGGTGGAGACAAGATAATAAGCATGTTATGTACCAATCCAGGGGTATTTAATTGCAGAGTTCTCCAGGATAGTTATTAGGATCTGGTCTTGACATCCCCTGCCAGCATCAAGCTGGCAGGGGATGATAGGAACTGTAGTCCATAACATCTGGAGGGCTGTGAGTTTGACACCTGTGTTCAAGAGTTATGATATCTCATTTGACTTCCTTCACTCATATATGAACTGAGGTCCTGATCAGATTGCCTTGATTTTTCTGGTTTAAGTTGGTTTCCTGCCCAGAGCACCATGCTCCAAGGGTTTGCAGGGGTTATCTCTTTTTCTCCTTAAGGCTACTAGGAGCTGAGACTGCTGGAGGTGGGGCTTAACAGGGGTCAGCCAGAGGTTACCTCTCTTGTCCTGGGCACAAGCAAAGCTGGTGGGCTCCTGAGGTGGAGCTCATTCTAGTCTTTGAAGTTCAGTCTCTGGAACCAAAGTGGCAGAAAGCATGGCAGTGGACAAGGCATCTGGGCCAGGAAGAACAGGAGTGACTCTAAAAGTGTTCATTTCCGAGGGCTTTTCTCAAAGTTTCACATCTTTAAAAACAGTGTATTTTATCAGGGGCTTTGCAGGGCTATTCTCTTTTTCCCAGCTACTAGGAGCTGAGACTGCCGCTGGAGGTGGGGTTTAACAGGGGTTACCAGAGGTTACCTTTGTCCTGGGCTGCTAAAGGTGGGGCTCCCGAGGTGTGAGCTTGGTCTTCAGTCTCTAGTTCAGTCTCTGAACCACAGCTGCCGGATTTCTTTTTTTTTTTTTTTTTTCTTTTAAAATAAATGTACAATTAATTACTGGCGACATTTCTTTGAGGGGATAGTAGGTACAGATAGCTCCAAGGGGCACTTGACTCAAAAGCTTTTCTAACATCTAACATATCTAAACAAGCGCAGATATGAAGGCAGGAAGCCAGTAGCAGGTGGGGATGGGGGCTTCTGCCAGCAAGTTTTGCACTCCGAGTGTCACATGTAAGTGACTCATCTTGCCACTCAGGGTCAGAAGTCGGGTGTAGCTCTCACGCTAGTAGCCGAGTTCTCAGTATCTATTAAGGAACGCGGTGTTGCCTCTTGAAGCCAAGGTGGCAGACCTGGAGAAGCTTTGAGAGGCAGAGAGGGTAATAAACTAAGGCTTTCAGGACCCACAAGTCGGGTCCCATTCCCAAGGTGACATCTCTTCAGATGTCATGGAGAATGAGAGTCTGGGTGACAGAGGGGTGCTAGTCTGAGGTGGGGAAGATGCCTCCCCTTAGATGGGGATCCCTTCCTTAACTGGTGATCAGCTATCCCTTCCTCAAGCACTGAGGATACCCCCCGGGAGGTGGGGGCCCTTTGCAGTGGGTGATCTCCACCACCAGGAATATAGAGAGCTGGGTTTGGTGACAGGCGGATGACCGCGATGGTGACTTGCCTGCCCGGGCGGTTAGCTAAGTGATGTCACGTACGCCTAGATAGGCTGTTGGGGATGGCGCTTGGGGGTGGAGTCAGTAGTTGTGGTCCAGCATTGGTACTCACAATGATATTTTAAAATGTGAAATGGAGGTTATGGCCTTGGAAGCAACTCTGAAGGCTGCTGGTGGCAAGGTTAAAAACTAGCATCCCTAAGGTGGTATTCTCTGAAATGCTACTCTGTTCCACGCCAAGAAGCAGCCAGGCAAGCTGGAGATATAGGCCCTCAATGCGGATGAGAAGGTGGTGCAAGGCAGAGGGTCTTGACGATTTGTCAGAACTCAGAACCTTTTGGGACAAGTGCAGGCCTGTACAAAAGGGACGGGCTTCATCTTAACCAAAGAGGAACCAGGCTGCTGGCGCAACATTAAAAAAGGTGGCAGAACAGCTTTTAAACTTCGATTCCTGGGGAAAGCCCCACAGTGAGCTGAGGTGACTTCGGTTCGGAATACAGAGTCCATGGGGATGCAGACAGAGAAGGAGGTTTTTTAAATCAACCACATACAAAATGAGAACATGAGTAGCAATGTGATAAGTGATAGTGCCCCTATAAAAGGCCAGAGGGCAAAACACATAAATCCCCAGGTTAGGTGGACAGGAGACGGAGAGTATACAAGTGTCTCTATGCTACGGTAGGAAGCGATTCGACCTAAAATGGGGAGCTGGAGCACAGAGTTTCTGGAAATAGTGACACACATAGTGGGCATCACAGAGACATGGTGGAATGAGGAGAACCAGTGGGATGCTGTTATCCTGCAGGTTACAGGCTCTACAGGAAGGATAGGACAGGCTGCTTATTGGGGGTGGGGTGGCCCCTTCACATCAAAGAGAGCATAGTGTCAGCATAAAACAGACAATGTAGGGGAGCTGATCTCCCTCTGCTACAGAAGCACCTGCGGATACTCACACCAGGGGTGAAAGGCTTATAGTTTAAACATTAGGGAATATATTATCGCCCCCCCACCAAAGCCGCATAAGAGGATCTCTGAGATGCAGAAAAGAAGAATTTAGAGAGGCCAAATAAAAGCAAAATGTTGTGGTAGTACGGGTGATCTTTAATCATCCCTATATAAACTGGAAAAAATGCATGTTCAGGTTCATAGTAAGGGAGAGAACATTCCTGGGACATATGCTAAATGACTGTGGCTTTGTATAGATGGCTTCGCAGGAACCAACTTAGGGGCAGGATGTGATTCCTAGATCTAATTTCTAATGTGGGACCCAGGACCTGGAAAAGCGGGAAGTCAGTGTTGTTGGAGCCATTATAGGGGAACAGCTTACCCACAATGCTGGGTCAGATTCCAGCATCTCTTGCACGTGAACAAGTGGCAAATCCGCCAATAATAAAGCTTGCTATCACGCAGAAAGGGAAATTTCTCTAAAGATGAGGGGATAAAAGTATGGCAGGGAAGCTGAAAGCGAAAAATCAAGAGAGTCAAAAAATGTCCAAGATGCTTGGAGGTTATTTACGAAAAGTTCACACAGTCTTAAAAAGCTCAGCTGAAATTGTGTTCCACAGGTTAGAAAGGCAGCCTCAGGGTCCAAAGAAAGAAAAAAGTGCCATGGTTAACAAGTGACTTTGAGGAAATTATTAGGTGGAAAAAAAAGATGTCTTTAGAAAATGGGAAGTCCAACTTAAACTGATAAAATAGAATACCAGAGTATGGAAATCACAAAATGGTGGCAAAAGAGAGAGAAGCAAGTTAGCTGTAAGGGAGGCAAAAAAGGAGTTTATGAGGGAGAACGCATGGCATTGTGGAACATCAAACCAGCAGCTCAAACAAAGGTTCTTCTGGCACATCAAAAGCAGGAAGCCGAGCAAGGGAAGCGGCAGTAGGCCTCGTTAGGATGACAAAGGCGGAAACAAAGGGTGTGCTAAAACATTTAGACATGACAGGGAGATTGCAGAAAAGCTGGAATGAATTCCTTTGCATCTGTCTTCAACTCCAAGAGGAGGTGGAGGAAAATTCCCACCTTCGAACCAAGCCTTGTTAGGAGGCGTAATCCGAGGAACTAACGGAAGATAGTGGTAGGCAGACAAGGAAGAAGTTCTTGGCAGCCATTGGATAAACTAAATGTGCTACCAAACTCCTGGCCCAGATTGCATTCTACACCCAAGAGTTCCTTAAAGAGCTCTGCCTATGAAATTGGTTGATGTTCTACACTTTAATATGCAACTTATCCTTGAAATCAGGCTCCATCCCCTGAAGACTGGAAGATGGCCAATGTCACACCAATCTTTTAAGAAAAGGATCTAGGGGGACCTGGAAATTACAGGCCAGTCAGTTTGACATCTTGGTTCCTGGTAAATTAGTAGAATCTTGTCATTAAAGATAAAATTATAAAACATGTACAAAAGCAAAATCCTGCTGAGAAAGGAGTCGTACAGCATGGCTTTTGGTGCAGAGGCAAATCCTGTCTTACAAACTACTGCCAGAGTTCTTTGAGGGTGTAAACAGGCATGTGGGATAAGGTGTGGGGAATCCAGTGGACATTGGTTCTACTTGGATTTCCAAAGGCTTTTGACAAAGTTCCTCACCAGAGACTATTGAGAAAACTCCAGCAATGAAGGAATAAGAGGGGAAGTCCTCCTATGGATTAAAAACTGGTTGAGAAACAGGAAGCTAAAAGAGTGGGTAAAATGGGAAATTCCTCAAGCAAATGGAGAGAGATGTGGGGAGTGGTGTCCCCAAGGATCCGTGATAATTGGGACCAGTGCTCTTTTAACCTATTCATAAATGACCTGGAAGTAGGGCGGTGGATAGCCGTAGGCTGAAGTTTGCAGTGATGATACCAAATGTAAATACCATGTAGGGTGGTGAGGGAACCAACAAAGGATTAAGCGAGGAGTCTCCAAGCCGGACCTTGATAAATTTCAGGTGAGTGGGCTAAGAAATGGTTAGCAAATGCAGTTCAATGTAGCAAAATGTAAAGTGATGCAACATAGGGGCAAAAAATCCAAACTTCTGCCATATGCCATCGCTTACAGGGGTCAGTGCTATCAGTCAGCAGACCAGGAAAGGGATTCGGGCGCCTTAGTTGATAGCTACATGGGCACGTCAACTCAATGCCTGGCAGCTGTGAAAAAGGCAAACCTCTAAATGCTGGGGATAACTCAGGAAAGGAACTGATAATTAAAACTGCAAAGATTGTCATGCCGTTCTATATAAAGCACAGGTGCGACCACACTTGAGTACTGTGTTCAGTTCTTGGTCACCACATCCTCAAAAAGGATATTGAAGAGATAGAAAAAAGTGCAGAGAAGGGCAACGAGGGATGAGATTGAGGGACTGGAGCACCTTCCTTATGAGGAAAGGCTGCAGCCGCTTTGGGACTCTTTTAGGTTTGGAGAGGAGACGTCTGAGGGGGGATATGATTGAAGTCTATAAAAATTATGCAATGGGGGAGAAAATGTTGACAGAGAGAAATTTTTCTCTCTTTCTCACAATACTAGAACCAGGGGGCATTCATTGAAAATGCTGGGGGGAAGAATTAGGACTAATAAAAGGAAACACTTCTTCACGCAACGTGTGATTGGTGTTTGGAATATGCTGCCACAGGAGGTGGTGATGGCCACTAACCTGGATGGCTTTAAAAGGGGCTTGGACGGATTTATGGAGGAGAAGTCGATTTATGGCTACCAATCTTGATCCTCTTTGATCTGAGATTGCAAATGCCTTAACAGACCAGGTGCTCGGGAGCAACAGCCGCAGAGGGCCATTGCTTTCACATCCTACATGTGAACTCCCAAAGGCACCTGGTGGGCCACTGCGAGTAGCAGAGAGCTGGACTAGATGGACTCTGGTCTGATCCAGCTGGCTTGTTCTTATGTTCTTATGTTCTTATGAAATTTGTGCTGCACGGCAACGTTATATCATTTATTGATAAATAAATAAATAAAATAAAATAAATAAATAGATAGATAAATAAATAAATAAATAAGATAAATAAATAAAATAATCATTGATAAATAAGCAGCCCCCAAAAAGTTTCCAGTTGTGGCCTTAAAAAGAAAAAAACCCAAGTCAGCGAACTGAATAATCTCATTTACTGAAAAAGAAGCAGGTACCCCCATGGGTCACAAGTTGGGTCATTAAATGGCCTTTTTGTAAAGTATGAAATTACTTTCAGTTCACCCCCTTTGTGTGGTCTAATAGTTTAATAAAGCAGTCTGAGCATGAAAACAGATGGGTTGGGGGCTGATGATTCTCCTGGAATTACATTCCACAGCATTATAAGTTTGTGAGCATTTCTTTCTTTCTTTCCTTTCTTTCCTTTCCTTTCCTTTCCTTTCCTTTCCCTACCCAAACCCAACCCTCCCCAGGCTCCATCTCCAAATCTCCAGGAATTTCCCTACCTGGAGATGGCAACCCTATGTACAATCCTCTTTTATTAGAGAACAAATAACAATGGGGGGGGGGGATTATAAAGAATGCAACGAAGGAAAAGAAGGGTAAGTGATTCATATGAATTCCAAGAAACAAAGCATAATGAGATGTAATGCAAGCCATTATAGGAGTTTTCAGTGTATTCAGCTTAATTTTTTTAAAGGAACCTGACTTTGCAAGTATAGATATCTGGAAAGGGATTCAGTGATTGCTTCAGAAGCTCACCCTCTTAATGCAAGAAATTGTGAAAATAATACAGCAACAGTTGAAATAAAGTTACATGCTGATTAACTGTCATCAGCTTACGTCCCCTTGTAGTTGTAAGGGGATAACGGGAGTTCGTAAACTGATTATCAGTCCACGTGACATAAATAGAAGCTGCAAATGCTATAGAAGCTGCAAATGCCAGACTGGTGATTAAAAGACAAAAATGGAAAACTACTGGTGTTTATAGGATAGCAGCATGAATGCTAATGCAGTAGGAAAGTGCTGTGAAATTGTTCCAATAACTAGAAGTCGCTTGATAGTGGTGGGTTTTTTTTGAGGGGGGGGGGAGAAGAAGAAGAAGAGTTTGGATTTATATTCCCATTTTCTCTCCTGTAGGAGACTCAAAGGGGCTTACAATCTCCTTGCCCTTCCCCTTCCCCCCTCACAACAAACACCCTGTGAGGTGGGTGAGTGCTGAGAGAGCTCCGGAAAGCTGTGACTAGCCCAAGGTCACGCAGCTGGCATGTGTGGGAGTGCACAGGCTAATCTGAATCCCCCCAGATAAGCCTCCACAGCTCAAGCGGCAGAGCGGGGAATCAAACCCGGTTCCTCCAGATTAGAATGCGCCTGCTCTTAACCACTACGCCACTGCTGCTCCTGTGTTTGCAGAGACTAGAACAGGAGTCCCCCAAGAGGTGCCACACAGCACATCAACACCTGTTCTGGAGCCTGCCAAATGTTTATAGAAAGTGGACAGGGTCAGGTGGGCTTCTGCCCAGTAGGGCTTCCAACAGCCTGCTGGAAATCAGTTTGGCGGCACAGCTTAGAATAACATTTCAGTGACAGCTGCCACTCTCCTCCTTCTCTGCACTTAGGCCTCTCTGTGTGTGGTTGGCTCTACCTCCCACGGTGGTCATTTTGTAGTTGCGCCCACCATCCTACGTCAAAATTACAAAGGAGTCCACAGGATGCCTGGTGCCGGGAGCACACCTAGGCAAGCATATCCAAAACACTCAGTGCCTTCAGAAAACAGCAGTGCATTATAAGAGCTACCCTGAGAAAATGAATCTCTGGTCGAATCCCCACTACCGTCTTAGCCAGGTTTCAGAACACAAACTAACCAGGTTTGAGGGACGACCTCCCCATTGCTTGCGTGGCAGATTCAGTTTCTGGTGCTCGTTCTCCCCGTTAATCTGCGTTCTGGCAGGACCTGGTTGCAGGTGGCATAGACCCCATTAACACGGTTCAGCGCTGATCCAAGGGGAGGAATGAGGGTTGAAACCCTGACTCGTTTCCCGCCCTGGAGTGTGACACAGAACTTGGGCAACCTTCTCAATCAGCTAACCGCGATGCAACACGCAGAGCCTGTCCTTGGTTATTTGCCTCTACTTCCGCTTTTACATCGGGCCAGCAGAAGGGCATGCAAACATTAAAACAGCGTCAAAATCGCTGTAACTTTGAATCGCTCATGAGCTTTTACAGGTAACGCATTAACTGTCGTTGCAACAGTTAAACAGTTAAACGTTAAACTTTTTTTTACATACGCTGGGTTTTATCATACCCCACAACAATGTAATGCGTTTCCAACAGTGGGAAAAGGTGGCGCCCGATCAAGGCATGCCAGCCAATCAGGGGGGACGGGGTAAGTGAGCTGGCCGGGTAGTGGGGATTGGCATACAGAGTTCCGGGTAAGCAACCGGGTGTGTCTGCTGTGTGCTCGCTGCGGTGGGGAGGGAGAAACTCCGATGAAGAGGACACAGTTTCACAATGAACAGGTTTGGATCTGCGTGCAAATTTCAAGTGGGGATTCGACTTCTGAAGAGCAAATGACATATCCACGTACCACATGCAGAAAGAGCAGATAGCAGCTCTTCCTTCTCAGGGTACCTGGATATGTCATCTGAGATCATGCTATTCCCGCTTCGTTTTAGAAGCAGACTCATTAAAAAAATACCCTCAGCATTCTTTGGATGTTCCTGCAGGGATTTTTCTGAAACAAACAAAAAAAAAAAAACAGCAGCAGGGGAAAGGGGGAATGGCGTCTCATCAGAACAAGGCAGAAAACTGACAATTATTAGGCTGATGTTCTTTCCAAAGCTAATTTACATCCAAGCTGCACAATTCAGGCACAAACAGGCAATGGTGACCAATTCTACCAACTATCCCATAGGGCTGCCCCTGATGTTGCATATTACAGGTTTAAAGGACTACCTTGTGTTGACACTGGTTTAAAGAACAGATGTTCTTCACTGAGTATTAAATACATGCATAAAATATCCACCAGAATGACAGAAAAAACTAATTAGTTTTCCATAGGGACATATAGCAGTTCGGGAAGGCTTTTAAATTGGGAACCGGGTTCAATCCCTGTTCCCAGTACTTTGACCTGGTCCCTCAACTACCCCATCCCATGGGTGAACTGCAGAGGTTGGCCACTAGTACTATTCAGCTAAGCATAGAGTTAGGGCCCAGCCTGGTCGGAATGGGAACCCCTGGGAGGAAGACTCAGATACAGAAGAGGGAACAGTGTTGGTTCCAGTATCTCAGGCACTACCTGTAGATCCAGAGGCTAAGCAGCCAGAAGTTCCTGTAGGACCAGGTCCTCAGGCTCAGGAAGAGCATTCAGGCTGGGATCCACAGCCAGGTCCAAGCTCTGAGATTCTCCAGCAAGAGCTTAGCTCTGAGACTCTTCGGCCCCTTGATACAGAGCCAGAGGGGACTCTGATAGCTCCCTGTCTCCAGAGCCCCAGGAGCAACACAGGAGGAGACTGCGTGCTAGTTTACAGAAGAAAACGCAGCAGCAGGTTGGCAGCTATGGGGTAAGATAACATAGATGCAGAATCTTTTCAGGAGCCAGACTAGAGTAAAGACAGCTGTGAATCACCCACTGGCTGCGGTTGCCTCTGGGGGGTGGGACGGGTGAAGCCAAGGTGACCGCTTCCGCTTAACTGTGGGCGGAAGCGAAGCCCGGGCCATGTTGGGCAAGGGCTGACGTCACCAGGAGGGGAGGGCGGATTGATCCTTTAAAGGGGAGGCCCTCCTTTGTTCTGGCCATGTGCTTCGGCCAGCCAGCGATTTGCCCACCCACCTCTCCCTAGATTTATTCGGTTGTATCTTTTCTGTCATAGCCGTTCAGCGGTGGCGCATGGGTAATGATCTGGAAGTGCCGATGGCGGCAAGAGGCAACCTGGGCCTGCCGTAACCGGCAAATGGGGATCACCTCTTGCCAGGAGCGTCCGCCCGGCAGAGCCCCTTCAGCGGAGTGAAGTCCAATACAGGGCATCCGCCCATTGGAGCTTCGCTATGAAGCAGACAGGCCAGATCAAGACCCATGCTACATCTCACACTTCTGTTTTTTGGTTGGCTAATAAAATGGCTATGGCCAAAATGTTTATCCCAGCAAGTGTCCAGTGTGGTTATTGGAGAGGATTCACCCTGGTGGTTCCCACCCTCAGAAGGCAACCCAGCTGCAAGAGGTTATTTCACAAGGGAATGGGAGGCTGGCTGTAAAAGAGAGATTGCAGCTGAGATAGCTTGTGGCAGCTAAATTGTGGTTTAGCTTACAAGTACTGTTTTTTTGTCTTGATTCCTTGCTCTGTTCACATTAAACATCTGAACCTGCTAAGACCTGTGTGTGGACTATCCTGTCTACAACACATAGTGGGAGAAGGGCCTGTCTACAACACATAGTGGCAGGAGTATTCTGACAGGAGGAGTCTCTTCCACCAGAAGAAGAGCCTGCACTTAGCTGAACAGAGTGCTGGATCTAATTCAAGATTTTTAAAGCGAGTGTTCCAGTTGTGGGCCTCCCTCCAACAGATCTCGTTGGGTCATGAACCAACAAAACATTAGTAACTTCAATCCTAAAGTCAGGACCCTAAAGTTCTGTATTTAACAAAAAATTCATAAGGATCAACAAGGCGGCTAACAAGGTAAAACATATATTAAACTAATGGACTAGATTATGGAAAAATATCAGTAAATTTACATTGAGTATGGACCTTAAAGAAAACTTTTACAAAATGCTTCACAGGTGGTATTTTGCTCCAGTAGCATTGTCTAAGATCTATAAGAATGGTTCACGGACATGCTGGAAATGTGAAGTAAAAGAAAATACTTTCTTACATCAATGGTGGCAATGCAAGAAAGGACAAGAACACTGAAAATTAATCCAGGGATTAATGCAGGAAATTATGAAGGATAAATCTGAAATGTCTCCAGAATCCTATTTGTTGGGCATAAGTAATAATGACAAGATAAAACAAAATAACATTTTATTTCTTTATTTGGGTATCACAAAGATTGTTTCACCAAAAGCTAGAATCTACAAACAACCCCCACTATGGAAGAGTGGACAGAAAACATCTGGAATGTGGCTGAATGAGATAAGTTGACCTATTTGTTGAAAGAAGACTCTTTGGAAAATTTTAATGCGACTTGGTCCCCTTTTGTGAATTACATATTAGAACAACTTAAAATAAACTTACCAGCCTTAGGGTTACAAGACTAAGAACAAATGTGCTTTTTAAGAGTTCATTAAGAATAGATGAACACGAGGAATAATTTATTCCTGTTATATGTCTAAGATTTAGTCTGGGTAATTTGATAGTTAAAATGGAGAGTGGGGAAACACCACATTGAGACTTAAACATTCGAGTTTAAGAGGAGGTCAATTGTTAAGTTTAGTTGTGTTGATGAACATCTTCAATTTGTTCTGAACTGTTTTATACTTTTTTGTGTTGGAACTGAAGTCAGGGTTTTAATTGGGGTCGATACTGTATTTGCACTTGTGTTAATGGAGGTTTTTCTTTAATACAAAAACCAATTAAAACACATACTAAAACACATCTTTAAAAAAGCTTAAAACCAACAAAAAAAAACCCCTCACTAAAACAATTTAAACTAGAACTCAGCTCAGAACACCGTTCTCCCGTGGTTGCAAAAGTAAGACTGAGGAGTGACCTCTCCTCTCCCCCTCACATGACTGATTGAGTGGAAAAGTTCCCGCCAAAACAGAGGGCTGATTTCCTCTAACCCCCCCCCCCCCAATGAGGTTCCCAAATCTCCTTTTTGGCACTTGTCCCGCCATTTCTTTTTGTCCCTCACCTGGGCGCTTTGCCCCTCTCCTCTCATAGTTTCTTGCCTTTTTTCTTTTTCACCCATTTTTGGAGGCCATTGAATCATGCGGCAGCACATGCATGAAAACAAACAAACAAACAAACAAACCAACAAACAGGCTGCCAGGAAACGCTTGTGGGAGGGGAGTGCAGATGTATTTCACTGTAAACAACTGGATCGCTACACTTTCCCCCTTCCAGTATGCCAGACAGTGGGGTTGTCAGCCTCAAGGTGGGGCTTGGATATCTCGCAGGATTGCAACTGCTTTGAAGTATGGAATCTACAGTATTATACCCCATTGAAGACCTTCTTCTCCCCCCAATCCCACTGTCCACCCGCAAATCTCCAGCAACATCTCAACCCACAGCTAGCAACCCTTGTGGTGTCTGTCACCACATCTCAGCAGGAAACTATATTACAGAAATCAGTAATTTGAGAGAGTAAAAGTAAAACTGACTTAAGGTCAAATCACTTGATAAGCCAAAGAGTCCACTTGATCAGGATCTTAGATCCCTCAACCTCTTTTAATTTTCTCAATAGGGATGGGAGCTTGGACTACGAGGTGTTGTCTTGGACTACGAGGTGTTTGGACTACGAGGTGTTAACCTCTCTCTCCTTGTGACATTTCCCATACAGAAATCTCCTCTTCCCCCAAGCTGCTATTAGTCCCAATTGGGAAAGGTGTGGAAACTTCAATTTAGGTGAAGGGTTTAGTTCCAGAGAATTATATCCCCATCAGATGGGAAAACAGTTACAAAATATGTTTCCCACTGAAATCAAACTGGAAAAAAAAAACCCCTAGCTAAATAACTCAAACTATGCAGGCTAAACAATTTGCATGAGTGTTATGTACTGTCAAGTTGCTTCTATGGCAAGCCAATGAATTAATAACCTCAAAAATGGCCTATCATTAATAGCCTGGCTCAGATCTTACAAACTTAATTAAACCAAATCAATATTCAGTGTTTCAAATGTGAATTTTGGCACTACGGACATTTGTACCATCATTGACCATACAAGACTTATGCAACTTTCTTGATCTTGTTAATGGACTTCGTATTTACAAAACAAACATGTAAATTTCGCAGTTAGTCTAGTGGGCTTACTGGGAATTTACAATATAGATTCCTAAGTATAGTTCTATGAAACTTAGTCAGATCCCTAAGTCAGAGAGATAAAAAAATTGTACATATTGTATCGCAAGACTGCAGCAGTGGTGACTGTGCTAAATCCAGTCAGTTATAATGCAACATATGAACAGCAGTTCAGGAGGGCTTTTTAAAAATCCAGTGGCCAACAGAAGTGTTCCGGATTTTTAAACAGCCTCTAAACTCTGCACAGCTAGCCACCACAAATGCAGAAACTGTGTGACTGCACAGGTTCCATAAGGATGAGTTAATCCTATTTCACATGCTCACATCTGGATTTAACTGGCACAGAAGTTACAACTTTTCATTTCCTTCAACAACATAAGTTGTCCACCTTCTCAGTAGAACATCACTACTTCTTAGACTTCTTCCTTGACAAGCGGTTTCCGTAGCTGCCTCAGATTCTCACACAGAGCTGCCTTTAAAATGCTATGATTATGCTCTTCAGACTTATTTACTACAATTTACTTCGTGCTATGAACAAATGCAAATTCATGGGAGAGTTTGAGTAAGAAGCAATTATTCTTCCTTTCCGCCGCAAAATAGGATTTTGTGTGTTTGCTCCCGGCATACTTACCGAACCATTTTCTTACCTCGTGTTTACAGTACACACATTTACGCAAGGCAATCTGCACAAGCGTTGTGTTAACAGGTAGCCTGCGGTCCTCTGCAAACACTGCCAGGGATTCTGAATACTTTATTAAGGCTTTTAAGCCTTTACAATACAGTTTTACTAATAAGGTCATTCTCATTGTATTTTGCCACATTTTCAGTAAATCACATCAATTGTGAATCTAGTTCATCTTGGGCTGCTTAAGGTTTTACTGGCTCACTGTGTGCACTTATAAGCACATCTGTATAAGCTGATTAGTCTCCTGTGTTATCACATTGGGAAAGCAGAGTTACTCAGGGGGAAAAAAATCAGAATTGTCACGCTATTTCCCTTTCTCCCCCACAAGGACACAAACGTCGAAAAAATTATGAATTAAGGTGCACATAGGATTATGAGCTTTAAAAATATACTGCACCTATTTTCTTCTGCTTTTGCTGTCACGTCACAGCTGACTTATGGTGACCCCATAAGGTTTTGAAGGCAAGAGACATTTCAGAAATGGTTAGCTGTTGACTGTCTGCGTAGTCTGAGAGAATTCACTGGCCTATGGTCCCTCAGCCAGCTTCATTTGGAGGAGTGGGGAATCGACCCTGGTTCTCCAAGTTAGTATCCACCACTCTTAACCACTACTGCACACAGGAAACTCAAAACAGATAAAATATTTTTTTCTCTCTCTCTCTCCAGTTCAGGTGAGTAGCCTGACAGCCCAGCTTAGACCAATCTCATCAGATCTTGGAAACTAAGCATCATCGGCCACAGCTAGTACTTGGACAGGAGACCTCCAAGAAAGACGAGGGTTGCTATGCAGAGGAAGGCCACGACAACCCACCTCTGTTCATCTCTTGCCTTGAGAACTCTTCAGTCCTGGGGTTGCCATAAGTCATCTATTACTTGATAATACTTTCCATTACAGTTCAGTAACTTTATTTAGAGCAGGATGCATAGTTTGCTCCACCTCCCTTTTATCCCTCAGAAGTCTATGAGGTAGCTGACCAATAACCAGTGGGCTGGTGACAAGGGGAGACTGGGAAGCCACAACATCTGCTGAAAGGGGCATAAGAGTAGTCAAGTCCAGCCAAAGAAGCAGCTGGGCCTTTGGATGACCAAGGAATAAACAGATTGCTAAAGAAAGATGGGAAGATTACAGAGGCATCCAATGATTTTTTTGTTTCTTAGAAAATCATTGTAACCATGCCACAGCCACCATTTTCAGGAAGGGAGTCTGAAGAACTGAGTCAAATTGGAGGAACTGGCCGTTGATGGTGCCCCCCCTCCCTTTAGGCCCTTTACATCTGGGCCGTTTGTCACCTAATGGGACTCGCCGTCCCTCCCTCTTGGGGAGAGGACTTTGGAAATGGAGCTGTCGGACGCCACTTATATTTATACTTGTATTTATTACATTTAGTATATTTAGCTTTTACTGTTTCTATCGCTGCTTTGAAAGGTTTTTAGCTATCTTATGATTGTATTATGCTTATATGTTGTGTACCGCCCAGAGCCCCCCGGGGATAGGGCGGTATAAAAATCCAAAGAATGAATGAATGAATGAATGAATGAATGAATGAATGAATGAATGAATGAATGAATGAATTGAGATGACAAGAGATGACGTTATAGGCCTATTGGGGGAATTAAAAAAAAAGTCTCCCAGGGCTGATAGGATACACTTGAGAACTCAAATGTGAGACAGCTGATCTACTTACCTGTTTATGTAACCTCTCACTAAATTCAGACTGGAGAGTAACAAATGCTACATTGATTTTTAAAAGAGGGTCCAGTGGGAAACCAGGATATTATAAACCCATTAAGCCTCAAGTATGCATCCCAGGCAACTTAGCAGAAAGAACAGAATTGTTAGACAAAGAGAAGAACAAAGCCTGTGGAAGAAAAATCAGGATGGTTTCAGCAAAGGAAAGTCCTGCCTCACCAATCATTGGGGTGACCCAGCAGACATTATATACTTGGATTTTCAAAAGGCTTTTGACTAGGTACCTCACCCAAGACTCCTGGATAAAACTGGCAGTCAAGCGATAAGAGGACAAGTTCTCTTATGGATTAAAAACTGGTTGAATGAAAGCAATTATCACAATGGACAGAAGTAAGCATTTGGGTCAAGCAAGTATTGGTAATGGAGCCAGTACTGTTTAATTTGTTTATGAATTATCTGGAAACAGGGGTGAGCTGTGTAGTGACCAAGTTAGCAGACAATTATTCGGGATGGTGAAAACCAAGGAGTGAGTGGGCAACAATGTGGCAAATGAAGGTCAATGTTGATAAGTATAAGGTGAGGCCCCAAAATAAAAATCTCAACTTCTCAAGCTAATGGAGTCTAAATTTGCTGAGGGGGCAGATCATGAGGCCATAGTAGTCAACTCAGTGTGCTGCGGTGATGAAAAAAGCAAAGTCTATACTGGGAATTATTAGGAGAGGGATTGAAAATAAAACAGACAATATTATAACGTCCCTGTATAGATCTATGGTGCAGCCTCATTTGGGATACTACGTACAGTTCTATCACCGTATGTCAAAAAGAGAGAGCTGAAAAAAGGTACAGGAGGGTGATCAAGGGGACTAAGGGGTCAGAGCACCTTTCCTATGAGGAAAAGTTGAAGAGTCTGGGACTTGCAGTTTAGAAAATAAATGACTAAGGGGAACACAACAGTGGTTTATAAAATTATGCACAGAACGGAGAGAACTAAGAGCATTTTTTTCTCCTTCTCCCAAAATACTAGAATTCAGCAGTAGTCAAGGAAGTTGATGGTCAGTAGATTCAGGAGGGACACCAGGAAATACCTTTTTTTACACACTGCGTGATTGAAATGTAGAATTTCCTGCCAGAGGATGTAATGATGGCCACAGGCATGGACAGCTTTAAAAGGGGACTAGACAGATTCATGGAGGATAGGTCTGGTCAGTGGTTAATAGCCATTGTGTTTGAAGGGAATCTCCAAATGCAGAGGTAGTCAACCTCTGAATCCCAGTGCCAGCAGGCAAAATCAGGAGAAGACCTCAGCCTCTTTGCCTTATTGTTGAACCTCCAGAGGAAAAGAATGCCCACTGTGTGAGACAGGATGCTGGACTAGATGGACCACTGGTTTGATTCAGCAGGAGTCTTCTTATGTAAAGAAGGTACTCCAAATTTTGCCCACTCACGCAAATAGCACAGAACCAAACTGTTCCTCCCGTCCTAGTTCCCATACAGCTTTCCCCATGATACTAGTTACATATTCAGGAGATATCCATAGATATCCAAAATCGCAGACAGTTTTGTTGAACCTTAAATACTGACTTAAAAGAGAGGTTACCAACAGCCATCCAGAAGGTCCTCGTTTTCTCTGCACAGCTTTTCCTTTCAACTGTTTCATCACCTCAGAGACCCAGTCTACTGATAAACTCACAATAATTCATTCTTCACAGTTGCGTCTGCACTAGAAGAAGAGGAATTTACAGATCTCCTGGCAGTATACCAGGTCCTAATTGAGACTACTATAAGGACACAATGATACAGCTTATCACGCTGAGGCACCTGGAAAGACTGTAACTGTATTAAAAAAAATCTTTGAAATGAATTTATATGCTGCAAATTTGAAGAATAAATGTTTGCAGAGAGGCTCGTGAGACCAATAAGTCTCTCTTTATAAACTAGGTTCAGCTCTCTGAATAGTTCTTTTATGTACTGACACAATTTTAGTTTCTTTCCAGTGCTATGAAAACAAAGTCTGCTGATATGTACACTGGCTATATATATCATAATTTGTAGAAGAGAAATTGTTCTCTTTGCTAATAGTTGGGTGATCTAAATTTAGTGTATACTCTTGGGTTCTAAAATAGCATCAAGAAATGTCATGACGCCTACAGCTATCAACCTATAAGAAAAGGCTAACACCTATAATGTTAACAGCTATTGCCCAAAGAAACCTCCAACAAGATGAAATCAATGATTTTTTAAAAAAATATGTCCATTACTATTTTTTTTCAAAGAATGGGACAATAAAGAGGGTCACTGTGGAGCACCCCCTGGGCTGGCCCCGCACCAGGCCTGTCTGCCATCCTTCCAACTGGTCATCTTCGGCTCATCCTATGGCCTATGGGGTCTTTTGGCCTATGGGGTGGCCCATGTCCAGGGCCTGGTCTGGCCTGAGCCCTCAGCGGGCAGGCCTCAGATTGGGCTCTCTGGGGGTCACCCCTCCACGTCCCTACTGGGGTAGAGTGTGTTTTGCTCCCCCCTGCTCTTGCTCTGCCTCTCTCTCCCTCCTTCTCCTCCATTTCAGGTTCCCCTCCCAGCTCTCTTCCTCTTTCTTTTAACTCCCTCTCCAATTTCCTCCGACCCTCCCTTTCCTTGCTTGCTCCTGCCCTTCCATTGGCCAAGACCTGCCTCCAGAACGTGATTGGCTCCCAGACTGTCCATCTGGTCCTGCCAAGCCACTGGTTGGCCTTTCTGCCTGGGAGTTTGCCTAGCCCAGTGGTGGCGAACCTTTGGCACTCCAGATGTTATAGACTACAATTCCCATCAGCCCCTGCCAGCATGGCCAATTGGCCTGGCTTCTGCTTGGCATTCTGCCGTTCACCCTCCTGCCCAATTTCCCTGGGTTGTCCTGGCCTCTCTCCCCACCCCCAGCTTCCTCCCCAGTTCTGTGGCTGTGGCCTGGTCCACCTGGGTCTTCTCACCATCCTCCTGACCTGTGGCTGGATCTCTTGCCGCCTGACAGCCCACCGGTACAGCATTTCCTGCCTCCCCTGGCTGCCTCCCCCTCTGACAGAGGACTGGCCCAATGAGACTTGGTCAGCGCATTGGTCTAAGCTGCCGCCATGGCCCTGAGGAAGCTGCGCCAACTCCTCCCAAGGTAAAGAGTGGTGGGGCAGGAAAGTCCAGGCCTGCCCACAGCACTGGCTCCAGACAATCACAAAAATTCAGTCAGAATTATAAATGGTGTTTTTATCAGTATTGCTGATAAGGGACACGGTGTTCCCTTTCAATGGAATAGCAAGACACAAACAGCATGTAGCATCTTTTATGAAAGCGATGCTCAAAATCTTACAATAAGGACTGTTACTATATGTGGAATAAGAAATGCCTGATGTTCAAGCTGGATTCAGAAAAAGAAGAGGCACTAGAGATCATATTGCAAATTTATGTTGGTTACTGAAGCATATGAGAGAATTTCAGAAAGAAAATCAGCTTATGTTTCATAGATTATAGAAAGATTTTGTCTGTAGCGGCTCATGAAAAGCTATGACTGGTTTTAAAGAAAATGTTTTAAAGATGGCTGGTTTTAAAGAGATCACAGCATCTGATTGTTTTGATGCACGATCTGTACTCTGGAAATAGGCTACTGTAAGGACAAAATATGGAGAAGAAGAACGGTTTCAAATTAGCAGAGGGTCAGACGAGGATGTATTTCATCTCCCCCTCTCTTCAATCTATATGCAGAAAACATCATAAGGAAAACTGGATTAAATTTAGGCGAAGGCAGAGTGAAAACTGGAGGGAAGGAATATTAACAATTTTAGATATGCAGATGACACCACAATAGCAAATACTCGAGACGACTACTGGTGAAAGTTAAAGCAAAAAGTACCAAAGCAGGGCTAGAAGAATAAAAAGAAGAGCTTGGATTTAAACCCCACTTTTCTCTCTTGTAAGGGCTCATTCCGCACATGCAGAATAATGCACTTTCAAACTGATTTCAGTGCTCTTTGAAGCTGTGCGGAATAGCAAAATCCACTTGCAAACAGTTGTGAAAGTGGTTTGAAAGCGCATTATTTTGCCTGTGCGGAAGGGGCCAAGGAGTCTCAAAGCAGCTTACAAACTCTTTTCCTTTCCTCTCCCCACAACTGACATCTTGTGAGATAGGGTGGGCTGAGAGAATTCAAAAGGAAGCCTAACCCAAGGTCACCCAGCAGACTTCATGTGTAGAAGAGAGGAAACAAGTCCAGTTCACCAGATAAGAATCCGCTCCTCATGTGGAGGAGGGGAGAATTAAACCCAGTTCTCCAGATTAGACCCCATCAGTTTTAACCACCAACCACTACACCACACCAGCTGAACATCAAGAAGACAAAAAGTAAAGACAACTAGGGAATTACTCAACTTTTAAGGTTGACAATTGAGAAATAAAAATTGTTCAAGACTTTCTATTCCTTGGCTCCATCATCAACCAAAAGGGAGACTGCAACCAAGTAATCAGAAGGAGTGTTGGAAGGAAATGTAATGTTGGAAGAGAATGTTACAGACATAATGGACTGCCAAAAAGAAAAATAAGTGGGTTCTAGATCAAAGCAAGCCTGAACTGTCCCTAGAAGCTAAAAATACTAAACCGAAGCTATTGTACTTTGGTCACAATAAGACAAGAGTCACTGGAAAAGACAATGTTGGTAGGAAAACTTGAAGGCATAAGGAAGAGTCTAACATGATATGGTCTGACTCAACAAGGGAAGCTGCAGCCCTTAGTTTGCAAGACTTTTAACAAGGCTGTTAACGCCAGGATGTTTGGGAGGACATGGATTTGTAGGGGCACCATAAGTTGGAAGTGACTTAATGGCACTTAACACGCATACTTAATACACATACCCTTGTGGGCGAAGAGGTGCTGGGGCAGGGCCCACGTCGTCCTGAGCTCGCCTGCCCAGAGGCCAGGGGAAGAAGCCCCTAAGAGGACCTAAAAGGGGCGGGGGAGGCTCTAGCTTTGATTGCCAGCTCCCTGTATCCCCAGACGAATGTATCTCCGCTGTCAAACACCTGGCCTCAGAGAAGCTGAACGTGCCCGTGTCCCAGCAGTGCCTGCTTTTCAAAGGCAAAGCTTTGGCAGATGAACACCGCCTCTCTGATTACTCCATTGGGCCAGAGTCCAAGCTGAACCTGGTGATCAAGCCGCCGGAGAAGACGTCCCCCGAGGAAGCGGGCCGCAGATGTGTCTCCCCCAGGCAGCTGCTATTTGGCAAATACTGGCTCAAGTTCTGGGTAGGCATTACAGTACTGCTGATGCGGAGATGTGGAGAAAGTGCTGGAGCAGCTGCAGAAGGATTACGAGCGGAGCCTGTGGTTGCTGAGCTTAGATGACATTGAGTGTCTGGCTACATGGCTGCTTCACTCCAAGGTGGCGGAGGCTGTAGAAATGGGCTTTCCAGATTAGCTGCCAGACTTGGGGATTGACCCCCGTCAGCTCCTTTGGACACACAGCCCCCATGCCGGGTCCAAACAGAGGGCTGAATGGAAGCGATCCCTCTGGACTGCTTTTAAAGGGGAAGAGGGCTTAGACCAGTGGTGGTGAACCTTTGGCACTCCAGATGTTATGGACTACAATTCCAATCAGCCCCTCCAGCATGGCCAATTGGACCATTTGTAACCCCTCCGCATCCATTAAAGGTAGTGACGGGTGAGCTTGGGCTGCCCAGCCTATTCTGTTCAGCTGAAATGGGGTCACATTGAAGTTTGGAGGGGGTCGCTTGTTCAGTGCTGAGAGATGCAGCCAGATATTGAGGCTAGTTCTGTTTCCATGTAGATTTTTTTCCCCTTCATCACCAAAGTCCACACACACACACCCTGCGGTTGATGCTTATTGCTTAAGCCAAAGGCTGATTCCATAACAGCATTCCCCAGAATTTGCAGGCGAGAAAAACCGAATCACAGTTGAAATTTTTAATACTTCTTTTGAAAACTTGAGTGACTGTCCTCACTCCTCACTTTCCGGTGCCACTATGTAAACTTGAAGAATAAAGCTAACCCAAGTCCTCCCCCCCGCCCCCCCACACACATATATGGGGACCCATGCTCTTTGAACTGTCTTGGTGACTAATACTTTGCTGTTGTTGGAAAACCTAACTCTTCAAACACCTGGCCAAAGCAGACCAGTAGATATGCTTTGGAGATCACTGCAAACTGGTAACCAACCAGAATATAATGATCACCTGATCACTGGTTGCCCTCCCATGTTCTACTATTGATAGCCATGGCAGAGTGCTAAATAATTTGAATTTGAGAATGTCCAGGCAGATAGGTGGCTTGTTTCCATTTTTGTTCCTACATACATAGAAAGATCTATAAAAAGATATATATTCAAAGAGATCAAAGAAGATTGGTGACAGCATATTGTTCGCTACTTGATAATTATTGCATGCAAAATGAGAAAAATTTATTCCTAACTATAAATAAAAACAGATGTTTCTGTGTGGAAAAAAATATCAGAGTTGCTAACAGAATTCTGGTGAGAGGTAGTTTTATCATTTTACAACTCCTGCTGTTCTGTGCGGACTGAGCTTGCTATGGATCTAATAGGGGCTATTATGAGTTTGTGGATATTTTAGACAGCGAAAGATAAAGATGTCCCTGCTGGATTGTCTCCTCTGGAAAAGCGTAACTTCCTAGTTCACAGAAATAAAGAATTGTGACTGGAGTGGAGGTGGGGGTGTGTGTGGCAGTTTAAAACTGCACCTTTCTAAATCAATTTATTTCAATGGATTCTTTTGCCATCAACACACATCTGACTTATGGTGGCTCCTGGTGGGGTTTTCAAAGCAAGAGACTTTCAGAGGTAGTTTGCCATTGCTTGTCTCCGTGTCAGGATCCTGGTATTCCTTAAACATCTCACAACTCTTAAACATCTCACATCTCACAACTTTTTGACGAAGTTCCTCACCAGAGACTGTTGAGAAAACTCAGCAATGAAGGAATAAGAGGGGAAGTCCTCCTATGGATTAAAAACTGGTTGAGGAACAGGAAACAAAGGGTGGGTATAAATGGGAAGTTCTCACAATGGAGAGATGTAAGGAGTGGTGTCCCCCAAGGATCCGTTTTGGGACCAGTGCTCTTTAACTTATTCATAAATGACCTGGAAGTAGGGGTGGGTAGTGTGGTGGCTAAGTTTGCAGATGATACCAAATTATGTAGGGTGGTAAGAACCACAAAGGATTGCGAAGAGCTCCAAGTGGACCTTGATAAATTAGGTGAGTGGGCTAAGAAATGGCAAATGCAGTTCAATGTAGCTAAATGTAAAGTGATGCACATAGGGGCAAAAAATCGAAACTTCACATACACGCTACAGGGGTCAGTGCTATCAGTCACAGACCAGGAAAGGGATTTGGGCGTCTTAGTTGATAGTTCCATGGGAATGTCAACTCAATGCATGGCAGCTGTGAAAAAGGCAAACTCTATGCTGGGGATCATTAGGAAAGGAGTTGATAATAAAACTGCAAGGATTGTCATGCCCTTATATAAAGCAGTGGTGCGACCGCACTTGGAGAACTGTGTTCAGTTCTGGTCGCCACATCTCAAAAAGGATATCGAAGAGATAGAAAAAGTGCAGAGAAGGGCAACGAGGATGATTGAAGGATTGGAGCACCTTCCTTATGAGGAGAGGCTGCAGCGTTTGGGACTCTTTAGTTTGGAGAGGAGACGTCTGAGGGGGGATATGATTGAAGTCTATAAAATTATGCATGGGGTAGAAAATGTGGACAGAGAGAAATTTTTCTCTCTTTCTCACAATACTAGAACCAGGGGGCATTCATTGAAAATGCTGGGGGAAAGAATTAGACTAATAAAAGGAAACACTTCTTCACGCAACGTGTGATTGGTGTTTGGAATATGCTGCCACAGGAGGTGGTGATGGCCACTAACCTGGATAGCTTTAAAAAGGGCTTGGACAGATTTATGGAGAAGTCAATCTATGGCTACCAATCTTGATCCTCCTTGATCTCAGATTGCAAATGCCCTAGAAGACCAGGTGCTCAGGAGCAGCAGCAGCAGCAGAAGGCCATTGCTTTCACATCCTGCATGTGAGCTCCCAAAGGCACCTGGTGGGCCACTGCGAGTAGCAGAATGCTGGACTAGATGGACTCTGGTCTGATCCAGCAGGCTAGTTCTTATGTTCTTATGTTCTTAACCAAATACTTGCCAGACTCGACCCTGCTTATTAGCTTCTGAGATCTGATGAGATCAGGCTAGCCTGGGCGATCCAGGTGGGAGCTCAATGGACTCCCAGGGGTACAATTCTGTTTAGGATTTTGTCAGTTTTTTATCTCAGTCCGTTGGTTAGTAGTTAGGTTTGGGGAGGTGGGTTAAAAAGTCAACGACTTACCTTTAGTAATTGAAATAGTGAGGAGTGACAATACAACAAGATACAAAAAGTGAAATTTTCTTCTTTATTCTACATTGTTTATTGTGTATTATCATTCAATAAAAAGCTTCGTTTACACTGCTACTATCCAGGAGGGGTAATTTAAATTCAGAGACATCTGCTTTTATTCATGTATCACCTTCTGATTTTTAGGGGTGTCATCTTACATTCAAAGGTCATCTTCCTTTCAAGTCCTCCAGTCAATAAAAAGGACCAAACTCCAGAGTTAACTTGTAACCTGTGTCACCGTTCCAGTTCTTCACACAGCTGTTAGGTTTTCTAGCTGTCAAATCACTCACAACACCATAGAAACCTGAAAAAAGTATACTTTTTGAGATCCATAAATGATTCATAAGGTATCAAATCCCTTTTAAGCCCTCTTTTAGATAGTTTTGCAGCTAGAAAACTCCACAGTTGTAGGTACTAAAATACAGGAATGGAATTTTTTTGGCTGAATCTGAATTAAATGTAATATTTTCTTCGATCAAATCACAACAGCAGTCTAAATGGCATTTCCATAATGCTGACATTCCTTCTTTGAAGGCCTTACTGCTAATGCCAATGGTGAGATTGCAGAGGTGAGGCTACTCTATGCTGATACCTATTCCATATATCCTTAATAGAACCAATAACCCGGTAATCTTTGAAATGATATTTTCCACTTCTTGATCTCTTTAACAGAAACTAGCTCTTCAAAAGAGCAGAAAAAAAAAATTTGCTCCCATTTCATCAGATTTCCCTTTCGTATTCCATGATGATGACATCACTTCCAAAATGATGGAACTATGCCTAGGACAGGGGTCTGCAACCTGCGGCTCTTTCATCCTTGTTCTGCGGCTTCACATGGCTTGGGTCCTCTCAGCCTCCTTCAGAGAGTCGCCCTAAGGGTTAATGGGAAAGAGTCCCCGTTCCTAGAGAGACACAGCCCGAGATGGCTATCCCAAGCCACTTCTGGTTTCCCTGTCCCAGCTGCCTAGTTGGCTGATGCCGGTGATGACAGTGCGGGGCGGGAGCATCGCTGGTGGAATTGTTTGCTTCCACATTGCCAAGGAGGGCAGGAGAACATGGGGAAAGCCTTGCATGTGGATCTTGCAAGGTTTACTTCAGTGTAAGCCAGTGGAGAGTAAGCTTGTAGATCTTGGAAGGGAGGAAGGCCAGAATCATCCTCAGCCATGGTTGTCATGGGTTGCCAACTCCTGGCGGGCAAATCTTAGGACATTTGGGGGTAGATTCTCAGAAGCTGTGGCTTTTGGGACCAGGGCAGGGGTCATGCTCAGTGAGGAATATAGCTGTCGAGTCCACCCTCCATGGCAGGCATGGAGGTCTGTTATTATTTTTTAAGAGTTCAAAATGTTCAAAATGTGTTCTTTACATAAATAAAATATAATTTTCTCTGTAGAATTTCATAAGTAACACACTATAATTGTTTATACAAAGCATAAAGGTAGAAAAACAATATATACAGTGTTATCTTCATTTTAAATATCAAAAAGTATTTGAGGCTCCAAGTGTTTTCTTTTCCATGGAAAACAGGTCCAAATGGCTCTTTGGGTGTTAAAGGTTGCTGACCCCTGGCCTAGGATCTCCAGGTCCTCCCGACCGAGGCTTAAAATGGGGCCTAGGCCTCATTGTCACTTGCATGATGACATCACTTCTGGAAGTGACATCATCACATCACAAATACCAAGCAAGAAGTTCTTATATGTTGGGAAAACCTCTCTAGGAGAAGCCGTTTTTACCACAGAGTTTTGCTCAAATACCAGAGTGTCTTCCTCATTGCCACCTGTGTGATGACAATACTTCTGGAAGTGATGTCATCACTCAGGTGACATTGAGGCCTAAGCCTCATTTTAAGCCTGGTAAGATACCCACTGGTCAGTTGGATGGTACTGAGGCGAGGGGCCCAAAATGAGTTGGCAAGCTTAACAGTGCCACATCTAGTATAGCTAATTTGGCTTTACTTCATTTTTCCTGGCCTGATCATCAAATCACTTTGAGCTTTCTTCTTTTAGCTGTTGTATGGTCTGATCCTTCCTTTTCAAGGGCTCAGCAGGCAAATGTCACCCAACTTTGTAGCCTACTCCCGTAAAGAATTAATGACCGGGGAATTTAGCTGCAGACTATGGATGTGGCCATACAGATCGCACCTCCATTTTCTTTTCACCTTCCAGTAAAAACATCTTCGGCATTCATGTAGCTCTCCAGTCTATCAAGTTCACTAGATTCAATCCTATTAAAGAGTTGTCAAAAGCTAGTGTTGCAAAAATGTTGCTTGACTGTCCGCTGTGTAGAAAATAAAACACTGTTCTGCCAGTGTGAAGCCCCAGATTGAACTATCCTAGGTTGCTGTCAGAGAATTTCAAGTCACTTTCAGGACCTGAAACCTATCACGGAAGATAATAATAAAATAATTACGCAATACGCAGAATTTTGGACTGTACCAGTTGAAGATGAAGGGTTAATTTTTTTAAAAAAATATTCTCCTATAAACAACTCCGATCGATCACATAAGGGAGAAAAAACTGCATAACAACTCCTTTATCATTTGCTAATTTACAAAATGCACTAATTTTATGTGGAGAGTGTTCTATTGGAAGCTCTACCTTTGCCAACCTTTTGGTCAGCTTACTATTTTTTTGAAAGGAAAGCGTTCGGATTCCATTACATTTGGTGTTGCTGGAAATGTTCTGTAGTGAGGCTCAAGAGTTACGACTCAAGTTATGATGAAAGCTCTTTTAGAGAGCACATTAATCCCGTATGGAAAAATGAAAATTCTTTGCAATCAATGAGTCTGTGAGAAGCAAAACCAGTAATGGGAGAAGTGAGAACCAAGCTAGAGTCATTTGCTACGCAGCAAAGATGCATACCATTGCTACTGGAAGCTGAGAGAGACTAAGGCCGTTTCCGCACGGCCTTTTTATGGCGCCCTGGGAACGGTAAAAACGCCGTTCCCAGGGAGCCATTCGCACAGGCGGCGCTGCTGCTAAGCAGCAGCGCCGACCTGGCGTCGCTTCCCCTCCCCCAGGGCGGCATCAAGCAGCCCTGAAAAACAACCCTTTAAAGGGTTGTTTTTCCCTCAACAGCATGTTCCGGGCGGCGCGGTGCGAACAGCACCGCCGGGAACACGCTGTTTCCCTTCCCTGTCCGACTCACCGTGTCCCCGTCGTCGGCCTGCTGGCCGTCGAAGCCCCGCCCACGCTGTCCTCCGACCCCTGGAGGTCGGAGGGCAGCGTGGGCAGGGCTTCGATGGCCAGCAGGCCAACGACGGGGACATGGTGAGTTGGACGGGGAAGAGGGCAGAGGCGGCTCCATGCGGAGCCGCCTGCCGTCCTCTCCGGAGGCCGCACGCACGTGTGCGTGCGAACAGCCTCCGCCTCCACGCCGGCAGAATTCTTGCCGGCGTGGAGGCGCCTGGGGGGCCGTGCAGAAATGGCCTAAATAAATATTTGAGTAACATGAATTCAGGGTTGAGATAAATGCGTTTTGAGGAAAGCATGAGGAATATCTCAGCCAACTCGGAAGGGCGATCTATTGATTTTATTATCTTGATGACCTTGTACTCTCAGATAGTGGTTTCTAAAGTGGAGCGCCTGTCATCAACATGGGTCACTTCAAAACTGAATATAGAAACCTAGCCGCTCTTCCATCAATATTTGTCCATGTGCTGAGAATGCAAAAGGGCACACAACTTCCTCTATAAACTAGCCTTTGGTTGAGTGTAGGAAGATTTGAAAATAGGCCAAGAACCGTAGAAACAATACTTATCCGAATGGTTCAGGCTAGTCCAATTTTGTCAGCTTTCAAAAGCGAAGCAGAGTCAGCCCTAGTTAATATTTAGATGGGAGACTACCAAGCAAGTTCAGGATTCCTATGCAGAGGCAGACGATGACAAACCACCTCTAAACATCTCCCACTTTGAAAACTCCAAGTGGGAGTTTGCAACCTGCGGCTCTGGCAGGGGCTAATGGGAATTGCAATCCATGAACATATGGAGAGCTGCAGGTTGCAGACCCCTGCTCCAAGCAGCCGCTTCCGCTGGCCCCTTCCGCTGGCCCCTTCCGGGCTTCAAAAGCCCTTCCCACGCTGAAAGCCGCTTCCTCAGCCGGCCCTCTACATTCACTGGGCCTATAGCAGCATCTATATCCTAGACCTACCGTTCTCCCTGGGGGTGGAAGAATTTAATATTAGGCACCGGGCGCCACCTACACCTATGCCTATATTTATTTTACATTTAAATGCTAATGTTTAGCTAGTTTTCGCTGCTTTTATAAGTTTTAGCCTATTTATGATGTTTTAAAATTGTATTTATTATCTGCTGTACACCGCCCAGAGCCCCTCGGGGATGGGGCGGTCTAGAAGCCCAAAGTATAAATAAATAAATAAATAAAATGATGCTTTCTACCACACAACCACCAGAGATAAAAGAAAGCCGTTTTGTGTTTTTAATATTCATTTCTTGTTTCAGATCTCATGCCAGTAGGTCATTTGCTTGAGCGAGAAAGAGAAAATAAGAAGCAGAACATATTCTAAAAGACAATGGAGTTGACTCTGAATGGGGTCATCCCACTGGAATTGACATTAAAAAATAAGGAAGGGACCACTGATGATTTTACTTTATTGAAAGGAAATCCCATAGTCAGAGGTAGCGAAATTTGGACACCCAGTACTGGAAGGCAACATCAGGGGAAGGTTTTGGCTGTGTGCCCTGTTTGTTGGTCCTCCAGGGATTTTGGCATGAAAGCTTGGCATGAAAGATGGACCAACAGTCTGACGCAGCAAGCCTTTAATCATCTAAAGCGACTTCCCAATGTCAAGATTTGTGATAATGCTAAGCTTTGTAGATGATAGAGCAAGAGATTTTTGTCCCGAGTTTTTTTCAAAATTAGTTCAGACCCCTAGACTCCAAAACAGATCTGAAAAAGAAAAAAAAAGGACTCAGCTCTTTCCCTTTCAATAGCTGTAGATCACAGGTGCAAAATCCCTAAGAACTGTGGGGGAAACATGTAACCCTCAGAGGTATTTTATGTGGCCTGCAGCCCATCCCCTGAGGGTGCGTGGGGGGGGGGGGTACCACCACAGCAACATTCTGACCTGTCCCCAAGCCTTTTCATCACATCTCTTCTATGGGTCGTGGCAAGAAGTTTCCTATTCCATGGGAAGATAGGAAACTTCTAATCGCTTCCCACAGCAGGAATGGAATGAAAAATGTACGAGGAAGGTGCCTGTCAGGTGTTTTCAGCCTAAGAAGTGGCACTGTGATAATACTCTCACATTTCTCCACTGTATCTCCAGGTGTTGCAACTAAAACACAACCCCCGCCCCACCCCCAACCCTGGCAATACAGAATTTTTTCTGTGTTGTTGGGAGGGATCAGACTGTCTGGATTTCAGTCCTGACAACAGCTGAGAAATAACATTCTGACACACACGCCCCAACAGTTACAGGTAAAAATGAAGCCAGGTGCTGCTACAGGACCACCCATTATGTCTGGTCAACCAATTATGGCCCACATTTAACTGTGCACCCCTGCTCTAGATGTTCACACTATCAAGTATTGCCATGAGTCATAGCCAACGTATGGTGAACCCATAGGATTTTCAAGGCATGATGAGGTTTGCTGGTGCCTATCTCTGCGCTGGTCTTCCTGATGGTTTCACATCTGAATATTAACCAGCGCCAACCCTGCTTAGCTTCTGCATTCTGATGAGATCAGGCTAATCTGGGCTAACCAGATCAAGACCACTGCGACAATTTTATTTTATTTTGCATTGTATTTGTATCGGTTTTCTCAGTCAACTGCAGTCCTCAAAGTGGACAACAATAAAAACAAAATACAGCAATAAAAATGCTAGAAAAATATTCTGAGGTTTCAAATAGAACAAAACAAATATAAAGCAAAAGTCCACAGTGCCACAATCTAAGTGGCTTAAACAAATAAAAAACTTTGCAAAGTAAAAAAAAAACCCAATATTCCACAACCTTGGTACTGCTACCATTATGAGTCACTGTTCATTTTACTTCTGATGGTGTAGCTACATGAAGCCAGCTGAGGGAGAGGCAGCGTGTATGGAAGAAGATGGTCTTTCCGGTATCTTGGATTCACACCACTCAGGGCCTTTGAAGTTAAAACCAGCATCTTACTGTCAACCACTGAAGCTGTTGCACTACTACATTAAGATGATCTAAGAGTTTGTACTGGCAACCACATTTTGGACCAGCTACAGTTTCTGAATCAACGGCAGCCAAACACGAAGTGCATTTTATTTCAGCAGCTCAATCCAGAAGTCAGAATGTGATGATTAACTGTAGAGGAAAAATAAAGATTAGTGGACTACCTGGAGATCATAAGAAAGAATTCTGGGCCACATCCAGCTCTGTTTCCAGACTGCAAACTGCATCTTTGAGGGAAAAGGCAGTTATTAAAGTTAGCTTTGAGGCTGTTTGATGTGCATATCAGCATTTTTAGGGTATTATAAGTTTAAAAGAAAAGGGTGGTCACAGTCAACTTATGGCACCTGTAGGATTTTCAAGGCATGAGAAGAACAGAAGTGGTCTGCTACAACCTGCCTAGCATCCCCGACTTCTTTAGTGGTCTCTCACCCAAGTACAAGCCAGTATCTATTATATAATGAAATTAGAAGATTGTGCTCAAGCTGGAAATGTGGTTGATAACATTTTAATAAATTAACAGAATTTGAGATAAAGCTTTCATTCCCCAATGCTCGACAGCCAGATTTTCTGCAATCTTATGAATTAAGCTGCTTGCTGAACTACGTCCAGACATACCTTAACACGGATTTGCAGAAGACCCTGGTGCAGCTATCATTCATGTTCAGTTGTGTGTGTCTTCCCACAGTCTCTAGTCAGAACTGCTTTGCATGAGTGCGGAATGATGTTAAGCTGTATCTTTGAAAAGGCTAAAAATTTACCTTCAGAAGCCCCACCAGTACCATGGAAACCATGCGTGTTCGCTTTAGCAAGTGTGAGCACATCATGGGTTGCATGCACAAGAAACATAGGGCACTTCCGAACATGCAGAATAATCCACTTTCAATGCACTTTGCACTTGGATTTTACTGTGCGAAATAGCAAAATCCACTTGCAAACAATTATGAAAGAGCATTGAAAGTGCGTGTGCGAAAGAGCCAAAACTCTCTATACCCAGGACTTTATTAGAACCATTTTCAAATTCCAGTATGCCAAAGTAGTGGGTGTTCACCCTCACCGGTGCTCGTGAACTCATCTAGAAAAAGGGTGTGTGCGTGGGGGGAATACTAAGAGTTTGACCTTAATGAAAATCTCTGCTGATTTTCTCCAACATTCCTCCCATTATAAACCTCTAGTTCTCTTGGCATGGTCAAATGTCCATGGAGCAGTATTTTGGGGACTGGAGGGAAGTCTCTTTCCACTGACAGAAATCCCCTCTGTGAACTGAAATTTTCGTGGGATTCTATTTAAGACTACCCAAAGTCCCAGTGAAGAATATTTGGTGGTGGGGAGTGGCCTCAAGTTGCAGCCAACTTACTGCTACCCCTTGTGGGGTTTTCATGAGCAAGAGATGAACGGGGGGGGGGGGGTTGCCAAAGTCTCCCTCTGTGTAAACAACAGCTGAATTCATTGGCAGTCTCTCAGTGAAATACTAACAAGGGCTAACCCTACTTAGCTTCCAAAATTTGACAAGATGGGACTAGCACAGGGGGCTGTAACCTGTGGCTCTCCAGATGTTCATGGACTACAAATCCCATCAGCCCCTGCCACAATGGGAGGGTGGCCTGCCGCAAGTTGCAGACCCCTGGACTAGCATAACCCATCCAAGTCAGAGTCAGCGGACATTTACTTTCCTTTTCCAAAATTCTTGTAAGAAAAACTAACTTGACATGAAATGCCCATGAAGCTGACTGCTCAGAAAAAAACACATCAACAAGTATTTTAGATGGTTTTGCATCAAGAAATAGGGTATTAGGACTAGGGAGCATTTTATACTCAGATGTTATGGACTACAATTCCCATCGGGAATTGTTGTCCATAACATCTGGAGTGCCAAAGGTTTGCCACCACGGCAATAGGGGGAGAAAAAAAATAATATACATTAAAATTATACAGATTCTATAATCAGGAGAGAAATGGAGATTTGAGAGCAACGTTGTCCAACCGCAACAAAATAAGACAGCATCAAAATAAATGATTCAAAGTTTTCAAAACACAGTTTAAATTAGATTAACACAAAGCAAACAGGATGGAAAGAGAAAGCTGTGTGGAACAGGTGTAGGTGTGTGAAAAATGACCTGTTAAAACATAATTGAATAACTAAGCCAGTAAATGACAACATAAACTACTATTTACAAAACAGCTTTTCTGCAAAGACCTGTGAGGAGAGAATGTGTGATCTTTTCTTCATAAATAAACAGCAGAAAAAAATATCTATATATGTCTTTTTTCTTACAGGCATTACTATTTGCTTTAATTCCAAATACACGAAGGGAGAGAACGCTTTCAAAGTAACCAGAAAACCTATGGTTGAAAAAACAAGCAAGTTTCTGTAAAACTGGCAGGAGGAGAACAGGGCAGTAAAAAAATAACACTGAGGCACAAGCACTCTGCCAACCAAGCCCAGGAGCTATGCTGAAGGGAAGCAAATGGTATGCAAATTAGGCTTGATATCTTCCTGCTGGGGGCAGATTTTCTGCCTCCAGTTCCATTGCTTGTCACCACTTAGCTGGACAGAAGGAGGAAATGCCCAGCACAATGGGAGGGTGGCCTCAATTGACATCCCAAGTGATGATGTTGCTTCCAGTGCAATCTGGAAATGATGTCATAATGTTTGGCAATGTGCTAGCATTTGCCCACAACTCTATGGTTAAACCATAAACTATCATGCCCCACACCTCATCTCCTGTCGCTTCCCCCGGCCATGCCTGGCAGTCATATTTGCCATCCAGCTTTTCATCCAAGATGTCACAAGGCGAACAGGAATTTTGTTTGGAGGACTGCCCCACAGTTCCTCCAAACTGTGAAAATAAATGCCTACCTCACAGTTTAAAAGAAAGAGATAGCTGGATTCAAAGACAGACCTTCATGAACATCAGTTCACAACTGTAGGAATTTAAAGAGAGAGACTTCTCCCATAATGTACACCAAGGGTTTCCAACTCTATTCAACCCACAAGAACTTCTGAAATCTTCAGAAAGGGTAGTGGGTGCCTTCACAAAATGGCTACAGTGGAGTATAGGACCAAAGATTAAAAAGGAGGGTTGGGTCAGTTCTTTCTTCAGGGAAGAGATGCAAATTGGATTTTGTTTGTGAAGAAAGGAAAGAGCTTATTCTCACAGCATGGCCACACAGAGAGACTACCAAGCCCAAAGGAAATGAAGAAGTCAGTACCTATGGTCAAGTCACATGTGCATGTCTCCAATGCACCTGTCTGGGATCAGCTCAGCACTTTGGTTGACTCAATTAGTAAATGAGCACCAAGAAAACCACAGGCAGCACTCTGGCACACACAGGCTCTATGTTGGGGACTGCTTACGTGCAACATCAAGTGCCCAAGCTTGGGCGCGGGGGCGGCGCCCTAGTCCAGACTTCCCCGCAAGCCTGCTGCACAGACGGGGGCCACAACGGGCTTGGAAGGAGGGACGGATTCACAGCCCACGGGCGGCAGTGGGGAGGAGGATCACCACATCAGGTATGCTCCAACCCTAATCACCCCACCTTCATATCAGAGACACAAATCACTTCTTCACTCAGAAGGACATTTACCAGCTTGAGTACAGTGGCTGCAGCAACTATCCACAGAACTCAGGAAATCCAATCTAGTTCTGGAAATGAAGTCAGGAATTCCAATCCAGTTCTGGAAATGTAAGCATAGTTTTATCACTTGTTGGAGTTCAGGTGGGTAGGTATAGATACTCACCTGAACTCACATGCCATTGGAAGCAAAGCATGGAGGAGAGATGTGCATTTGTGTGACCATCCAATTTATGGCATTTACATTCTGCAAATAGTTTCAGAGGATAGTCATGCTAGCCTGCAATAAAACAGCTAGATTTGAGTCCTGTACTTTTTTGAAGATGGCCCGGAGTGGGCCTGAGGAACCACAAGGGAGGAAAGAAGGGAACATTTGAGCCAGGTGAATAAGAGCTGGGTTGAGCATCTTGTCACATACTGCCCTTTCAAAAACATGCAGTCACTCACCAAAAGTAAGAGCTTTCTTTAAGAAGAAGTCTCCATTTATCGAAACAATTTCTGCTTAAAACACGCTGGTGGAAAGGGGAACCATTCTTAGGTGGACATCTGACCCAATGTATGTAGGAGTTGCATGGCAGACTCGAGCACTACCAGTTGGGGCGCTGCCTGTAGGAAAGGAGGTTATCTCCTAGAATGCAAACACCTGAGGGTGATTAATGGCTGATATAACAAGCACCAGCTGTGGGCTAGGAAGATCAGATAACTGAGGAGGACATCAAGGCTTGGGATCATCTTTGCTATAATGTGCTCAGAGGTTTAGCTTCTTAAGGACTATTATCCAGTCTCTCTTGATCACCTAAAGAGACTTCCTTTGGCTCCTGAATAAAAAAGCTATTGGACTTTCTTAACATCTTGCAGCCGGGAGCTTTCTTGTGTTTTATTCTGTCTGGAGGAGGAAACTCCTACAGAAGAGATTATTTCTTTGGAAGCCTCCGAGAAAGCCGTTTGTTATCTGGCATGCGAAGCTACCAAGAGACCAGAACGACATCACAGGCTCATACACCCAACATTAAAAAAAAAAGTCCGGGTTCAAGATAAACATGTTTAAAAAACATTTACTTACAAAAATGTGAGAATGTATGTACAGCTTTTAGCTTCTTTCTAATCTAGCATATTCTTCCTTCCTTCTCTCCCCCCAGTTCAGACCATCACTACACACACGAATGCATAAACACATGTGACATCTGGACTTGAGAAGATAATCACAATTCTTAAGTGGCACAGAATTAACAACCAGACACTTCCAGCCTTGATTCGCAACAGAGAATTCCCAGTGAATACCAAGAAATATCCTTGGTGACATCAAAGAAGGAAGATAAAGTAACTTGAAAGTCAGTATGTTCTTCACAGGACAAGAACTACTAATACCAAAAGACCAAGTCAAAGGTCACAAGATTGGCCTGTATCCATCACAATCTACCCCTCCTTTTTCGTGTGTGCAAATATGTTAAAACCTGGACTTGGCCAGAGCTGCAAGTCTTGGTGTGACCCAAAGGGCTCTTGGCCCTTGCCTCTTAACCTGTGGCCTTCTATGAACTGTGCTGACAGAACCAGTCCCTTGATGCCCTTGTGCTTCATCATCTGTTTTAAATCTGGACTGCAAACTTATTGGGTCATGCATTTTTAACTTTGTGTTAATGTAGGGTGACCAGATGGTCACCTTTGTGAACCGGGAGGGGGTAGGCAGGGCGGGAAACGGCAGCGCCCCAGAAGGCCGTGCGCTCCTGCGGCCGCGCGCGCGGGAGGCTGCCGCACTGCCTTTTGCCCCAGAAGGCAGTGCGGCAGCCTCCCAAAAATCAGGACAATGGAACTAACCCGCGGGACGCGGGACAAATTGTGTGAAGGCGGGACTGTCCCGCCAAAAGCGGGACGTCTGGTCAGCATATGTTAATGTGTATTTTACTTTGTAAGCCATTTGAGTCCTGGATGGAAGGATGTTTGAGATATAGTGGGGAGACAATCAGAAGGATGGATTAGGTTGAGCTTGAAGAGGAGGACAATCCTGTTGAATTATGGGCTACATTCAGCAAGGAGCACTGTAAGGTGGCAAACTGAATAGAGGAGCCGCAGCAAAACACATGCAGATTCTTCATGTGACCAAGCTGCTGACTTTCATCAAGCTGATCCGTCTGGAAGGGAAAAGTCACAAATATTCTTATGCTAAATGGTTTAGCCTCCTGTCATTCGCTTTAAGATGGCTGTGCAACACATAGGCATTGATGACATTCGCTTGGCAGCAAGGTCTTTTCTGTCCTCAACTAAACAGCATCCCAAAGGGCTTTTTAGAGCATAGGGCATGAAAGGAGCGCGCACTAGAAAAATAGTGTTAATTCTGCATTGTAATATAAGAAAAGGATGTGTATCTGTTTTAAGAATCCTTGGAAATGTCTTATCTGGAAGACTTGTGGAGTTCCATTTCCATTAAGATTTAAGCGGATGTCCACCAGTTTTCATGCGTGGAAAATGGTGGATTTTTCTGAGTGTATGTTTTTTCACCAACCAGTACCAAATATCAGGGAACCCAGTTCATCCTATTGTCCAAAGACTTGGCAATTTTCAACTGAGTTGGAGAAAGACTTCTAATCCAATAGCCCCTTGAAGAAAGCGTTGCAGCCATCTTCTGTGCAGAGTTGAAAAAAGTGCTAAAACAGCCACCAGTTTCTGGTTTTTTTAAAAAAAAAAACCAAACCCCACGCTGCGGGGGTGCGTTGGCATAAACGATGCTGACAAACCCCCTGGGACCATTTGCACAGATGGTCTCGGTAGGGGTGGGGAAGACGGTGCAGCCTGCGCAGAGGCATCTTAATCCCCCGAACGCCTTACCATCCCCTCTGGCCTTCCGGCGCGTAGCACAGGCCAGGGGACATGCCCCCTGCCCTGCGTGACAGCTCTGGAGTCACGGGGGGCGTGTCCCCTGGCCTGTGCGACACGCAGAAAGGCCGGAGGGGACGGTAAGGCGTTCAGGAAACGGGGGAAATAGCGCCTTCCAGCCACTGCCGTTCTCACGGCAGCGGTTGGAAGATGCTGCTTCTGAAAAACCTCGCTCCCTGAAAGCAGCGTCTTTGCGCCGCTGGGGGGAAGTGAGGGCGGCGCCTCCCATGCAAACAGCTCCCTAGCTCCCTAGCAAAAATGCTGTCCCTAGGACGCTGTTTTTGGCCCGTGCGGAAAGGGCCTCAGTAACTGAAAGTAAAAGTAGTCCTTCCAGAAAGTCCTTCTAGTAGGGTGCCCACTGTCCACATACTGCAGTGTGAAAGCAAAGAAGTCTACCTATCCAAATCTCATCAGTGAAAAATGTGACACTGGTGGAAAATAGGTAACCCACTAACTGAAAGCAACCAGAAAAGTCAACAAACCAAGGAGGAAAAAAATCCTTTCAACAAAAAGGAAGAAATACACTTTTCAGGAGCACAAAAAAGGAGTCGAAATATCCCTTCCTCTCTCAAGCTGACCTGGCCACTGTGATCCATGCAACGGTCACCTCCAGGTTAAACTATTGCAACTCGCTCTTCGCGGGCCTTCCCTTGCGCTTGATTCGGAGATTTAAAATGGTCCAGAATGCAGCGGCTCGTATGCTTACAGGAAGTGCCATGCGAGAACACATTACACCTGTGCTCAGCCGCCTGCACTGGTTACCAGTTGAATACCGAATCACTTTCAAGGTGTTGGTGTTAACCTTTAAGGCCTTGGCTTGCTGACCTGGGACCTCCGTGATCTCGCGGGACCGCTCTTTACCCTATATATATCCCTAAACCGGCCTCTGCGCCAGCAGAGGCCAATTCTACTGCAGTGATCCCTTGGCCCCCTCAATGACACGGCAGGTTGGCTCTCTTACCAGGGCCAGAGCTCTTCACAGCTCTGGCCCCGGCCTGGTGGAATGCTCTACCACCACCTGTCCAGGACACCCTGCTGGCGGGACCTGCTTTGCTGGAGTTCTGCAGGGCCTGTAAAGACCTGAAACTGTTCCGCACGGGCCTTCCGGAGACCATTCAGCCGTTGATGAGGGGCCCCTCCCTCCCTTTTTTGTTCCCTCACTCTGATAATAACATCATTGAATCCTACCACCCCTTGGGGTTGAGGAGTTAATAGTGGATGCCATCATGTACTAATACTAATTTTAATGCTGCATTTTAATGGGGAAGGTTTATATTTTATCTTTTAGAGCCTGTATTATTTAACTTATTGAATTTTAACTTGATTTGTTATACTGCGCTCTACTTATGTTGTTCACCGCCCTGAGCCCTTAGGGGGAGGGCGGTCTATAAACCGAATATATAAATAAATAAATAAATATAAAATAAAGCAAACATTAGACTAGTCAATCAATATTAATAATAAATCAGACCAGTCTGCCAAAAAGCGTCATCTAGGTCCCAGGGGTAATATTGGCTAGGATAGAAGTCTTTCCCCAGGGAATGGAGAGAAACATTATTTAAAAACAACAATACCACACAGGCAGGTAGGCTGTTTCCCACATTAATAATTCCCGATGATTAATTCACATTGTAAAATGATCTAGGAGTCATTCTCAGAAATCTTTGATTGCCTCAGATATAGTCTACTTGACTCAATGCCAGATAAATAAGGTGATTTTTGGGACCAGCAGTCTCCAGCTGCCCTGAACTAGGTGGCCCAGGCTAGCCTGATCTCATCAGATCTTGGAAGCTAAGCAGGGTCAGTCCTGGTTAATAGTTGGATGGGAGACCCCTAGGGTTTCTATGCAGAGGCAGACATTGAAAAACCATCTCTGTCATCTTTTGCCTTTAAAACCCTATGGGTCTTTATAAGTTTGCTGCAACTCTAGGATTTGCACCAAAGACCCATGTATACCCACGAAATGTAATGGTTAGAAATGAGTGATTCCCTGGAAAAGCAGCCAAAAGGTGGCTCATTAGTCATGGCCTACTTGCCATAAGCTAGACCAGTGGTTCTCAACCTGGGGGTCAGGACCCCTTTGGGGGTTGAACAACCCTTTCACAGGCGTCACTTAAGACTCTCCATCTGTAAAATGGATACATGTTAGGGTTAGGGGTCACCCCAACATGAGGAGCCATATTAAAGGGTCGCAGCATTAGGAAGGTTGAGAACCACTGAGCTAGACTGATTTCAACCCAAAGCTAGTAATTGGTTGCACTGTAACCAATGGAACCAAACTACTAGTTCCCCCTCTGCTTTATTAAGTCACCCGCTAGAGAGATCCAAGTAGCACTGAATCTCCGACACCATTCTTCCCAATTCACTCATCTGAAGGACTAAGTTCTTCCAATATGAATTCATTATTCTCCATCTCTTTTGTTTCTGAATGTGGAACGGCAGTAAGACGAAAGCTTGCCCTTCTGTTTATAATTAAACATCCCTCCAAAAATGCTTTTTGCTATGTGCAAGGCCATCCTCTGCTAGAGACGATGCTCATGGGGAATAAAGTGCAATAGACTGAATCATTAGTCAATAAAATGAGAGCGAAAATGCTTGGTCTATTCTTGTGCCATTATACTTGTTGACATATTAACGGCAGTCAAAATCTATAAAGTTAACTTCAGGCAAGTCAATGATTTTTTACTATGGACCTGACCTTCAATCAATTTATAGTCTCTCAGATCTATTTCTTGTATATACAGATCACTACCCTGGGAAATTTATTAAGCCAAACATCCAGGGGGAGTGAAGAAAGCTTCCTTTTAAATGAAAGATATCTTTAAGGAAGTGGACAGACACTTAAAGGAGAGAGGACTCCTAAAAAAATGGAATTGCACACAAAAATTAAAATATAAAATATTTGCACTCTGCTATCCAACAAAAAATATTTGCACTTGGCTATCAAAATGTTACCATTGCCAATATCCATGATCTAAAAGCTGTTGGATATACAGAATGGTTTTTTGTAGATGAAATATTGGGGTTGGACAGGGTTGTCAACATCAAAGTTGGGATTGGAGAGGCCCTGGAATTATAACTGGTGGCTTCTTTGGAGGGCGGATTTTATGGCATTATGTCCTGCTAAGATCTGCCCCCCCAAACACCGCCCCCCGCCCTCTGCAGCTCCACTCCCAATCTCCAGGAATTTCCCTTCATGGAGTTAGCAGTCCTCAGTTCGGAAAACACAAATACCACAACATAAACTGATTATGCGTAACTACAGTCTGGCATTTCTTACTCAAAATATGTCCACTACTGAGCATTACACAGGATCCTTGTGTGACACACACACCATCAACACAACCCCCCTCCTTCCCCCAAAAAACCACTGCTAAACATTGCTTGGTTTCCCCCCCTGGCTTTGCTGTAGGCAGTGTTCGGGAATGCTGGCAATTTATTTCAACGTACTTATGACACTGGCCTCTAACACTCACTCCAGAATGGCAACCATTCAAGAGCTCTGCCTGCTAAAACTGCATAGGCCTCCAGAATGTTTCACAGGACACAAGACGTGACCTTCACCCTGGGCTCTGCTCACAGTTTTACCTGAACCTAGATGGCCCAGACAAGTCAGATCTCAGAAGCTAAGCAGGGTCAGCCCTGGTTAGTATTTGGATGGGAGACCACTAGGGAAGTCCAGCATTGCTACACAGAACCTGGCAAAGGTAAACCACTGAATACCCTACAAGGTCACCAAAAGTTGTCTAGAACTTGGTGGCAACTTCCACTATCACATAGCATTGCTACACACGAGACTGAAGTTGCTATTCAACGTGGTACTGTAACAACCCTCATGTAAATACCTTCTCAAATGAGGGAGAGATAGAGGAAGCCACCTGCAGCTCTTGGATGCCACAGGATGATCCACTGGACAAGGCAGAGACTCCATCAGGTGCAGAGGGGGACTCTCGGGATTAAGTCATTATGCCACACCTCACTCTCACAGCATGGGATCCAAAGCTGAAATAGAAGTGGTGCAGCTGCTAGCGTCACCCCAGGGGTCATCAGAGCCCGTAGTGGCTAGAGGGAGATGCGGGAGCGATGCCGTAGCATGTGGTTGGTAGCTCAGCACCAGTCAACCTCAGCCTGGGAGCTTCAGTCACCACAGGATCAGGGCTGATATCCACATAGGCTGCCCAGCCATTGATGAGTGGACAACTTTAGCACATTGAGGAGTTACATCTGCTCCTGATCAGGATTTTCTTGACAAAAGCAGCCAGAAAAGGGTGAACCAGTGTGGAACTAACTTGCCCACAGTTCTTGTGTATTGGCTGTTGCTCTGCTACTGAGAACTCTCTATGCCAGACCATTGGGTTGAATTTGGACTTTGTTGCTTGGATTTACCTCTGACTTTCGACTGTGACCTTGTTGGTGCTTTCTGGATTTGCCTTCCTGTTTTGTAGCTTGGATTCCTGACTCTGGGCTGTGCCTTGGACTATGATTACTTACTGCCAATTGCCCCAAGGGCCTGCCTGAATCCAGCTGGGTACCTTGGAAGCACAACCTTAGGATGGACAATCTATGCAGCAGAAGACATTTGAACACACTCTCTACGCCCTGAAAAGAGAACAGAGTTCACTCTGGTTCCACCAGACTTTAAAAAAATATATGCTAGGCTCATCTTTTAACACTTGGGTAGCAGACGCTGCCCTGGTTAACAGAGATATCATTTGGCCCAACCGATATCTTTTGGTCAAGTGACTCAGGAAAAGGCTGAAAGAAATACCGATCAAATGATCAAAAACAGATCTCCCCATAAGATGCGACAGTTTATTTTAAAAGAACTTTATTACACATAAAGTTGTCGTTTCCAAGTTAGGTTACCGGTAACTCTTCATTAAAGAAGTCCAATTCGAGAATTGGCAGTGACAGAAAAACAATGTTTCTGCAGGTAATTGTTTTGAAATAATGCTGGAAGAAAATTGCATTGATCAATATGATCATTTTCCTCTTAGTTCTAATTAGTGTTTTTCTCTTCCAGGTTTTTAAAGAAAGTTTTATCTCCCACAGACACCTTAGCAGGAGCTATCAGCTTTAACAGAAGACCAAAATCCTGGCAGTGAACCATAAATTGACCATTTCCATAAAAAGAACTGCTAAATGAGAAACCATGTGCTGGGTATAAAACTAATTTCATGCTTTCAAAAGCACACAGTGGCTTCTAGCAAGATAGTGGCCCTGGGACTTGCAAAGACAGATTGGCTAACGCAAATGGGGCTGCTCCTGGCTAGTCATGCTTTACATGTACTGTCAAGCAAATGGAAATTCTCGAATCTTCTGGCAAACAAACATGTTCTTATCTATCACTCTGCGGTCTGAAGCTATGAAAAAACACAACCGCTTCATGAATTTATGTACTTGGAAACAGAAGTAAGAGGGTAGGTCCATTTGTCATGAAAGATTTGTGAAGTTACTAACACTGAACAGATTTTTGTCAACAGAAAAGATACTTTATCATAACTGCTCACATTGTTCTCTTCTTTTAGGACAAAGACCTAATCCCACAAGTAAAGTTACAGGTACTTCAAAACAACAAGCTTTTAATGAATAATTTTCACGCTGCTAATGATCGGATAGAACTTTGTAAGACAGGCAAACACGACTTAATTCTCTGCCAGACTGATCTGAAGTGTTGGAAGTTGCCAATAGGAACTTCACAGATTAGTCTCAGCAATATATTTCTGCCTTAAATAAAATTCTGGAACACTTAAAGTGTCATATTTACTTAAAGCATGGTTAGACAAGAGTGACTGTAATTTTATGCCTCTCATAGAACAAGTTGTCACTGCAAATGAATTACTGACGGTTGTCTTGCATCTGATGGGTCGCACCGTCAAATACCAACAAAGTCAGACTCTTACAGTTGCACTATGTCGTCTGTGTTGCTTTAATTTTATTAGTTTCAGGTCATGTTCGCCATTCATCTCCTGCATTCCCTCACCTCACCCCCAAGACAGGATTTAATTTCTACAAGCAGGATTTAATGCTCACAGACTGCTTTCTGACCACTATCGCAGCGACGAACGTTCTCGTTTATTAACAATCAGCAAGTCATATTACATCAACTACATCCTTCATATCTGAAATGCTTGACACACGCCTGGAATAGAGACAAGAAAGGAAATTCAACACACATTTCCTGCAAAGTTATGTTTAAAATGAAATGATAATTCTACAACCCAGTCTGATATCTCGCAAGTTTCTTTTAGTCTTGGCGTTATCTCTGTCGGCATGATTATCACACAAAAATGCCCCTTCCATAGAACGTGAGAATGCACCGGAATGCAACTCAAAGCAATTCTGCAATGCTAATTAATAAAAATAATTGCTCACCTCTGCTGGAGAATCCACTCCACATTACTGCAGTATTAAATATCCAGCTTAAAAACAAAAGCAGGGTTAGGGATACAAAACTTCCAGTGTGCAGCCAGTAAGGAAGAGGTGGCGGATGCTACAGAATTGGCTTCCCAGCCTTAATCAGTCACTTGACAGTAAACTACTATTCCAGAGCAGATTCAGACCTTCCCCAATGCTGGCTTATTTGCACTGCTCATCGAAAATCCTTCACAGACTGGCAGAATTTTAGGGAAGGACAAGCAAACTGAGTCATTTGTTAAGAAAACAGAGCAACCCCCAGTTCCACACATTTGTTCATACTGAAAAACACACACACACATTCGGCGCTGTCAAAAGGCAGAAAGTCCTCATGGTGGATTTATGCTGACAAACAGGAAACCTTAAGGATTCACTGTCAACACACTGAATCAGCCGCCTGTGATTGAATTCACAAAAAGGCAGATAATTACGAAAACGGCTCGACAGATATAGCTCCGAACCACGCAGAATGAAGAATCGTCTCCACATACTGTAGCAGCGTTAAAATTAGCTCTGGGTTTTCCACAGTGATAAAAGCGCATCCGTTTCCAATACATCGGTGTGGGGTGACTGTGGGAGGAGGTTTTAGGAAGTGAAAATAGGGACATATCAACGGAGCTTTTCTGCTTAGGAGAAAACACACACATTCAGAAGAGAAGCAGCAGCATTTCTATGCTGTCCTAGAATAGACAAAGACAAGAAATCTTTTCTTTGATGACAGAAATTAACGTGGTAAAGCATTAGAGTTGCAACCATACATTACTGATCTTTTACATTTGCACCACGGGGTGCCTAGCCAGGAGTCATCCGCTCCACCTAGTGAGTTACCCTCTTCCATTACTTTTTTTTGCTAATTCTCAGAAATTCCACATCAACACACAGCTCCACTATTCAGTCAGTATGAAAAGTGCCAGGATGGTGGATCGGTTAAGAGCGGCAGATTCTAATCTGGAGAACCGGGTTTGATTCCCCATTCTTCCACATGAGCGGCGGACTCTAATCTGGAGTAAACCAGACTAGATTCTCCACTCCTCCATAAGAGTGGTGGACTCTAATCCATTGAACTGGGTTGGTTTCCCCACTCCTCCACATACAGCCAACTGGATGAGCTTGGGCCAGTCACAGTTCTGTCAAAATTCTCTCAGCCTCACCTGCCTCATAGGGCGATTCTGCACACGAGTAAAATAGGTTCGACCCAGTTCCCTGAGAAGGGTACTAACCTAGGTCAAAGCCATTGTTGTTCCCCACTGCAACCAGCTTGATCCCAGCTTGGAGGGCGGAATCAGGCTGTGCCTCTTCGCTGCTCCGTTCCGATTGGCTACTGTTCTACGGACATGTTCTGTCTATCCCCACACACGTTATAAAAAAAAACTGCCACAGGAATGGAGGGATGAAGGTGGCGGTTTTTGATTGGCATACCCGAAACACTCAGCTGTGATTGGATGAATGGGGGACTCCTGGCACCAGAGATTCCGCACTTTACTGGAATTGAGCTGAGTTCGAGCGTGGTTCCCTGAAAAAGTAGTAGTTCCCAACTGGAGTCAGAAATTTGACCTTTACACGGGGGCGAAGCTGGTACAAAACCATGTCGATCCCAGTGGTTGTGCGGCGCACTTAGGTCGAACTTAGGTCGATAACCCAAGTGCGAAATCGACCATAAGGTGCCTGTTGTGGGGTGGGAGGTGGAGAAAGGAAAGTGATAGGAAGCTACCTTGAGATTCTTTTTGGTACAGAAAAGCAGAATATATAAAACCCTATTCTTCTTCTCCCTACTAGTGGATGCCTCTAGAATCATGGCACCCATCTGCTTTTCTCTTCCAGAAAATCAGCCCCATTTCCTCCTACTCCCTTTGGAACTGAGATGTGCCACAATATCTCCTTCATTTCAACTCTCTGGTTGGATCCATAGTAGTCATTTCCATGGGTGCAAGGACATCAGCCCATCTTCTCCCCTCCCCCACTGCAGCTTGAGATGTGCCCCCCTCCTCCAGTCCTGTTCTGGAGGGGATAGAGGACCACCTAGAAACAGGATTTCAGAAGATATTTCAGGCTACTGGGGGATGGGGAAGGCAGGAAAATCATGCTGTGTTTGGCAGAAATCCTTGTAGCCATGTTACTCTAGATCCATTCCACCACTGTGTAGTTGTTAAGAGCAGGTGGATTCTAATCTGGAGAACTGGGTTTGATTCCTCACTCCTTCACTTGAGTGGCAGGGGCTTATCTGGTGAACCAGATGTGTTTCTGCACTCCTACATTCCTCCTGGGTGACCTTGGGCTAGTCCAGAGGCAGAGCAAGGGGGAACTGCATCTGGGGTGCACGCACACCCTGTGCCCCGCCGCAGCGCTGTCCACCCCACCATGCCTCCGCCATGGCACAGCCACGCCCCTCCGCTGCTCCTCCCAGGACGTCACACCCTACACGGCCCCATTGGCGCTATGCCACTGGGCTAGTCACAGTTCTTTGGAACTCTCTCAGCTTCACCTACTTCACAAGGTGTCTGTTGTGGGAAGAGGAAGGGAAAGGAGTTTGTAAGCTACCTTGAGTCTCCTTACAGGAGAGAAAAGTGGATTACAAAATCCAAACTGTTCCCTTTTTTTTCTTGCATTTGCCCAAATTTGTCCCTCCCCCAGTACTGGCAGAAGAATACTTTAGGCTTCTGTTCTCAGCCAGCCCTTCTCCTCTTAATTCACTTAACATTGCTTCTTTTGGCTGGACTCCCTCAGCGTTCTGTTCCTGGTCCCTCGCTATTCATACTTTCTCCTCGGGTGACCTCATTATATTCCATTCTCACTCTAGCCCACAGTTACAGAACTACCAATATATGGAGGACAGCAAAGATGGGTCTCTCTGACTTTACCTTCTCCCTCTCCATTTAAGTCCTGCATCTCTGCTGATCTGTCCAATATATCCTCTTAGATGATTCATCCCCATTTCAAACCCGACATGTCCTAAACTGAACTACTTATCTTTCTTCTAAGCCTTCCTTCCTTTCCTAATCACTTCCTATATCTATTGGCAGTACCACTATTCACCCTATTGACCAGATGTGCTACCTCAGCTTTATCTTTGATTACTCTCTTTCTCCCTTGGTCCCACATTCAGCCAGTTACTGAGTCATGCTACTTCTCCAGAACTTTGCAAAAACACAGACAAAAAACCCCAAAACTTTTCCCTGTTCTCTCGGCTAAAACTATGACCCATCTTCCCAGTTTAACCACAACTTTTTTTCTTCTTATTTGTATCCAAAACTTCAAATTATTTACTCTTTCCGTTGTCCATGTCACACCCTTTTGGCTTCCTAGTTCTTTCGGCATATGGGACAAGTTCCTTGTCCTTCGGATATTTCCATTGGTACCAAATTTTTATGCATGGGCCCCTTCCGCACACACAAAATAATGCGTTTTCAAACCACTTTCACAACTGTTTGCAAGTGGATTTTGCTATTTTGCACAGCTCCAAAGAGCACTGAAAGCAGTTTGAAAGTGCATTATTCTGCATGTGCGGAATGAGCCTATGGGCCTTTCCCCACTTACCTTCTGCTGCACGCTATTCGGGCCAAGTAGCGCGGGGTCTCGTGGCACTCCCCACTACATGCCGCTCCCCACTACTGCCGCTCTCACGGTGCCTTTTCTCACAGCAAGGGGAAGCTCGGGCATACACCAGAAATGACGCGCGCAGTGAGTAGCGCGCAGCGAAGGAAAAGTGGGGAAACAGCCTATGTCTGAGCAGCCTGAACAGGGCAGAATAACCTGAGCTTGTCAGAGCATGGAAGTTAAGTAGAACTGGCCATTGGAGATCAAGGGAAACCAAGGTTGCTAGGCAGAGAAGACAATGGCAATCCACTCAACAACAACAACAACAAGCCTTTATTGACATACAAAACAGGACAAAATTTCAAAGTAAAACAAGATTTAAAAACACTGTTAAAATTACTAATTTCCAGTCTAAAATTTGCAACGGTCTCACAAAAGAGCACACCAGAGCTGTTCAGGAGGTTGGATATCTTGTAACACTCTTGCCACTGAGAACACTGCAAGAAAATGGAATTCATGCATTTCACGCGTATCTTATCATATTTAGGGCATACAAACAGAGAATGGTCAAGTGTTTCAACCCACTCCTGCTCATCTCTTGCCTTGAAAACTCCATGAAGGTTCGCCATGAGTTGGCTGCAACTGTACTTTGTTAATGGTATTTTCTGCACAGCCAGAGGACGTCATAAACAAACCCATCTCCCCATTTTGTTATTTGCACAGCACGTTTGAGGAGACAGCCCCCCCCCCCCCCATGCATGTTATTTTTCCCAACCTGACCGAAACCTTTTTACTTTAATTTCCCCTCACTGGCGATTTGCCACTTGCCAGCTCCGCTGCGCTTGCCTTTTTACTGATTAAAGTACACGATTGAACTCAGCTGTTCTTGCCGATTTCGTCAATATATATATTTTGCCATTTTTTTATTTATTTTAGAGGACAATAATTTTTTTTAAATGGCAAAACTATATATTGCCAAAATCGGCAAGAAGACCTGAGTTCAATCATGTACTTTAATCAGTAAAAAGGCAGGTGACCCCGATGCCTGCAGAGCGAATGTCTGAGGAGATCTTCACAAAATGGCGGACGCAGCGGAGCAGGCAAGCAGCAAATCAGCGGCAGAAGAAAATGAAAGCAAAAAGATTTTAAGTTGGGTTGGAAAAATAAACTGGGCTGTTCGCACAGAATTGGAGAAAGTGTCTTCAACCCATCCTGCGGGGAAAAAAATAGTTTAGTAATT